>NC_134397.1:243469312-243808834 GCF_050003625.1 Haematobia irritans | reverse complement strand
TGTTATAGTCGGAATAACAAAGTTAGTATACCCTCCATCCTATGGTGGAGGGAATAAAAATAGAATACGGAGTGGTTTCGAGTACTCTTAGCATTGCCTGAAAACCATAAAGTGATAAGGTGAACCAGAAAAAAAAATTGGAAATTTTTCCTAAGCCATTACTTCTAATGTATAAATATCCAAATATGCTCTTCTAGAGATGAGCTTAATGTCCGTCTCTGTCCGATATTTTCTTCTTCTGTGTTAGTTTAAAGTTCGCATGGCATCCCCTTGACAGATAACCTTTAAATATGTGAAATACCTCCTCTATCGGTTTGGACTTGGATATAGCTTTCAATTATGACCGTAATACCTATATCGAGAGAAATGTTCTCCTTGGACATGCCGAATTCAATAGTAGTGTTTTGAAATCATATATTTTCCGTGAAATCATATATAACAGGTTGGCTGATAAGTCCCCGGTCTGTCACATAGATGGCGTCGCTAGTATTAAATACATATTATTTTTATATAGTACCAACCTTCATATGATTCGTGTCAAAATTAAGCCAATTAGTTTGTGAGATAGAGCGTCTTTTGTGAAGCAACTTTTGTTATTGTGAAAAAAATGAAAAAAAGGAATTTCGTGTTTTGATAAAATACTGTTTTCTGAAGGGAAAAAATACGGTGGAAGCAAAAACTTGGCTTGACAATGAGTTTCCGGACTCTGCCCCAGGGAAATCAACAATACTAATAAGCGTGGTGAAATGAGCACGGAGGACGGTGAACGCAGTGGACGCCCGAAAGAGGTGGTTACCGACGAAAACATCAAAAAATCCACAAAATGATTTTGAATGACCGTAAAATGAAGTTGATCGAGATAGCAGAGGCCTTAAAGATATCAAAGGAACGTGTTGGTCATATCATTCATCAATATTTGGATATGCGGAAGCTCTGTGAAAAATGGGTGCCACGAGCTCACATTTGACCAAAAACAACAACGTGTTGATGATTCTGAGCGGTGTTTGCAGTTGTTAACTTGTAATACACCCGAGTTTTTCCGTCGATATGTGACAATGGATGAAACATGGCTCCATCACTACACACCTGAGTCCAATCGACAGTCGGCTGAGTGGAGAGCGACCGGTGAACCGTCTCCGAAGAGCGGAAAGACTCAAAAGTCCACTGGCAAAGTAATGGTCTCTGTTTTTTGGGATGAGCATGGAATAATTTTTATCGATTATCTTGAGAAGGGAAAAACCATCAACAGTGACTATTATATGGCGTTATTGGAGCGTTTGTAGGTCGAAATCGCAGCAAACGGCCCCATATGAAGAAGAAAAAAGTGTTGTTTCACCAAGACAACGCACCGTGCCACAAGTCATTGAGAACGATGGCAAAAATTCATGAATTGGGCTTCGAATTGCTTCCCCACCCACCGTATTCTCCAGATCTGGCCCCCAGCAACTTTTTCTTGTTCTCAAAAGGATGCTCGCAGGGAAAAAAATTGGCTGCAATGAAGAGGTGAGGCCTATTTTGTGGCAAAACCGAAGGAGTACTACCAAAATGGTCGTTATAATCATTGTATCGCTCTTGAAGGGAACATAATAAAAACAAATTTTGACCAACAAATGTGTTTTTCTTTGTTAGACCGGGGACTTATCAGCCAACCTGTTATATTGAGTTAATTGTCGTTTTTGTTATTTGTAGCATTTATTGCCATAGAATTTTATAGCAATTTAACAAACAATACCCCATAGAATAGTCGCAATATAGCATCCACTACAACTGTTAGCTAAATAGAGACCTTAATTTATCAATTGATTGGAGGAGGAGGAGGAGGTCAGTCAATTTTATTTAAATCAATTTACACAACTAAATGATAGACGCAAACTCTAAATGATCTATGGGAAACTCTAGGTCCAATTCCATCTTCCCAATAGCGATAGCGATAAAGTCCATTGGTCTTTGTATGCAAGAAAGAAAACAAACCACCATTTGGGTTAACTTTGGACAATAATTGATGGTGTTCCGAAGCGTCTGTGTATGCGTCTTCAACATTCCACTTGAACATTGAATTACTCATCATTCATTTCTATTCATTTCATGGCTAATTTCATTGAATTTCCATTTCATTTGGGTATTTGTTTTCCCATTCATCTTCAGCTACTTTACCTTCTTTCGGATGATGTGGAGAGCAAAACCGGCATCATTGGCACCATGAATTCTAAATATTTGAAGCTTTGTGCAATAACCATTTGATTACATTCGGATGCCATACACTTAGCCCACTTGTCTTGGTTCACAGTATGGATGGCTCGAGTGGTCGATTGTATGAACTGACTAACCTTGGGCATGACTATAAGCTGGGAAAACCATCACTCCCGGGCTTTGTTCTCCATTGATGAACAAAAGACACCCCCCTCTCCACCCCCAAAACCGTTTGTTTAGACATTCCAGCATTCAGTTTGAAAGCAAAATGTCAGCACTTTAATTGCTTCATAAACATATTTCTTCTCTTAGGGGGTGTCCTTTTTAGAAAAATGCTTGGTTGTCATCATTTCCCCATTGGAATCTTCTTGTTTTTGGGTGCTCTTTTGTTTGGAAAACTTTTGACTATGGTTGATAGGTGGTTAGAATGTGGTCTTTGGTCAATGGCTTTGGCCTGTGTACCGATATGTACGAATGCACTGTGGACTAAGTAGTTAGTTCAGTTAGTTTTGTCTAGCAGCGAAGACAAATTGAATGGCAACAGTTCCTATACAAACAAGTACAGACGGATGACTGTTCGGCTAGGTCGAATTTTATGTACGTGCCCTCAACCATGGATTGCATACAAGGTTATGAGTTACTTGGATTGTGGCCGGGTTCCGGGGTGACAAGGTATCTTAAAACATTTCAACATTGTCATCTAAATTGTAAGTTGGTCCATATGAACGTTGCATTTAATATTTCGGGATAGGACAACCCTAATCCAAATTTCGGTCTGGATTAACTCAACAACAGTGCATCGATGAACTTAATTCAACTTTTGGTGATGACGCTGCTTTTTTAACCAATTTTTATCGATGGTATGGTGAATTTAGCCGAGATCGTAGTTCATTTGAAGACGAATTTCGTGAATCAATTTTTGTTCCGAAAACCATTGATGCTGTATGCCATTTGATATTGCAAAATTGTCATTGGCCTATGGTGAGATTGAGATAAACTTAGGCATTAGTGGGCCCAGCATACATTCAATTTTGCATAAACGTTTGACTGTAAACAAAAATGGATCTCTCACAATCGCTCAAAAAAGATTGGTCGAAAAATATGTTCCAATACTACGATCGCGGTGCAAGGTGATTAAACGTATATATTTTGCATTCCATTCCATTGTGTTCTGCCATTAGCTATATATTTTAGTTCTCACCATGTGTATCCCGCAATGTGTACTTCGGCATCTATTAATCTTCTCCACGTGTTCGCTGGTCTCCCTCTTCTTCGGTTTCCCTGTGGATTCCAGTTAAGTGCTGTTCTTGTTATGTCATCGTGCGGCTTCCTCAAGGTATGCCCCTTCCACACCTATTTTCTTCTTCGAATTTCCAATAATACAGGTGGCTGCTTGGTGGTACGCCATACCCAGCAAAAAATACTTCACCAATAAGAGTTTAATTGCACTTTTTGGTATACAAAAAAAATAGGCAGTGCATCCACACTGCATGCATCGGTGGCAATAACCTAAACGTGTAATTAAACTTGTTTCTGATCATTCGTTTACGTTATTGCAACCAATTCATGCAGCATAGATGCATGAAAGGTAGTGCTGTTTTCCGTCACGCCAACAATGCTACACTCAAGACTATATATATATATCACTTCTGAGCAATATTTCTATTAAAATGAGCAATTATATCAGCGCTATGTAGAAGCTGCTCTAAATCAGGACATCGTCCACAAAAATCAGCGCTGATTCGGTTGTTTTGTAAGCAGTTGGTACTGCCTCTCTCCCTTACAATCCTGCTGAAAAGTGCTCCATTTTTTGCTGGGTAATTTTCTAAATATTTTATTATTTATTATTTTTATATAAAATTTGCTCAAAATTTTATTTTTTCAAAATTTTACTTTCATAAGAAATTTTCCAATTTTTTTTTTTCCATAAAAAATTTTTGTTGCTTTTTTTTCCTAAAAAATTTATTTCCATAAAAAAATGTCTAAAAGTTTTATTTCCATAATTTTTATACCCTCCACCATAGGATGGGGGTATATTAACTTTGTCATTCCGTTTGTAACACATCGCAATATTGCTCTAAGACCCCATAAAGTATATATATTCTGGGTCGTGGTGAAATTCTGAGTCGATCTGAGCATGTCCGTCCGTCCGTCCGTCTGTTGAAATCACGCTAACTTCCGAACGAAACAAGCTATCGACTTGAAACTTGGCACAAGTAGTTGTTATTGATGTAGTTCGGATGGTATTGCAAATGGGCCACATCGGTCAACTTTTACGTATAGCCCCCATATAAACGGACCCCCAAATTTGGCTTGCGATTGCTCTAAGAGAAGCAAATTTCATCCGATCCGGCTGAAATTTGGAACATAGTGTTAGTATATGGCCTCTAACAACCGTTTAAAAATTGGTCCACATCGGTCCATAATTACATATAGCCCCGATATCAACTGATCCCCAGATTTGGCTTGCGGAGCCTCTAAGAGAAGCAAATTTCATCCGATCCGGTTGAAATTTGGTACATGGTGTTAGTATATGGTCTCTAACAACCATGCAAAAATTGGTCCACATCGGTACATAATTATATATAGCCCCCATATAAACCGATCCCCCGATTTGGCGTGCGGAGCCTCTAAGAGAAGCAAATTTCATCCGATCCGGCTGAAATTTGGTACATGGTGTAAGCATATGGTCTCTAATGACCATGAAAAAATTGGTCCACATCGGACCATAATTATATATAGCCCCCATATAAACCGATCTCCAGATTTGACCCCCGGAGCCTCTTGGAAGGGCAAAATTCATCTGATTCAGTTCAAATTTGGTACGTGGTGTTAATATATGTCCTCAAACACCCATTGCAAAAATTGGTCGAAATCGGTCAATAATTATATATAGGCCCCTTATAAACCGATCCCCAGATTTGACCTCCGGAGCCCCTTGGAAGAGCAAAATTCATTCGATTTGGTTGAAATTTGGTGCGTTGTGGTAGTATATGATATGTAACAACCATGCCGAAAGTGGTCCATATCAGTCCATAATCATATGTAGCCCCCATATAAACCGACCCCGAAATTTGGTTTTGGAGCCTCTTGCAGGAGCAAAATTCATCCGAGTCAGTTGAAAATTGGTACATTGTGCTATTATATTGCCGTTAACAACCATACCTAACTAGACCCATATCGGTCTATAGTTATATATAGCCCTCAGATAAATCGATCCCAAATCACACAAAAATTGGTCCATATCAAGTTCATAATTCTATATATCCCCCATATAAGCGACCCCCATATTTCAATTCTCGCTCTCTACGTACCGTGCAAAAGCCCATGTCGATTCGTAATTGTTTGAAGACTTACCTATACATAACTTTTTTGTCTAATATATGCCACGTATGGACTAACTCACAATTTAGAAAACGATGTTAAGAAGTTTTAAGATACCACAACCCAAGTAATTCGATTGTGGATGACAGTCTTTCGTAGAAGTTTCTATGCAATCCATGGTGGAGGGTACATAAGATTCGGCCAGGCCGAACTGCTCTAAATCGGGACATCTTTTGACCGTATCACCCTTAAAGGGTGATACGGTCAAAATTTGGTCAAGGGAAAACGCGTGTAAATCGGTGAAATCGTTTATTTAAAAAATCAAATTAAATTTCTTTTTCAAGTTCAATTAGTATAAAATTCAGGAAAAATATTCAGTTAGGCTTTCGCTTTTCCAAATCCGAATTGCCGGGCCTCACGCTTGACACCTGCCATCAGATTTTGTACAGCCACCTTGTCCACCTTCTTCGCCGCAGAAAGCCAGTTTGCCTTGAACTGCTGCTCGTCCTTAGCAGTTTTTTTGGTCTTCTTTAGGTTCCGCTTGACAATAGCCCAGTATTTCTCAATTGGGCGGAGCTCTGGCGTGTTGGGAGGGTTCTTGCCCTTGGGAACCACCTGCACGTTGTTGGCGGCGTACCACTCCATGGCCTTTTTACCGTAATGGCAAGATGCCAAATCCGGCCAAAACAGTACGGAACAACCGTGTTTCTTCAGGAAAGGCAGCAGACGTTTATTCAAACACTCTTTCACGTAAATTTCTTGGTTGACAGTCCCGGAAGCTATGAAAATGCTGCTTTTCAAGCCACACGTACAGATGGCTTGCCAAACCAGATATTTCTTTGCGAACTTTGACAGTTTTATGTGCTTGAAAATATCTGCTACCTTTCCCCTTCCTTTTGTATAAAACTCCTGTCCCGGAAGCTGCTTGTAGTCGGCATTGACGTAGGTTTCGTCGTTCATTACCACGCAGATAAACTTCGTCAGCATCGTCGTGTACATCCTCCGGGATCGCGCTTTGGCCGTCGTATTTTGTTTATCATCGCGATTTGGAGTCACTACCTTCTTGTAAGACGATAGTCCGGCTCGTTTTTTGGCTCGATGCACGGTTGTAGACGATACACCCAGCTTATTTGCGGCATATCGGAGAGAGAGGTTAGGGTTTCGCTTGAAACTACCGGCAACTCTCTTTGTCGTCTCAGCGGCTTCCGGTTTTCGATTTCCCCCCGATCCAGACTTCATGGCTGTCGACAAACGTTCCCCAAACACTTTAATTACATTTGTAACGGTTGATTTGGCAACTTTTAGCGATTTTGCCAGCTTTGTGTGCGAGTAGCTCGGATTTTCGCGATGCGCGAGCTGCTCTTCTTGCTTGGACGGCATTTTGACAACTGAAGAGTGAATTCCAAAATCAAAATAGGAGCAACATTCTACACACACACCTTCAAAATGAGGGGTGTTCAGGTTTTTTAAATGCAAAATTTAAAGAAATACGTCAAGTTTATATTGACCAAATTTTGACCGTATAACCCTTTACAATCCTGCTGAAAAAGTGCTCCATTTTTTGCTGGGTAATTTTCTAAATATTTTAGTTTTATATAAAATTTGCTCAAAATTTTATGTTTTCAAAATTTTACTTTCATAAGAAATTGTCCAAATTTTTTTTCCATAAAAAATTTTCTAAAAATTTTATATCCATAAAAAATTTTCTAAAAGTTTTATTTCCATAATTTTTTTTTTTTCTAAAAATTCTATTTTTATATAAAATTTTCTCAAAATTTTATTTCTATACACGGACGAAAAAGACTGTTTTTCATATGTTTGGGTGTAAAAATTATATGTTTGGAACTCAACTTTTTTAACACAATATTTTTAAGTGCAAGCATATAATGTTCATAAACTAGCATAACATGTTTGGGACATATATGTTAATATGTTAGAACATTATATGTTAGAATGTTTGTAAATTTAATATGCTTAGATGCAAACATATATTAATTTAGAAATAGCATATAAACATATATGTGTTTAGAAAGAGAGACCTAGAGACTAAGCTGCAAGTAAAGTAATGGAAATAACCAATTGGCGCCTTAAAAATATATCCACACAAAGAAAATTTCATTAAATTTTTTTCTACCATGCCCTAAGGTGAAACATAATATGTTTGAACAATACAAACAATATTTTGTTTGGACCAATCCTGAAAATATATATGCTTGAAGCAAAATGTGTTTGGGGTAACATATATGTTACAGAAGCGATTTTTTGAGGGTGTAGAAAATTTGGTCAAAATTTTATTTCCTTAAATTTTTTTCTAAAAATCCTATGCAATACCTTTAGAAAGATAAGAAAGAAAATTAAATAATATTACTATTAAATAGAGAATGAATTTTCTCAAAATTTTATTTCTATAGAAAATTTTGTCAAAATTTTATAGAAAATTTGATCAAAATTTTAGTTCCATAAAAATGTTTTCCAAATTTTATTTTTATATAAATATCAAGAATTCTACCAATCTACCAAGCAGAAGAGTTCTACTAACTGTGGGAATCGTGGTATGAGCCTGAAATCTTAAATCTGTCGACTGTATAAGTGTTTTAAAAATGAGCCATCAATGTGCTCTTCGGATCTTCAGATTCACTCTTGAATTCTGAGTTCTCGAATGTACAGTCCCATTACTTAACTCCTTTCATCCATAGGACTCTATCCCATAAAATTATATGGGAATCAGGAACAACAAAATTTTCTGTTTTTCTTGTTGGAGCCCGTTTGCATTATGAAAAGAAACCCTAATATTTGAAATGAAAACAAGTATATACAATAGTAAGTTCGGCCGGGCCGAATCTTAAATACCCACCACCATGAATCAAATATAATAGTTTCCTCTGAAAATTTCAGGGGGGTTTGATGACAGATATTTTCCCAAGCAGATCAGTTGAACCAGTACGCTTCTCACAGATAAATGTAAAGATTTTACCAATGAAGACTAGATCATATTCTGAATTTATAAGAACCAGTTTTTGTTTGAGTTTTAGGGGAATCATAAACATCTCTTGTAAGTGTGCAAAAAAAATGATGAAATAACACCTTGATTTGAAATCTATAATCTGTGGGTTTTCATCCCAATTATTTAAATGACTACGAGAAGTAAAATCTGGAAATTTTGCATTCAGTTTCAAGCAATTTTCATGATCAGTGCGCCTTCTATACCCTCAAAAAGTGAAATAGGTCTATATGGAGGCCTTACCAAAAGGACCGATAAAACTAAATCATATACACTTTGTTATGGGTCTAAAATGCCAGTATATTTTCAATTTGTGGCAACTCGGATAAAAACTACAATTTCGAGAAACCCTAGGAGTTAAATCGGGAGTTCGGTGTAATGGGGGCTATACCAAGCCATGGAAAGATACACATAGTATTCAGCGCATTTAATTGTAGTTCTAGAATCTAGACCCCAAATCGGAGGGCCGGTTTATAAGGGGGCTATATAAAAACTGTACCGATACTCAATATATTCGGCACACCCCTTTATGGTCCTAGAATACCTCTAGATTTCCAATTTCTGGCAAATTGCAAGAAGTAAATCTGGAGATCGGTCTATATGGGGGCTATATCGAAACATGGTTCGATAATCACCATTTTCGGCACATCTCTTTATTTTCCGAGAATACCTCTAGATTTCAAATTTCAGGTAAATTGGATTAAAACTACGGATTCTAGAAGCCCAAGAAATAAAATCGGGAGATCGTCTATATGGGGGCTATATCAAAACATGGACCGGCACTCACCATTTTCGGCACACGTCTATAGGGTCATAGAGTTCCTCTACATTTCAAATTTCGGGTAAATCGGATTAAAACTACGGATTCTAGAAGCCCAAGAAATAAAATCGGGAGATCGGTCTATATGGGGGCTATATCAAAACATGGACCGATAGGCACCATTTTCGGTACACTTTTTGATGGTTCTAAAATACATCTAGATTTCCAAGTTCATGCAAATTGGATAAAAACTACAGCTTTTAAAGTGTGATACGGTCAAAATTTGGTCAATATAAACTTGACGTATTTCTTTAAATTTTGCATTTAAAAAACCTGAACACCCCTCATTTTGAAGGGGTGTGTGTGTAGAATGTTGCTCCTATTTTGATTTTGGAATTCACTCTTCAGTTGTCAAAATGCCGTCCAAGCAAGAAGAGCAGCGTATCAAAATTTTGCTCGAGCATCGCGAAAATCCGAGCTACTCGCACGCAAAGCTGACAAAATCGCTAAAAGTTGCCAAATCAACCGTTACAAATGTAATTAAAGTGTTTGGGGAACGTTTGTCGACAGCCAGGAAGTCTGGATCGGGGGAAATCGAAAACCGGAAGCCGCTGAGACGACAAAGAGAGTTGCCGGTAGTTTCAAGCGAAACCCTAACCTCTCTCTCCGAGATGCCGCAAATAAGCTGGGTGTATCGTCTACAACCGTGCATCGAGCCAAAAAACGAGCCGGACTATCGACTTACAAGAAGGTAGTGACTCCAAATCGCGATGATAAACAAAATACGACGGCCAAAGCGCTATCCCTGAGGCTGTACACGACGATGCTGACGAAGTTTGACTGCGTGGTAATGGACGACGAAACCTACGTCAAAGCCGACTACAAGCAGCTTCCGGGACAAGAGTTTTATACGGCAAAAGGAAGGGGAAAGGTAGCAGATATTTTCAAGCACATAAAACTGTCAAAGTTCGCAAAGAAATATCTGGTTTGGCAAGCCATCTGTGCCTGTGGCTTGAAAAGCAGCATTTTCATAGCTTCCGGGACTGTCAACAAAGAAATTTACGTGAAAGAGTGTTTGAATAAACGTCTGCTGCCTTTCCTGAAGAAACACGGTTGGTCCGTACTGTTTTGGCCGGATTTGGCATCTTGCCATTACGGTAAAAAGGGCACGGAGTGGTACGCCGCCAACAACGTGCAGGTGGTTCCCAAGGATAAGAACCCTCCCAACACGCCAGAGCCCCGCCCAATTGAGAAATACTGGACTATTGTCAAGCGGAACCTAAAGAAGACCAAAAAACTGTTAGGGACGAGCAGCAGTTCAAGGCAAACTGGCTTTCTGCGGCGAAGAAGGTGGACAAGGTGGCTGTACAAAATCTGATGGCAGGTGTCAAGCGTGAGGCCCGGCAATACAGATTTGGAAAAGCGAAAACCTAACTGAATATTTTTCGTGAATTTTATACTAATTGAACTTGAAAAAGAAATTTAATTTGATTTTTTAAATAAACGATTTCACCGATTTACACGCGTTTTCCCTTGACCACATTTTGACCGTATCACCCTTTATATATACTTTATATAGTCGGAAATCGATATTTCGATGTGTTACAAACGGAATATTTCGATGTTACAAACGGAATGACAAACTTATTATACCCCCGTCATTATACTCCCCGTGGTGGGTATAATGAACGCCAATTTCCTGTTTGGGATTATGCTTCGTTTTCATGTGAGTTTTATATTCCATTATCTTGCTACGATCAATTATTCACGCTTTTGTTGTTCCGAATAGCATTGTATGGCATCAGATTTAATTTTCGTGTGACCTCTTTCAGCCGGGATATACGACTTTCTTTTATGAACGGAGTCTAAAGTCAAGTCCGAAGAAACTCCTTAATATTTTTCCCATCAGTTTGGTAGCATTTTCATAAGTTAGGTTTCATTTTTTTTAAATCAAAAGTGAAATGAGCCCTAATTTTATTTTGGGGTCTGTCTTCATGCTTCACCTAAATTTTGTCGGAACTAATTTTCAATATAAAACTTCGCGCCACATTTGTGGCCCTTTTTCGTTTGTGTTTTGGGTCTCCTTTTCCTTGGGCCCATTTTCATACCGTCGATCTATTGTTCTGAGGTTCTACAGATCCACCACTCAATTTTTCAGTCCACTAATGCGTTCTTCAGATGTTACGTTCCATCACTGGGTTCGTCGGTTCCAGCATTGAGGCCTTCAGATCTTCAGCTCCATCACAGAGTTCTGCGATTTTCAGCTCCAACACTGAGTACTTCGTAACAGTTCTCTAACTGAGATCATTTGACCACACCACAGAATTCTTCCTATCGACGGTTTCACCACTAAGTTCTTTCGATCTACAGTTCCCCCAATTAGTTCTTCAGATTTACAATTCCATCATTGAGCTCTTTTGATTTACAGTTCCACCACAGAGTTCTTCACATTTTCAACAACCACTGAGTTTCGCGGGACTACAGATTTTTCACTGTTCGGATTTTCAGTTCCATCACCGAGCTCTTCTGATCTACAACTTCATCTTAAGAGTTGCTTCAAACCATAGCTCTTCTGATCTACAATTCCACCACTGAGTTCCTCAGATCTACAGTGCAGCCAAGGAGTCCATAGAATTGGGCTTTGCAGTACCTCCACAGAGTTCTTCGATTGTACAGTTCCATAATTGATTCCTTCAGATCGCTGCCTGATAGGCGAGTTTGCAAAAACTATTGGTACGAAGTATAATGACTATTGTATGAGCTGTCGTGATGCGGAGGAAAAGGAATCAATAAAACACCTCTTGTGTGAGTGTCCTGCATTTTGTGTAAGGCGTAAGCAAATTTTAGGGGCATATAGCTTCAGATTACTGGCGGACCTGGAAAACGTTAACTTAAGCAGTCTGCTAATGTTTTTGGAACAATCTGGTTGGTTCAACAGAAGAAAATAATCGAGAAGGTTCAACGGTTAAAACTAGAAGTGCCCATATGTAATAGGTACTTTTAGTTAATGTCGTATCACAATGGACTGAATAGTCTAAGTGAGCCTGAATCTTAATCGGGCTGCCACTTTAACCTAACCTAACCTCCTTCAGATCTCCATCAGTATTACTGTGTTCTGCGACTTTGCAACTCCAGCACCGAGTTCCTTGGAGCTACAGATCTTCAGGTGAGTTTTTCAGTTACACAGTTCCACCAATGAGTCCTTCATATCTTCAATGAGTCCTTCATATCTTCATCACTGAGTTCTGCGGCTTTGCAGTCCCACCACTGAATTCTTCTGATCTGCAATTATACCATTGAGTTTTTCGTTCCATAGTAGTTTGCATTAGTTGTGCTTAGTAAAATATAAAATCAAAAGCAATAAAATAAATATCTTAAAATGTTGAAATTTTTCTTCATCTTTCTCTCAAATTTTTAGCAGAAAGCAATTGTCAATATCACTAGAATTTGATAAAAAATCTTCTAAAAAAATATTTTATTTAGAATAGAACAGGTTTAGTTTTTAATTTTCAATATTTATATAATTTTTGTTCTCAAAATGTCATCACATTGTGATCACTGTTGAAACTTTTAATTTTGCACTAGCTACGTTAGTCAGAGGAATATGACAATGGCTGGGCATCTTTTTTTTTTTTTTGGGAGGGTATTGTGAGAACGCATACATGGGGAAATAACTAAAACCAAGTTAGCATTTGAATAGGAAATTGGTTTAATTGAGCAAATACCCGAAATACGGCATTTAGAATTACAAATGAGTAACGAAATTAAGCCCTGTGTCTGATGTCATGGTTAAATAGACAAAATTTCAATGATGGGGAAAGAATGAGGACGCTGGTATCATTATGATATCCTTTTAAGCTGCGGGGGTTCATGTTTTGGTTATAAGGACTACAATGTGATTCGAACTGCCTATCTACCTAACCATAAATTCGCTCAGCAACATGTCCATCAGCCGAACGAAGCGTGAGGCAACAATTGACAGACAGAGAAGCATTGTTAGAGTAGTATATGGGGGGGTTTGCCGAATGAATATTTGCCCAAGTAATCGATGCCAAACAATAGAGCTAAAAATTGTCACCCTCCCCACCCCCCACCCCCGCCACATTGCCAATGAAATTTCATTCGCGGTATCCTTACTCTGCCGTTTGAATATTTATTCATTCCGTTCGTCATTCAAGGCTTCCTAGGCTCATTACTCGCACAATTGCTAGGCATTTTATTAAGGAACCCACTATCCGCCGTAAATTCCCCACTCCCCACACTTTGGTGATACAATAGCTCTGAGCCCAAAAGAAGTTTTATCCAATGTTTGTTCAACTACAAAGGATTTTGTAGAGTAAACGATCGACCAAACGTAGCAAACCTAATAGAAATTTGAAAAGTTTTTAAGTGATGGCAGAATAAATTGCTGGAATAACTGGAAATGTGACACAATTAAAATAAATCCTCCTATCTGCAGCCGCAGCAACAAATGTGATTGCCATGCGACCCAAAGACCAAACAACACTCAGTTCGGTGTCTTAGTTTATCTGTGTTTATGGTAAAGTTACACAGCCAAAAAATTTCCATAAAAATTATGCAGCAGAAAATCTGAAGTTTTTGTAATGTGCACCACATGTTAGTATAATTGCTAAAAAATACAAGTTGATGACTGTTCTCAATGGTATCAACACGATTTTGTGTATCGTAAAGCATTGAGATAAATGGAAATAATTCTCAACTTGTCCATCAGCCGAGATGCTGTAATTGTTTGATATTTTGCAATAAAAGGAATCCTCGGAAAGGAGATAGATAGAGGTTTAGGATATCTACTTGCTGCACACACAGAGTACTTCAGAATTTAAAGTTCCACTACTGAGTCCTTCGGATCTACAGTGCTACTACTAAAAATATTGAATCTACAATTCCTTTATTTGGTTCCTGAGATCAACGATTGCATCATTGGGAGCCACCGTGGTGCAATGGTTAGCATGCCCGCCTTGCATACACAAGGTCGTGGGTTCGATTCCTGCTTCGACCGAACACCAAAAGGTTTTTCAGCGGTGGATTATCCCACCTCAGTAATGCTAGTGACATTTCAGAGGGTTTCAAAGCTTCACTGTAATGTGGATCGCCGTTCGGACTCGGCTATAGAAAGGATGAACGTGTGGGACTTTTTTCTTGAGTAGTCACAAAAGAATGGAGAAAAAATAGAATCGATTAGCTGATATAGGTCAGATGAAATATCACCTCGAACAATGTTCCAAATTCGGTCCACATGAAAGGAAAAGGAAGAAAGTGGATGGTTTGCAATTGTACTTAGACCAGCAAGGGAGGAAAAAAAAAAGTCTTACCAAGTGAGTCGTTTCGTGGTTGAATCGCAAGTGAGTTTTTATTCAATTTATGTATTACCAACTAATGTAAATATCGTAACAAAATTCATACAATCCAAAAGTTAACGAAAGTATTCTTAACGACATCTGGAGTTAAAATATATTTCAAATTGCAAGTATGATATTATAGAGATTCCAAAACTAGACATTCCGGGCCCCTTGATGGGTACCATCAAAAAAAAGTAATAATAATAGTAATTAATTTCATTCTTGTTCGTTCGTAAGCTATGATTAGTTAAATTAATAAGGTTTGTAAAAAAAAAAAAAATCATTTGCTTCAGAAAATTTCATAAATATTACAAAAAATATTTCAAATAGTCGATATTGAGTTACAATGGGCAGTTGCCTGATATAAGCCACCCTAGTGTTGAATTTTGGGCCATTAAATTTCCATCAATATTAGGTATTATTCCAGCTAGCATAACTTTAGGGTAGAGGTCGGCACCCAAAATCATTTCAATAGCACCAGTTTCGGAAAAACAAGGATCTGCTAGTACAAGATTAACGAACTTATCCTTTAAAGGTCCTGGCAAAGATTTCGAAGGTGTTCTCATGCTTATGCGATTATCCACACGCATTACAGCCGTAATTCGAAACTGTCGATTTGAATGAGAGCGTATAGTCACTTGACACATAAGGGAGTCTCCAAGACGATTAGTTACGATACCGAATTTCGTTACGACCTCTTTCGATATACGGCTAACAGAAGAGCCAGTGTCGATGAGAAGCCGTATAGAATGTAGGCGGCCATCGTGAACAAGTTTTGCTGTAGCAGTTGGTAAGATGGTAATGAGCGGTGTTTGAAACTTAGGTGCTATGGCAGATTCTGTTGAAAGGTTTTCAATATGATCATTCTCATGAGATGATGCAGAGTCTCGGTGTAGTAGTGTGTGGTGTGGGCGATGACATTTGTGGCATCCTGTTTTAGAAAAACATCTTGCTTGGGAATGTCGATGAGCCAAACAATTTTTGCAATATTTATAGCGTTCTACAACCTTTTGCCTCTTTTTGGAATCCAGTGATAAAAATTTATGGCAAAATCGCAATGGATGATGTTTTGAGCAAACCCGACACTGAAATGATTTCTGTTGCCGTCTATTGAGAGCTTGATTCGAATCGGCCGGACGGTTTGTTATAATCCGAGGCATTTTTTTTTTTTTTTTTTTGGTTTTTTTTTTCTCAAAAAAGGATGGAAAATATAACTTATTTAATCTGAAAATAAATTGAAAAATAAAACAGCAAAAAACAATGTCATTGAGTTGGAAGAATAACGAGTTTTACAATAGGGCGCGTTATAACTCCCTTTTGTGTGTACAATTCAGCTACTCGAACGCGGTTGTCCTTTCCGGGAAAAAACCGTGTGACCCGCCCAATTCTCCATTCATTTGGAGATGTATTTTCGTCACGGATTACCACAATAGAATCGATATCAATATTCTTCTCCGGTTGCTTCCACTTATTTCTTTTGTGAAGTTCCTTTAAATATTCAGATTTCCATCTCTGAACAAAATGATGGTGCAGGACCTTCACCCGTTGCCACCGATTTACTATGGATTCTGGACGATCGTCTGAAATAGGTTCTGGTGGAGCTAGAATGGCATTTCCGGTCAGAAAATGTCCTGGAGTGAGAGGATTTAAGTCACCTGGATTTTCAGACATAGTTGAAATCGGTCTAGAGTTTAGACAAGCTTCAATTTTTGCCAAAAGAGTACAAAATTCTTCGAATGAATACTTGAAACCTCCAGAGACTTTTTTGAAATGTGTCTTAAAACTTTTAACGCCGGCTTCCCATAAGCCGCCCATGTGTGGAGCACCGGGTGGAATAAAGTGCCAGGACACATTTTGATGGATGAATTGTGAAATTATTCCTGAACGGGAAGCCTCAAGAAAATTCCTGCTAATTTCTTTCGAGGCACCAACAAAATTGGTACCATTATCGGAATATATGTGTCTAGGACATCCCCTTCGTGAAATAAATCTTTGGAAAGCCGCTAGAAAAACAGGAGTAGATAAGGAGGAAGTCAGTTCTAGGTGTATTGCCTTAGTAGCGAAACACACGAAGAGACAGACATAGCCTTTGGTGAGTCTGGAGCCTCTTCCAATAAAACTTTTTATATCGAATGGGCCCGCAAAATCTATACCAGTAGAATAAAATGGTCTATGAAACGTGGTACGTTCTGGGGGCAAGGCGGCCATCATTTGGGACAGTGTTTTCTTTTTGTGAAGGACACAGATTTTGCAGCTATGGATTACAGATTTCACCAGGTTCCTCAATCGGGGTACCCAATACTGCATTCGGATAAGATTAACAACCTCTTGATTACCCCCATGCAAGGAGACATGTACATGCGTAAATTGAACCAAAAGCTTTGTAAAATAGGAGTGATAGGACAAAATAATTGGGTGTTTCTCATCGTAGTCTAGAGAGGGGGAGTAAACGAGTCTACCCAATGAGCGGATTAAGCCATTACTATCCAGGAATGGATTAAGATTCAGAATAGATGATGTTTTTGGTACGTCGCGTTTTTGTGACAGTGCCTGATACTCCTTAGGAAAAAATTTCTTTTGTGCAAGCATAATTAGACAATTTTTCACTTTTAACACCTCTTGTGTTGACAAGGATCTTGTGGGATGATTACAGGACACATACTTCGAACTCGTATTGTGAATAAATCTATATACATAACACAAAACTCGGATTGCCCGATTGAAGGATGAAAATCTTTGTAAAATGTCTTCGGAATCTGGAAGAACTGTCATGTGTACACATACAGGCTTCTTTTCGAGGTCGGTATCGTGGAAAGAATTCGCGTTAGAAGGCCAACAATCTTCCGGTTTTTGAAGCCACTCTGGCCCATGCCACCACAAGCTATTATTAATAAGATCCTGTGGATAGACACCACGACTGGCTAAATCCGCAGGATTATAAGCAGTATTTATATGAAGCCATTTGTCCGTCCCGATTTTATTTGCTATAATAGAAACTCGATTCGCTACAAACACTTTCCAATGACATGGTGGTCTTTGCAACCAAGCAAGCACAATGGTCGAGTCGGTCCATTTGTAAATTTCGGCATTAGGGATCTTCATAGAAGGAATAATGGAATCGACTGTTTCGGCCATAAGAGTAGCTCCGCAAAGCTCGAGTTTGGGAATAGAAAGGGTTTTCACAGGGGAAACTCGAGATTTGGAGGCTAGCAAATTAACACATATTGAATTGTTTTCCAAAAGAACTCGAACATATATAGCTGTTGCGTATGCATTTTCGGATGCATCGGAAAACGCATGGAACTCTATCTTGCATGTGGGGGAGTATGAAACCCATCGTGGTAATTGTATGCTCTCGACCATGGAATAGCTGTCACGGAATTTTCTCCAATCTCGAAGACAATCATGTGAAATGTTTTCATCCCAGCCTTCACCAGAAAGCCATATTTTCCGCATCAGTATCTTAGCAAGAATTACTATGGGAGCCAGCCATCCAGCTGGGTCGAAAATTTTAGCGATGTCCGCTAGAACCTGCCGCTTAGTATACTCAGCTCTATGGGATAATACATTAGTTGAAAATATGAAACGATCAGATTTTGCGTTCCAACGCACACCCAATGTTTTCGTCTGGCTACTATCCTCGAAACTCAGAAAGTCTTCCTTCAACAAGTGTTGTTTTGGCATGTCACTCAGGATTTCAGTAGAATTTGAAGCCCATTTTCGAAGAGGAAAACAAGCAGAGTCAAGTGCTGCAATCAGTTGCTTTTTTGCAACAAGAGCCGAATCCATGTTATGGGCACCAGTAATGATATCGTCGACATACATGTCGTTTTCAATTATCTCACTTGCCAATGGAAATCTACTTTTGGAATCGGCAGCTAGTTGCAACAATGTCCTTATTGCTAGAAATGGTGCCGCATTTACACCAAACGTAACAGTTTTAAGCTCGTAGTCATGGATTGGACCCGAAGGATCCGAACGAAAAAGAATACGCTGAAAAGGAGTGTCCCTTGAGTTCACCTTTATCTGCCTATACATCTTTTCGATGTCGGCACTAAACACATAACGATAGAAACGCCATTTCAAAAGAAGTATAGTTATGTCCCTTTGGAGCACAGGACCTGGATAAAGTATATCGTTCAAGGACTTGCCAGAAGAAGTTGGACACGACGCATTAAATACCACTCGGACCTTAGTCGTGGTACTTTCTGGCTTCATAACAGAATGGTGGGGAAGATAGTAGTTTTCAGAATGCCCATCTAACGGGGGAGAAGCAACAGCTTCCATGTGACGTAGATCCAAGTATTCCTGGATAACAGTGTCATACTTGTGTTTAAGATCAGGAATTTTTAACAAACGATGTTCGTTTCTGACGAATTGTGCATAAGCAATAGCCCTTGACTGTCCCAATTGAATCGATTTATCTAAAAATGGCTCCTTAAAGGGAAGCGACACGATGTATCTACCATCACAATCTCGTGTAGTAGTATCTGAATACAGCTTTTCGCAATACTCGTCGGCAGAGGATGGCAGAGGATTTTGCGGAAGATTTTCCACCTCCCAAAAACGCTTAAGCTGTTTTTCCAGAGTTGTCTCAGTAAAATATGAGACTATGGTGGAATAGGAGGATACATTGGTGTTGTTCTGGATAGGTCCAGTGACTATCCAGCCGAAAACCGTCTCCTGAGCAATTAATGAGCCACAAATATTACGCCGTATATTATCGAGTAGAATTTGATTGAAAACATCAGCTCCGATAAGAAGATCAATTCGGGAGCTTTCATAAAATTTTGGGTCTGCCAATTGTAAATTTGGGAAATTCTTTAAAATGTGTGGCGAGATCGAACGTGTAGGAAGATTGCCAGACAACCCGGGAACCACTAAGGCCTTAACCTTTAACTCCAAATCGGAATCATATCGAGGGCTTATGGAAAATGAAGCAAGCTTCCTTGCGTTTGCCGAGGTAACCCCATTTAACCCCGAAATTTCGGCCTCTATCGGATGGAATGGTAGTTTAAGAAGATCAAAAATCTTCTGAGAAACAAAAGTTCCCTGTGAACCAGAGTCAATTAAAGCTCGTACGAGATATTCCAAACCCAAATGTCTAATTTTAACAACAGCTGTTCCCAAGAGAACATTTTGAGCATGTACGGCGAAGCAAGATTGGACATTGGTGGACGGTTGATTAAATGGCTCAGCCGAATGAGTAGACTCTACTTGAATATTGGAATGTGTGGACTGTAGTGAGCTAGTGAGATTAGGAGTCGTATCATTGGACTGCGCTATGGGTTCTCGATGTAAAAGAGAGTTATGTCTTTTACGACAGAAGGAACAATTATACCAACTCTTACACTTCTTAATCGAGTGACCTCGGGAAAAACAATTTATGCAAAGGTTAAGGTCTCGAATGCATGATAATCTCTCGTCGACAGACATTGAAAGAAATTTTGGGCATTTACGAATAGGATGGGACTCGTATGGACACAGATTGCAGGATATTGTGGTTGTTTGATTGGAAGAAACTTGAGCATGGTTGCTGTTTATCTTTTTAGAAGCGGATGGGTTTGACGGTTTTGTGGTGGAATGTGATACGGCAGACTTCCTCGAATTGTGGTGAGAATTGATTTCACTAACGGTTTCCAATGTTTGGAATCTGTTGGACAAAAAGTCATTGAGAGCCGACCATTTGGGAATATCCTTCTTATTTTGAAGCGATTGTTCCCATAATGACAAGGTAGTTCTAGGGAGCTTCGTTGAACAGATATATACTAATATAGCATCCCAGGACGATATATCAATGTCATATAGTTCTAAGGAGGAAATACATGAATTTATGTCACGTTGGAGACATTTTATCTCTTCACCAGATTCTAAACCAACTGGTGACAAATTAAAAAGTATACGTAATTGGCTGTGAACGAGTAGACGTTTGTTTTCAAATCTTTCCTGTAAACTCGCCCAGGCGATGTCAAACCCGCCATTTGTCAAAGGACACTTATTTACAATGTCGAAGGCTTCGCCTTTTGTCTTGTTACGTAGGTGAAACAGTTTTTGTACTTTGGAAAGACTCGAGTTACGTATATATATAGCCGAGAACATGTCTCGAAAGGATGGCCAAGACTGGTAGTCGCCCCTAAAGGACTCGGTGTCACAAGGAGGCAAATGGAAGCTACTGCGTGAGGACGTGACCTGGGATGTTACTTCGGTCCTAGATCTGGAGTGAATATCGGAACTTATCCTTGCAACAAGCATCACATATGTGTCATAAGACTTATGGAATCTAGCGTTTATGCTGTCGAGTTCAGAACCTTCTTGATCGGAGTCTGTTTCGGAATCTGAATCCGCGTCTTTTCGTTTATCGGTCCGAGTCTGGGTTCTAGTCTGCATCTTTTTAGTTTTTTCGCCATTCTCAACTCCATCCTCCTCGTCAAGCTCATCGATACACTTTTCGTACAATGTCTTGATCGTTACCCATATGGCCTTCAACTCGTCTCGATGAACTTCAAGAGCAAACACACTCGATTCCGATATGACCTGTTCGGTGAGCTCTTGCTCGAATTTGACCAATTTATCGTTAGCCCTGATGAACCTATCCAACGCCATTATCTCCTGCGAACAATATGGGATCAACTAGGATAATACAGATAAACTTGGGACGAAGTAGAGTTGTGGCAGTGAATCGTATAATATCCACAACCCGGGAAAGATATAAGACCGATTAATGAGAAATTGGATGAAGGATGTTCAAAGATCTGATGTAGCACACAACTCTTATATTCGCATAAAAGTGTAATCATACAAAATTTTTACCTTTGCCAAGAATTCCTGGAAGAACGTAAATGTCCCCTTTCATATATAAAAAGCAAATATTGCTTCAAACTAAATATGGATTGGAAAGTAAAGAAAAAACAACCCTATGAATACTTTCGTTGTTCAGTGTCCCCCAATGACATATGAAATAATGACTTGAGGGCGTATATATGTACACCACATCTCCTAAGTTTCTTCCGATAAAGTGAAATTCCTACTCGCCAATTCCATGTATATGTCTCATTTCGTGAAAAAAAAAAAAATAAATAAATAAATTATTCTTTCCAATTGTTTGTTTACAATAATTTTGCATTCAGCAACGAGTAAATGTAACGAGTGGAAATGATGGAATGGAACATAAAGAGTAAAAAAAAAAATATTGGAAGACAATGACGAGTAAATGCTGCTTCTTATTCTCCTTGGAAAGTGGTCTAGCCGTTAGGTACACAAAAACAATAAATGATTATCGATATGTATAAAGTATAAAATATTTGCCAGATAAAAAAAATGTCGGCAGGCACAAATATATGTGTAACAAATGCAGGATTACCAACGTGAGAATATTTCAAGTATATATTTGTTGTATTTACGGATGAGTATTATTCTCAAAACAAAAAAATATGTAGTCTTTCTCCAAATATGAGAAATATGATTTTCTATTACAAATTACAAAAAACAATTTTAAAACTAAAATTCGGAAAAAAAATTGAGTGGTGGGAAGTACTCATCAAAAAAACTCGGCTATTTTATTTCGATTGAGTATTTTGTTAGTATCCAACATTAATCTGCCTATTCGCATATATGGTGGTACTCGTAGCAAGATATTTGTATAGGGAGCTATTATTCAAAGAGAACACTGGAAATAAATATGCCAATCAAAAAAAGGAAAGAGAAGATTGCCTTTGAAGTATAACACTTTGTTTGTGATCTTCTTTGTTAGCCCTCTCGCTAAGGTATATGAAATATAGAATAGACAAAGAGAAAAAAGTGTAGAACGTACGTACCAATAACTATTCAGGCAAGGCGCAATGTGAAAAGTAACGGTTAATCCACGAAATGAAAATTGGTAGAAGACATATATATGTATATTTGTATATTTGCTTCTTTCAACACCACATGATATTATTATTCTTTTTCTTTAAATATCTTACACTTTGAGGTTATGTAGAAATCTCACGTTTCATGGGGGCAGTTTATGGTAATTTTCCTTACAAACTTTTTACTGCATTTGATACAGAAATTGCCCCTTGACCTTATACTTGAATTATACCTCAAAAAACACGAAATTTCCTCCAAAATTATAAATATTAGCGAACACTATATGGAGCTTTATGAAATTTTGTATATAATTACGGAGAATATTTCCACTGAAACTGGCACATTATATATGTTTTATACAAATTATTCATAAATTCATAGAGACCTTCGCGACTCGCACTTTTCTGAGCTCAATTTGTGATTCTTGAAACGATAACGACACGAATTTATATTTTTCGTCCGGTCACACGCACTATTGATATCAATCGTTTGCATAAGACTAAATTAGTTGCTACATAAGTACGTACCAGAGAACAAAATGGAAAGCAAACCTGGAATAATTTGGAAATCGAGATGATCCAAGAGTATGAGGAGCAGATGATTCCTTGACCAATACTAGTGATGTGGACTGTCTCTCAAGATCCGGTTCGTAGGACCAAATAATGAACGTGTGGGACTTTTTTCTTGAGTAGTCACAAAAGAATGGAGAAAAAATAGAATCGATTAGCTGATATAGGTCAGATGAAATATCACCTCGAACAATGTTCCAAATTCGGTCCACATGAAAGGAAAAGGAAGAAAGTGGATGGTTTGCAATTGTACTTAGACCAGCAAGGGAGGAAAAAAAAAAGTCTTACCAAGTGAGTCGTTTCGTGGTTGAATCGCAAGTGAGTTTTTATTCAATTTATGTATTACCAACTAATGTAAATATCGTAACAAAATTCATACAATCCAAAAGTTAACGAAAGTATTCTTAACGACATCTGGAGTTAAAATATATTTCAAATTGCAAGTATGATATTATAGAGATTCCAAAACTAGACAAAGGAGGTCCCTTGTCATTGAGCTTAACATGGAATCGGGCAGCACTCAGTGATAAGAGAGAAGTTCACTAGTGTTCACAATGGATTGAATAGTCTAAGTGAGCCTGATACATCGGGCTGCCACCTAACCTAACCTACGATTGCATCATTGACCACTGAATTCTTCGAGTCTACAATGTAATCACAGAGTTCCTCGTAATTACATTTCCATCACTGAGCTTTTACAATCTACAGTTTCCCCACTGAGTTCTCCGGATATACAGTTCCACTAGAGAACTAAACTGTAAATACTGAGTTCGTGGCATCCACAGTTCCATAACTAAGTTCTTCGTATATAAAGTTTCATTACTGAGTTCGTCGTATCTTCGATTCCAACACTATCATCATAAGTAACCATTGAATTCTTCGGATCTACAGAGTAATTTCAGAGTTCACCCTAACTACAGTTCTATCTCTGAGTTCTTCGAATCTAAAGCACACAATTCCATTGCTGGGCTCTCCAGATTTTCAGTTTTACCGCTAAGGCTTTCGATTGCATCCCTGAGATATGAAGACTTATAAGCACTTACTTAATTGATCGGATCTGCAATGCTATTATTGAGTTCCTCGTATCTACAATTGCATCACTGAGTTCTTACAATCTACAGTTCCCCACTGAGTTCTCCGGAGAGACAGTTCCATTACTGAGTTTTTTAGATCTACAGTTCCACCATTTAGTTCTTCTGATCTTCGATCCCTCACTGAGTTTTTACAACCAACAAATACGTAATTGATTCTTCGACCCCGAGTTCATCGGATATACAGTTCCAGAACCTCATCACTGAGTTCACACGATCTACAGCTCCAGCACTGAGTTCTTCGGATATACAGGTTCACTACTAAGTTATTTGGATCGATTCGATGAGGTTACAGAAGTACTTACTGAATTCATCGGCTCTGAACTGCAATCACTGAATTCCCCGGAACTGCAGTTCAATTACTAAGCTTCTCCGATCTACAGCTCCACCACAGAGTTCTTCGGATTTATAGACTCATCACTGAGTCCTTCAGATATACAGTTCAATCAGTAAGCTTTTCTCATCTATAGTTCCATCTCCCTCGAATTTATAGTATAACCAATGAGTTTCTTGTATCAACATTTACATTACTGAGTTCTTCGCATCTAAAGTTCCATCAGTGTGCTCTTCGGATTTTCAATTTCGCCCTTGAGTTCTGAGTTCTTCGGATATGCTGTTCTACAAATAATATCCCTTGATCTATAGTTCCACTACTCAGGTTTTTGGACTTAGACGTCCATCACTGCTTCCTCCAAAGTACAGTTCCTCGACTGAGTTCTTCAGTTTCACAGTTGCAGTGCTGATTCCTTCGATCACCAGCATCCACTGTAACATGCGGCTTTGCAGCTCCAACACTGAGTTCTTCTGATATACTGATATCATAGGACTAACATAATAAGTCACCAGTGAATTCTTCAGAGTTATTGGAATCTACAGTCATATCACTTAGTTCATTGCGTCTACATCCATCCCTGAATTCTAAGCATCTACAGTCCAATCTGTGAGTTTTTGGAATTTACAATTTCATTACTGAGTTCGTCTCATCTACGGTTCCATCACTGAAATCAGATCCATAGTTGCACCACAGAGTTCTTCGGATCTTCAGCAACCGATGCGCTCTGTGGAACTACAGTTTATTCATTGAGTTCTTCCGGTCCATAGTTCCATTACTGATTCGTTCGGATCTAAGTTCTATCTTCAGTTTCACCACTAACATCTTCGGATCCTCAGTGTAACCACTGAGTTCCTTCAAACTACATTTCCATCACTGGGCTCTTCTGATCTACAATTCCACCATTGAGTTCCTCAGATCTACACTGCACGCAAGGAGTCCAATGGACCTACAGTTCCCCCATTGAGCTTTTTCGATATACGGATCTACAATTGCATCATTTTGGTCTTCGGATCTTCAGATTAGACCTTGAGTTCCGAGTTCTTCGAATATGCAGTTCAACTAGTAAGATCCCTTGATCTCTAGTTCGATTACTCCATTTTTCCGATATAGAGGTCCACCACTGCGCTCTTCAGATCTGTAGTTCCTCCACTGAGTTCTTCGGTTTACAGTTGCATCGCTGATTCCTTCAGTTTCATCAATTTGCTCTTCAGATCGTCACATTCACCCGTTGGGTTCTTTGAATGTGCAGCCGCACCAGTTAGATTCTTTGACCTACATATAGACCATTTAGTTTTACGGATCTAGAGGTCTACCACTGCGTTCTTGACATGTTCACTTCTTCTATTGAGTTCTTCGTTTGTACAGTTAAGATTTTGAGCTCCATCACTGAGTTCTACGGATTTGCATCTCTAACACTGGGCTCTTTGCAAAAGTTCTCCCGCTGAGATATAACTGACTAAGAAGTTACCACTGAATTCTTCTGATCTACGGTTTCACCACTAAATTCTTCCGATATACAGTTCTCCCACTGAGTACTTCGAATTTACAGTTCCATCACTGGACTCTTCTGACCTACAACTCTACTACAGACTTCTTCAACACTTCAACAACCACTGAGTTTCGCGGAACTACAGATTTTTCACTATTGAGATCTACACTTTGATCACTGAGCTCTTCTGATCCACTGTTTTACCATTGGCTTCTTCGGATCTACAGGGTAACTACTGAGTTCCTTCAAACTATAGTCCCATCACTGAGCTCTTTTGATCTACGATTGCACCGCCGAGTTCTTCGCATCTTCAACAACCAATGAGTTTCGCGGAACAACAGATTCTTTACGGATCTACAGTTCCGTCACTTAGACCTTCTTATCACCATTTTCAACACTGAGTTCCTTCAAACTATAGTTCCATTACTGATCTACAATTCCTACACTGAGTTCCTCAGATTTACCGTGTAGTCAAGGAGTCCATTGGATTGGGATTTGCAGTTCCTCCACTGAGTTCTGTGGTTGTACAGCTCCACAGCTAATTCCTTCAGGTCTCCAGCATCATTACTGTTTTAAGATCTCATTGGATCTATGGATCCTTTACTGAGTTTTTTGGTTGCACAATTCCTCAATTGAATCCTTCAGATCTTCAGCACCATCATTGAGTTATTCGGCTTTGCAGGTTCAACGCCGAGTTCATTGGATTTACATTACAACCATTGATTCTTAAGATATTCAGCACCATCAGTGGTACTGCTTCTTTACAGTTCCAATACTGATTTCTCGGGATCTATAGATCTTCCACTAAGTTCTTCGGTTGCACAATTCCACCACAGAGTTCTTTAGATCTCCAGCATTATCACTGAGTTATGCATCACTGTGATCTGCTGCTTTGCAATTCCAACACTGATTTCTTTTAATTAATAGATCATCCACCGAGTTCGTCGGTTGCACAATTTAAACACTGAGTCGTTCAGATCTTCAGCATCATCACTTAGTTATGCATCTTTGCAGGTCTTTCGATTTGAAGATTCCTCACTGACATCTTCGGTTGCACAATTCCACCATTAATTCCTTCAGATCTTCAGCACCATCACTGTCATCTGCAACTTTGCAACTCCCACACTGAGTTCTTTTGATATACAGAACAGAATAACACATTGGGACCATCCACCCTCCGAACTTCTCATCGACGGCCAATCGTTTATATAATGAATTCAACCATTTTAAATCATCCACGACCCACATTTCCCATCAATAACCGACCCTATGAAACCAGGGTACCTATGTAGTGCAATGTTTAGAAAGCCCTCCTTGCATAAAAAGAGTCATGGGTTCAATCCCAATTTCTATCGGAAACCAAGCCGTTTTTAAGAGGGGGTTATCCTCTTTCTACCACTGGTGATTTTTTTGAGTGTTTGCAAACTTCTCTAAGTGGTTTTATGGCAAAAGGAGGTCCCTAGTCACTCCATTTAACGAAGTATCGGGCAGCACTAATTGACAAGAGAGAAGTTCACTTCATGTGGTATTACAATATGCTGATACCACGGGAAAGCGGACACGGTAGTTTCCGATCAATCAATTTTTTTTCTCCCGATGATAACTAAATCGGACAACGAACGAAATAGAAATTCACCATATCTCCCAATTTATGGCGTAGCATATGAAAACAGTTTATATTTAAGGACAACACTTTTTTCCGTGTACTTTGTAATATCTTGGTATGTGGTTGAATGTTTTATAAAATTCTTCTTAGCCTCGGTCCAGGAAAGGGTTTCTCGCAATTGAACAACAATGCTTTGGGGGTTATTGTTCTATTCGCAAAACTTTCTTTTTGTTTCGAACTTAGCCAGTAATTATTTGTCGAAATTGGTTTAAGTTTATCATTTCATTCCTTTGATTATATTGGGATGCTGCGGAAATGTACAAAGTTTCTTTACTAGAGCAATGTTTGCATGACAATGTTGTGGGAAGAGCTAATTCTTCGCTTTATTCTACTCCACGATAGGAAGCACAAGCACAAACAACAGCATTGCCCCAAACAAACAAAGGAATTGCTATAAATATTCCTTTAGGATCCATTATGATTTAATCAAGAGATTTCCTTCTGAAATCCATTTGAAGTTTTATGGTCCATCCAATACTAATCGAATCGCAGGCAAGCAGAAACTGAAGCTGTCATGACTTTAACTAGGGTCAAAGCGATAATGTGTCAAACTACAAATCATCTGCATTGGACACCATCTGTTTTGGTAGCAAGGAATCACATCACATTTTATCGTTGTTGCAAAAATATTAATAAATATTAAAGGGAAAAAGGGTTATGCTATTTTTTATTATGGTCTTTTCGATCGCCAAAGAAATAGAATCAATTTTTAGGGTTTGATTTTATTCTTTTCCTCAATTGGTTTGGTGTTGTGGGATTCAACCAACTGTTAGGTTCTTATGGCTTGGAGCAAAAATATTTTTAGTTCCTCCAGATGCCTACCAATATCTATGCTAATTGTGTCCATTTTTATGAGTACCAGTTTGCAATGAATTATTGCTGATGGGTGTGCGTTAGCTCATATGAATAGAATTTTTATAAGAGGCAAACTATTTGGGAGAGAATTTTTTTTTTACTACCTTGCCGTAGGGAGGAGAGAATTTTGATTGTGTGTGTGCATATATTTAATAAAAAGCAAATTGAATTTATTTATTAGTTGTTATAAGGACACATGAGGTGGATCATATCCAAAATTTGACATCAGTGGTAACTGAAGAGGTCTTTGGAGTATCAAGGGCACGGCTGTCACTTGTGCCAAGAATAATCTACCAAAATTTGCCAAAAATCTTCTAAGCTTACAAAAATCAAAATTTTATTTCTATAGAAAATTTTGTTAAAATTTTAATGCTACATAAAATGTTGTCAACATTTTATTTCTATAGACAATTTTGTCAAAATTTTATTTCTATAGACTATTTTGTCAACATTTTAGAAAATGTTGTCAAAATTTTATTTCTATAGAAATATTTGTCAATATTCTATTTCTATAGAAAGTTTTGTCAAAATTTTAGTTCTATAGAAAGTTTTGTCAACATTTTAGTTTTGTAGAAAATTTTGTCAACATTTTAGTTCTATAGAAAAATTTGTTGAAATTTTAATGGTATAGAAAATTTTAATTCTATAGAAATTTTTGCCAAAATTTTAGTTCTATAGAAAATTTTGTCAAAATTTTATTTCTATAGAAAATTTTGTTAAAACTTTATTTCTATAGCAAATTTTGTCAAAATTTTAATTCTATAGAAAATTTTGTCAAAATTTTAGTTCTATAGAAAACGTTGTTAAAACTTTATTTCTATAAAAAATTTTGTCAAAATTTTACTTCTATGGAAAATGTTGTCAACATTTAATTCTATAGAAAATTTTGTTGAAATTTTAATTGTATAGAAAATTTTGTGAAAATTTTAATTCTATAGAAAATTTTGTTGAAATTTTAATTGTATAGAAAATTTTGTGAAAATTTTAATTCTATAGAAATTTTTACCAAAATTTTAATTCTATAGAAAATTTTTTCAAAATTTTATTTCTATAGAAAATTTTGTTAAAACTTTATTTCTATAGAAAATTTAGTCAAAATTTTAATTCTATAGAAAATTTTTTCAAAATTTTAGTTCTATAGAAAATGTTGTTAAAACTTTATTTCTATAGAAAATTTTGTCAAAATTTTACTTCTATAGAAAATTTTGTCAAAATTTTAATTCTACAGAAAATTTTGTCAAAATTTTAATTCTATAGAAAATTTTGTCAACATTTTAGTGCTATAGAAAATTTGTCGAAATTTTAATTCTATAAAAAATTTTGCCAAAACTTTAATTCTATAAAAAATTTGGTCTTGTTCCTGTAGAAAAATTTTGTCAAAATGTTATTTCTTTAGATAATTTTATCAAAATTTTATTTCTATATAATATTTTATGAAAAAATTTATTTCTATAGAAAATTTTATTTCTGTAGAGAATTTTGTCACAATTTTATTTCTATAGAAAATTTTGTCAAAATTTAATTTTTGTACAAAATTTTGTCAAAATTTTGTTTATATAGAAAATTTTATACCTATAGAAAATTTTGTCAAAATTTTATTTCTATAGACAGTTTTGTCAAAATTTTATTTCTAAGAGAAATTTTGAAACCTTTTATTTCTATAGAAAAAATTTTGCAAAATTTTATTTCTATAGAAAATTTTGACACAATTGTATTTTTATAGATAATTTTGCCAAATTTTATTTCTATAAAAAATTTTGTCATAATTTTATTTCTATAGAAAATTTTGTTAAATCTTTATTTCTATAGAAAATTTCAAAATTTTACTTCTGTGGAAAATTTCGTCAAAATTTTAGTTCTATCGAAAATTTTGTCGAAATTTTAATTCTATAGCAAATTTTGTCAAAATTTTATTTCCATAGAAAATTTTGTCCAAATTTTACTTCTATAGAAAATTTTGAAAAAATTTTATTTCTGTAGAAAAAATTTGTCAAAATGTTATTTCTATAGACAATTTAATCAAAATTTTAGTTCCGTATAATATTTTATGAAAAATTTATTTCTATAGAAAATTTTATTTCTGTAGAGAATTTTGTCACTGTTTTATTTCTATAGAAAATTTTGTCCAAATTTAATTTCTGTACAAAATTTCGTCAAAATGTTGTTTCTTATATTAAGGATTTTTTTATTATATTCGACCTGTATATAGATTTTCCAATTGATAATTGTTGATAAAAACGAGCTCGAAGTCTGGATGATTAATTTTTATTTATTCAATATTTCGTCTTTTCATTGAAAGACTTCATCGGGAAATTTTTTGAAAAGAACAAAAATAATACACCAACTGTAGAGTAAATAGCTAACGACGGTGTCTGTTGCATTACTGTGTCTGTAATGCAACAGACACCGTCGTTAGCTATTTACTCTACAGTTGGTGTATTACTTTTGTTATTTTCAAAAATTGTCCCGATGAAGTCTTTCAATGAAAAGACGAAATATTGAATAAATAAAAATTAATCATCCAGACACAATTATGACACAATTATATTTCTGTAGACAATTTTGCCAAATTTTATTTCTATAGACATTTTTGTCAAAATTTTATTTCGGTAAAAAATGTTGTCAAAATTTAATTTTTATAGAAAATTTTGTTAAAATTTGATTTTGATAGAAAAATTTGTCAAAATTTTATTTCTATAGGAAACTTTGTCAAAATTTTATTTCTATAGAAAATTTTGTCAAAATATTATTTCTATGGAAAATTTTGTCAAAATTTTAGTTCTATTGAAAATTTTCTCGAAATTTTAATTCCATAGAAAATTTTGTCAAAATTTTATTTCCATAGAAAATTTTGTCCAAACTTTACTTCTATTGAAAATTTTGAAAAAAATTTATTTCTGTAGAAAAATTTTGTCAAAATTTTATTTCTATAGAAAATGTGGTCAAAATTTTGTTTCTGTAGAAAAATTTTGTCAAAATTTTAGTTCTATAGAAAATTTTGTCGAAATTTTAATTCTACAGAAAATTTTGTCAAAATTTTATTTCCATAGAAAATTTTGTCCAAACTTTACTTCTATAGAAAATTTTGTAAAAATTTTATTTCTGTAGAAAAATTTTGTCAAAATTTTATTTCTATAGAAAATATGGTCAAAATTTTGTTTCTGTAGAAAATTTTTGTCAAAATGTTATTTCTTTAGATAGTTTTATCAAAATTTTATTTCTATATAATATTTTATGCAAATTTTATTTCTGTAGAAAATTTTATTCCTGTAATTTTGTCACAATTTTATTTCTATAGAAAACTTTGTCAAAATTTAATTTCTGTACAAAAATTTTGTTTTATAGAAAATTTTGTACCCACACCCTCAAAAAAAACGCCTCTCTAACATATGTTCCAAACATATTTTGCAGGAAGCACATATATTATTGGATACTGCCGAAACATTAATATGTTTGTTATATGAGAAAATATTATATGTTAGGAAGCATTTTGAGCCCAAAAATATTATATGCTTGGAAGAATTTTCCCCAAAGAAGATTGTGCTCATTCCCTAACATAATTTTCACTTTCACGAAATTTTTTAGTTCTTGGCACCTTTTTCTGTAATACAAATAATGTTGAAGAAATTGTTCAATTTTATATTTTTTAAATTTTACCTTTCGCCTGGACGGAGAATCGAACCGAGGACCATACAGTTTGTAAGCCAACACACTACCACTGAGCTACGTAACTGTTATAGTCACCAGAAGACAATTATCGTTATAAGTTACATTTATATAGCATAGTTTGCAGCGCCCACGAGCCCATGCAAACATAACATTATTTAACAGAAACATACATGTGTTGGCAACGTGGAGCAGTGGTTAGCATGTCTGCCGTACATGCAAAGGGTCGTGGGTTCAATCCCTGCTCCGACCAAACACCAATTGTTTTTTTTTTAATTTACATATTTATATTTATACTATATTAAATTTTTATAATGAAACTTCGAAATGTGGGTTATTAAAGATTTACAGTCAGAAACAGTGCTTGATATAAACGAAATGGACTGAGCTTTTGGATAAAATATTATTTTTTTATTGCAAAAATAACAATTTTGTAATAAAAAACTGGTTTTGGTATAAAAGTTTGATATTTTGGAAGGAATTCAAAAACTCTAACAAAGGAAGAACGTGGGGTCGAGTATAAACATACATAAATAATTTTATAATATACACAAATTAAATAATATTTAGACTTAAATTAAATAATATTTAGACTTAAGCGTATAAAATTTTTGGCCTTATCATAAAGCAGTTTCCGAAACAACATATAAGCGGTTTCACAGAAATTGCTCTCTTTCGATTCTCTCGCTGTGTTAATTTGATATCTTTCGTCAATTCTCCCGGTTTTTATCTCTATTTCTTTCTCTCTCTCTCTCTCTCTCTCTGTCGCTCTCTGAATAAAATATCACAACATATATATGTTTACTCGAAATTTGTAAATTTATATATGTTTACATTCACACATATAATTTTTATGAAACATGCATGCCCCAAACATAATATATTCTAACATATTAACATATGTGTTCCAAACATTTAGTGTTAGTTTGAGAACATTACATGTTTGCACTTAAATATATTGTGTTTAAAAATTGTGCCCGAAACACATTTTGTTTATATCGAAACATATGAAAAACATATTTTTCTAACAGTGTATAGAATGGGTATCATAACATGAAAGAAAAAATGTTTGGGCTAAGGTCAACTTGACTTTAATAATTCAGAAAAATTTATTAAATTTAATGAAATTGTCTTTAAATTTGTTGTATTTTTGCATCTTGACTACAAAGCAAAAAATCGTTCAAATATAGGACATGTTTTTCAACACTTTATTTTTACTTGAAACATAGCATAATTTCTACTAGAAGTCAAGTCTTAATTTGGAAAATAAAGTTGTCGTTAACTTGTTTTCAAAGGACTTTGATAGCATATGAAGAAAAAAGGCTGAAAAAGCGCAAAATTAAAATTTTCTTGCTAGAAGCAAGTACACAAAAACCAAATTTAAACGAAAGGTGTGTCTTAAAAGTATCCTTACTTGCATTCTCCGCTTCTTCGGTTCGGAATCAATACCAAAGTTGTTAAAGTAAAGAAAAAATCTTTGGAACCGGGCATGCTTTTTTTTAGTGTAGGAAGTGGGGAAAAATGTACGGAGGATTCCGGGATGCTCTTGAAAAAAAATATATTTTTGGAATAACTTCCATTTTTTTCTGTTGGGATATTATTCCTTTACCGTCTTATCTTCATCTCTTCGCTCATATTAATGAATATTCAATTTTTTGTTTGCTTAATAAAGCCTAGAAAATCGATCTATAAAAATGCTAATGGAAAATTTCGAATTAAAAAATCGCAAACAGACAATATTCTTTTTCGTTTAGAAACTGAGGTCTAGACCATAAGCCCTGATAACCTTAAAATTACTTTCATCAAATCCATGCCATTTAAAGCTCACAAACTAAACCAAATTGAAATTGCCATTTGCCTTAAAGTAACAAAAAAGATGCCATAAGGTATGGGTATGGAAAGTCAAAATGAAAATGGAATGAAATAAAAATGAATGACCACTTTAAGTCAGTCAGAGAAATGAAAATATGTGTGCTTCACTCGTAATCTCTCTATTAATGAAGCTAAAATTCCAAGCAGGCCACCAGGACAAAGTCAAAAAGAGGATTCGATTCGTTTGTGCCACGTAAGTACGTGTTCTATTTTGGAAAAATACCAAATTGTATCCATTCGAAGCTATCTTTGTCGCGCTTCATTTGAGAAAAATACCATTGGAATTATTGCCCAAAAGCATGAAACATTCCATTGTCTATGTCCTTTAGGCCTATTGGTAAATGAAGGAAAAGAAGATTGTTTGTCTTTGAGAGTAGATGCTTGAGTATGCCTGCCTGCTTGGTCAATGACACATTTTGAGTTTCCAATACTCTCATCTCATCAGAGTCAAGTCCCGGCCATAAGGTGCGAAATCCATAAAAACGTTAGTGGCATTTTCCATCCGTGTAATTATCCATGAAATTACGAGTATTTCCATTTGCTTGCAAAACCCAATTTAACCTTTTAAATAATCACATTTTTTGTTGTGATGAGGAGTTCTCCTCTATTTTGTAGGCTCGTTCAAGCCCTCAAGCTCTGGGATTCCATTTTGGATGTTAAACAAAATTTATGTGTTCTTTTCCGATGGTGATGACGATGGCGATGGTGATGGTGATCATAATCGTCTTCACCGTAGCTATGTTGGTACTGGTGGCAATACTAATGGGTCCTAGGATGTGGGGTTAAATGCATCTGCTGCTGTGCCTTCCTCATTTACAGCGAACAATTTCTCCAACAATAATAACTGCCAAGGAACAGAAGCCATCTCATAATAAGACCACTGACACCAACCACATACATCATTTTTTTTCTACTACGCTGTCTTGCAGAATGTGAGTGCCAAGCGAAGAGAGAATATTTGGAATGGGGTGGGTGGGTGTACAGAATTGGAGCCTCAATTCGTGCAAAACAACAAAGAAGGATATTACTGTTGATGGGTAACACATCATGTTGTCTATTTGTTTTTTTTTTTTTTTGTTCTCCATCCTCTGTTAGCATCCGGAAAGCAAATTTCATTGCAGCAACATACTGGCTTTTTTGATAAACGTCTAATAAAACTTTTTCATCTGCACTGAGGTACCTGCGTCGTATATTATACGGACAGTCGGAAGTATGTAATTAGCACAGTGGGTGTATTTGCAAAAATCGTCACAAACATCGCCATGTTAGTCAGTCAGTTTATACCTGTCATCATTGGGTGATGTTGGGGATACGAGGGTAGTTCGGAAACTTCTTAGCCTAACACAAAAAGCGCGGTATAAAACTAAAAAAAACTAAAAAAAAATAAAGAAAAAACTAAAGTGTTTTGGAAACTTCCATCTCTGTTATGAACACATGTTAAATTTTGTTTCGATCTGGCAACTCCTTCATATAGAAACAGGTGTTCAAAACAGACGCATCCACAATTTTTATACCCTCCACCATAGGATGGGGGGGTATATTAACTTTGTCATTCCGTTTGTAACACATCGAAATATTGCTCTAAGACCCCATAAAGTATATATATTCTGGGTCGTGGTGAAATTCTGAGTCGATCTGAGCATGTCCGTCCGTCCGTCCGTCCCTCTGTTGAAATCACGCTAACTTCCGAACGAAACAAGCTATCGACTTGAAACTTGGCACAAGTAGTTGTTGTTGATGTAGGTCGGATGGTATTGCAAATGGGCCATATCGGCCCACTTTTACGTATAGCCCCCATATAAACGGACCCCCAAATTTGGCTTTCGATTGCTGTAAGAAAAGCAAATTTCATCCGATCCGGCTGAAATTGGTACATGATGTTAGTATATGGTCTCTAACAACCATGCAAAAATTGGTCCATATCGGTCCACTTTTACGTATAGCCCCCATATAAACGGACCCCCAAATTTGGCTTGCGATTGCTCTAAGAGAAGCAAATTTCATCCGATCCGGCTGAAATTTGGTACATGGTGTTAGTACACACAAAAAAAAATTTTCTGATTCAATCACGAAATTAATTGATCCAATTAATTTTTGAATTGAAATGTCTTCAATCACGAAAATGATAGTATCAATCAGAGTTTTAATTGGGCATAGAAAAAATTCTTGATTAAAAAATTAATTGATTTCATTACCAAATTTCAATTAATTTTTTAATTGATTCAATTAAAAATTTAATTGTTGTTGATTGCAAAACTCAATTAATTTATGAATTAAAAAAGGTAACTACTTTCAATTACATTTTGAATTGGCTTAGAATTTTTATATGGATTAACAATTGATTGTTTGAAAAAAAAATTTTAATTAAAAATTTAAAAAAAATGTTCATCACTTTTTTAACTGACTTAGTCTTCCGAATTTGATTAAAAAGTTAATTGTATCAATTAATTTTTTAATTAAACATTTTAAAATTTTCAATCATTGACTTAATTAACTTAATGTTTCTATCATGATTAAAAAGTTAATTGTATCAATTAATTTATTAATTGAAAAAATTTTCAACTTCAATTAACTTTTTAATTGGAAATATTTTGGTGATATTTTTTTCTGTGTATATGGTTTCTAATAATCATGCAAAAATTGGTCCATATCGGTCCACTTTCACGTATAGCCCCCATATAAACGGACCCCCAAATTTGGCTAGCGATTGCTCTAAGAGAAGCAAATCGATCTGAGCATGTCCGTCCGTCCGTCCGTCTTTTGAAATCACGCTAACTTCCGAACGAAACAAGCTATCGACTTGAAACTTGGCACATGTAGTTGTTATTGATGTAGGTCGGATGGTATTGCAAATGGGCCATATCGGTCCACTTTTACGTATAGCCCCCATATAAACGGACCCCCAAATTTGGCTTTCGATTACTCTAAGAGAAGCAAATTTCATGGTGTTAGTATATGGTCTCTAACAACCATGCAGAAATTGGTCCATATGGGTCCATAATTACATATAGCCCCCACATAAACCGATCCCCCGATTTGGCTTGCGGAGCCTCTAAGAGAACCAATTTCATCCGATCCGGCTGAAATTTGGTACATGGTCTCTAATGACCATGCAAAAATTGGTCCACATCGGTCCATAATTATATATAGACCCCATATAAACCGATCCCCCGATTTGGCTTGCGGAGCCTCTAAGAGAAGCAAATTTCATCCGATCCGGCTGAAATTTAGTACGTGGTGTTAGTATATTGTCTCTAACAATCATGCCAAAATTGGTCCATGTCGGCCCATAATTATATATAGCCCCCATATAAGCCGATCCCCAGATTTGACCTCTGGAGCCTCTGAGAGGAGCAAACTTTATCCGATCCGGCTGAAATTTAGTACGTGGTGTTAGTATATTGTATCTAACAATCATGCCAAAATTGGTCCATATCGGTCCATAATTATATATAGCCCCCATATAAGCCGATCCCCAGATTTGACCTCCGGAGCCTCTTAGAGGAGCAAAATTCATCCGATCCGGTTGAAATTTCGTACGTGGTGTCAGTATATGGTCTCTAACAACCATGCAAGAATTGGTCCATATCGCTCCATAATTATATATAGCTCCCATATAAATCGATCCCCAGATTTGTCCTCCGGAGCCTCTTGGAGGAGCAAAATTCATCCGATCCGGTTGAAATTTGGAATATGGTGTTAGATTGTAGTATCTAAGAAACACGCAAGAATTGGCCCATATCGGTCCATAATTATATATAGCCACCATATAAACCGTTCCCCAGATTTGATCTCCGGAGCCTCTTGGAGGAGCAAAATTCATCCGATCCGGTTGAAATTTGCAACGTGGTGTTAGTATAAGGCCACTAATAACCATGCCAAAATTGGTCCGTATCGGTCTATAGTTATATATAGCCGATCCCCAGTCATACAAAAATTGGTCCATATCGGTTCATAATCATGGTTGCCACTCGAGCCAAAAATAATCTACCAAAATTTTATTTTTATAGAAAATATTGTCAAAATGTTATTTCTATAGAAAATTTTGTCAAAATTGTATTTCTATAGAAAATTTTGTCAAAATTTTATTTCCATAAAAAATTTTGTCAACATTTTATGTCTATAGAATTTTTTTTCCAAATTTTATTTCTATAGAAATTTTTGTCATAATTTTATTTCTATAGAAAATTTTGTCAAAATTTTATGTCTGTAGAACAATTTTGTCAAAATTTTATTTCTATAGAATTTTTTTTTCAAATTTTACTTCTATAGAAAATGTCATAATTTTATTTTGTCAAAATTTTATTTCTATAGAAACTTTAAACTTAATTATATACGTATTTAATCGGCCTTTTTAGTTTAATATATACCACGTATGGTCTATGTGGTATATATTATGGTGTTAGTAAGTTTTAAGATACCTTGCCATCGCCAAGTGTTACCACAACCCAAGTAATTCGATTGTGGATGACAGTCTTCAGTAGAAGTTTCTACGCAATCCATGGTGGAGTTTCTACGCAATCCATGGTGGAGCTTCGGCCTGGCCGAACTTACGGCCGTATATACTTGTTTTACAATGGAAAAATTAGAAATGCGTGCTGTCATTAAATATTTACATAAAAAAGGTTTATCGGGACAAGAAATTTATAATGATATGGTGAATGTGTTAGGTGAAAGTGCTCCTTCATATGCAACAGTAAAAAATTGGGTTGTTGAATTTAAACGTGGTCGTACAAGCATTGGAGATAAACCACGTAGTGGACGTCCAAAAACAACAACAACAACAGAAATTGTAGCCAAAGTGCATGATATGGTATTAAATGATCGACGAATAAAAGTGCGTGAAATTGCTAATATCATGAGCATCTCAAATGATTGAACCCTTTAATTTTGCATGAAGAACTACAGATGAAAAAGCCTTCTGCAAAATGGGTGCCGCATTTGTTAACAGTCGATCAGAACCCCATAAGAATGAACATTTCTCAAGCTTGTTTGGATTGTTTTAAGCGAAATAAAATGGATTTTAAGCGTCGTTTCATAACTGTTGATGAGACATGGATCCATTACTATACTCCAGAGACAAAAGAGCAATCCAAACAATGGACTGAAGCTGGAGGAAGTGCCCCAAAGAAGGCAAAAACAATTCAATCGCCTGGTTAGGTATGGCAACGGTTTTTTGGGACTTCAAAGGAATTTTATTGATTGACTATCTGCAAAAGGGTAAAACAATAAATTCAGAGTAATATTGCAACCGTTGGATCAACTAAATGTATAAATTCGAGAAAAACTTCCCGGTTTACAATACAAAAAAATAAATTTTCATCAAGATAAAGCACCAGCGCACAATGGCTAAAATCAATGAATTAAAGTACGAGTTGCTTGACCACCCACCTTATTCTCCTGATTTAGCTCCCAGTGACTTTTAATTGTTCCCAAATCTAAAAAAAATTCCTTGCTGGCAAGCGTTTTACCTCAAATGAAGATGCAATTACAGTTGTAAGACCTTGAGGAAAACTATTTTAATCAAGGGATAGAATTGCTAGAAAAGCCTTGGACTAAGTGTATTGAAGTCAGAGATGGTCCGTATCAAACATTTTAAGGTTTGCGACTGTCGCAAAGTTGTAAACGTCGTAAACGTCACATACACGTCGTAAATGTAGAAAAAGTAGCAAACGTCGCAAACTCCAAATACTTCAGACCCTTCAGATAGGCAGCGAATGATATCCAAGATGATGATATATGCGAAGTAGTTTCAATTCTCAGGAATGTTCATAAAATTATTAACGAGTTTAAAATTCTTCAGAATATAGTTATTTAAATTGGAAACTCGAAGCCAAAATTACTATAAACTACTCGATGGTGCAGTAAACGTGACGCTCGGTACTCGCTCATAGTTAACCTTTCACAAGTTTCTGCTGAAACTGGAAGGAAGGAAAACTACTTAAGTCTTATATAAGTGAATTGCTGTTTAGAGAAAATTTTATAAAATCACTTTTTGGCTTATTAGAGCCAATTTCTATACAAATTAAAAATTTTCAAAAGTGTAGCAAGTCATTCGTTGATGCAGCTAAAGCTTGGTCCACGAAAACCAAGAATAGTTTCAAGTTGTGAATGAGAGATGTAAATCTAGTAGAGTTTTGAATAAATACAATATAAAACATTTTTTGCATACCTTTTATCGGGGAGCTTAACTAAATTAAATTAAAAACTATTCATAATTTCTTTAATTCTACACTAGGTTTGCGACATACCTATTTTCTACACTAAGTTTGCGACATACCTATTATACCGTCGTAAACGTATGTCGCAAAAGTAACAGTTTGCGACAGGCCAACCCTGATTGAAGTTTCAGGAGTTTACACAGAGAATACAGATTGGTTGTGACAATCGAATTTATTGCCAACCTCCTTTTGGCAGTTGTAGCAACTACCAGTTGGCAGTTGTGTCACCCGACTGATTCGGTCGACACAACTAATACCACATATGGTGTTGGTTGGGTCTGCCGACGATATTGGTTGTGACTACCTTCATCATTCGGTTGTGTTGCCCAATCTAAACAATACTCATGACCGAATTAAAAAATATATTTAAAATCAATTACTTCACAGTGAAATATTATATTTTAGTTTATTTACATATAGGTATAGTGGTACAAATAAATCCAAATACGCTAAATGTAGATACAATTTTTTGTCTAGAATCTCAACTTATTGCATCAAAATGTATCCACACCCAGATTCTCAGAGCAAAACAAAATTTTTTGACGGTGAACGGTGGTTGCCGCAACCCTCTTATTTTCTCGGACATTATATACCTGACTTCGACAGCATCAAAAATATATTGTCCTTTTTTATGGATATCAATAATTGAATATTCGTCCAGGACTAACATATATCGCTGGTTAACCAGGGTTGATTTTTTTGTCCAAGGTGTCGTCCAGAGTACATAGTGCTGCATAGCTTAAGAAATTAAGAAATAAAATTAGAAAGTTACGGGGTATAGGTATCACTGCTAGAGTTTATAAAACTACTTCCAAAACTTACCCACAATATCAATTCACATCAAAAATGGACCACAGCTATTACCAGATACAAAACGGCAGATTCAATGAAAAGTTAAAAACCACAGCTAATATTGTCATTCCTCTGCTACATACAATATACATATATGCGTTTCTTTTTTAAACCAATTTGAAGCCTACAAAAATATGCCTTCCTTTGATAGTAAATAATTTGTTAAAATAAAAATGACATTTGAGAATTCATCATTCGGCATTCGGCTGAGAATACCAAATATCAGTTAGAACTACTAAATGATAGTTACGAAATTTATTTAAGGTAGGTCATATCTATCGAATTCAAATAATTTTTTTCAAAAGAGAGGCAATTAGTTGCTACAACCATTTGTTTGTAATTACAAACGAAAATCTATTGAAATTATAATCAAATGATGTTAAAGACAGACAAACGCTTGTGATTGAAGGAAATAGATCAGCTAAACTGATATTTAATTCTGAGTGTACAATTTTCGTTAGTACAACTGATTTCCAAACAATTTGTTTTCTGTATGTATATTGAACAAGTATATACGGCCGTAAGTTCGGCCAGGCCGAATCTTATGTACCCTCCACCATGAATTGCGTGGAAACTTCTACGTAAGACTGTCATCCACAATCGAATTACTTGGGTTGTGGTATCTTAAAACTTCTTAACATCGTTTTCTAAATTGTGAGTTAGTCCATACGTGGTATATTTTTGGCAAAAAAGTTATGTATACGTAAGTCTACAAATAATTCCGAATCGATATGGACTTTTTGCACGGTACGTAGAGAGCCAGAATTGAAATATGGGGGCTATATACAATTATGAACTTGATATAGACCAATTTTTGTGTGATTGGGGATCGATTTATCTGAGGGCTATATATAACTATAGACCGATATGGACCTAGTTAGGCATGGTTGTTAACAGCCATATACTAGCACAATCTACCAAATTTCAACTGACTCGGATGAAATTTGCTCCTCCATGAGGCTCCAAAAGCAAATCTGGGTATCGGTTTATATGGGGGCTATATATGATTATGGACAGATACGGACCACTTTTGGCATGGTTGTTAAATATCATATACTACCACCACGTACCAAATTTCAACCAGATCGGATGAATTTTGCTTCTCCAAAAGGCACTGGAGGTCAAATCTGGGGATCGGTTTATATGGGAGCTATATATAATTATGGACTGATAGGAACCAATTCCTGCATGATTGTTGGATACCATATATTAACATCACGTACCAAATTTCAACCGAATGGGTTAGGTTAGGTTAGGTGGCAGCCCGATGTATCAGGCCCACTTAGACAATTCAGTCCATTGTGATACCACATTGGTGAACTTCTCTCTTATCACTGAGTGCTGTTCGATTCCATGTTAAGCTCAATGACAAGGTACCTCTTTTTTATAGCCGAGTCCGAACGGCGTTCCACATTGCAGTGAAACTACTTAGAGAAGCTTTGAAACCCTCAGAAATGTCACCAGCATTACTGAAGTGGGAAAATCCACCGCCGAAAAACTTTTTGGTGTTCGGTCGAAGCAGGAATCGAACCCACAACCTTGTGTATGCAAGGCGGGCATGCTAACCATTGCACCACGGTGGCTCCCATTTTCAGCCCACCTTTTTGTGATCTTTAAACACCACCAGATTTCAAATTTCAGGCAAATTGGATAAAAACTACGGATTCAAGAAGCCCAAGAAGTAAACTCGAGAGATCGGTCTATATGGGGGCTATACCAAACCTTGACCGATACTTATCATTTTTTGCAGACCTCTTTATGGTTCTAAAATACCTCTAGATTTTCAATTTCAGGCAAATTGAATAAAAACTACGGTTTCTATAAGCCAAAGAAATAAAATCGGGAGATCGGTCTATATGGGGGCTATTTCAAAACATGGGCCGATACTCACCATTTTCGGCACACCTTTTTGTGGTCTTAAAACACCATCAGATTTCAAATTTTAGGCAAATTGAATAAAAACTACGGTTTCTATAAGCCCAGGAAGTAAAATCGGGAGATCGGTCTATATGGGGGCTATATCCAAACACGGGTCGATAGTCAGCATTTTTCGCACACCTCTTTATGGTCTTAAAATACCTCTATATTTCAAAATTAGATTTCAAAATTGGATGAAAACTACGGTTTCTATATGCCCAAGACTTCAAATCGGGAGGTCGGTTTATATGGGGACTATATCAAAACCTGGACCGATATATCCATCTTCGAACTTGACCTGCCTGCCTCCCGATTTGAGGTCTAAGGCTTATAGAAACCGTAGTTTTTATCCAATATTGGAAATCTAGAGATATTTTAGGACTATAAAAAGGCATGCTGACAATGATGAGTATATGTCCTTGTTTTGGTATGGGGGATATAGACCGATCTCCGGATTTTACTTCTTGAGCTAATAGAAACCGTAATTTGATTCACGGTGGTGGGTATTTAAGATTCGGCCCGGCCGAACTTACTGCTGTATTTACTTGTTATACCCACCACCATAGAATGGTGACGGGGGTATAATACGATTGTCATTCCGTTTGTAACACATCGAAATATCGATTTCCGACTACATAAAGTATATAACATATATTCTTGATCAGGGAGAAATTCTAAGACGATATAAGCATGTCCGTCTGTCTGTCTGTTGTAATCACGCTACAGCCTTCAATAATGGCGCTATCGTCCTGAAATTAGGCAAAGATTCGTCTTTTCTTTGCAAGCAGGTCAAGTTCGAAGATGGGCTATATCGGTCCAAGTTTTGATATAGTCCCCATATAAACCGGCCTCCCGATTTGGTGTCTTGGGCTTACAAAAACTGTAGTTTTTATCCAATTGGCCTGAAATTGGAAATCTAGAGGTATTTTATGACCATCAAAAAGTGTACCTAAAATCGTGCCTATCGGTCCATGTTTTGATATAGCCACCATATAGACCGATCTCCCGATTTTATTTCTTGGTCTTCTAGAATCAGTAATTTTTACCCAATTTTCCTCAAATCGGAAATATACAGGTATTCTAGGACCTTAAGGAGATGTGCCGAAAATTGTGATATAGACCGATCGCCCGATTTTACTTCTTGGGCTTCTAGAATCTGTAGTTTTTGTACAATTTGCCTGAAATTAGAAATCTATAGGTATTTTAGGACCATAAAGGGGTGTGCCGAATATATTGAGTATCGGTAAAGTTTTTGATATTGCCCCCTTATAAACCGGCCCTCCGATTTGGGGTCTAGATTCTAGAACTGCAATTAAATGTGCTGAATACTGTGTGTATCTTTCCATGTTTTGGTATAGCCCCCATTACACCGAACTCTCGATTTAACTCCTAGGGTTTCTAGAAATTTTAGTTTTTATCCGATTTGCTACAAATTGAAAATATACTGGCATTTTAGACCCATAACAAAGTGTATATGATTTAGTTTCATCGATCCATTTGGTAAGGCCTCCATATAGACCGATTTCACTTATTGAGGGTATAGAAGGCGTAGGGATCATGAAAATTGCTTGAAACTGAATGCAAAATTTCCAGATTTTACTTCTCGTAGTCATTTAAATAATTGGGATGAAAATCCACAGATTATAGACTTCAAATCAAGGCGTTATTTCATCATTTTCTTGCACTCTTAAAAGAGATGTTTATGATTCCTCTCAAACTCAAACAAAAAATGGTGCTTATAAATTCAGAATGTGATCTAGTCTTCATAGGTAATATCTTTACATTTATCTGTGGGAAGCGTACTGGTTGAGCTGATCTGCTTGGGAAAATATCTGTCATCAAAATTGAAAGTCAATTAAAAAATTAAATGATATTATTAATTTTTGTGTTTGATTTTTGTTTCAATTGAGAAATTTGTTGAATCAATTAAATATTTAATTGAAAATTTTTTAAAACTCAATTAGGACTTTAATTGGAAAAATCTGTGCATCAATACCAAAATCCTTAACAAAGGCTTTAAATTCAAGAATTGTATTGTATATATCTCCTTCAATTTCGTATAAATTTTAATGAGACATGCTTACATTGCTTGAAAATATTCCAAACACTAAAAAATTGGCAAATTAAATTTTCAAAATTTTTGCACACTTGTATACAATTCAATGTATTGGGTGGGTATAATTGTTACCAAAGTTACTTATAAATTTGACATCAACATTTGACATTGAGACACTAGTGAAATAACCTATGGTCATTACGGTCATGATCCTTGAAATTCATCAATTATTAAGAAATAATAAGAAGACATTTTACAGATCAGATATTTTCACCCACGGTGTATGCTTAGAAGGTTGCCATGGTATTTCGTTTTTTTTTGTGTTATTTTGTTTTTATTATTAATACGCATTTCGTTGGAGCAGAAAAATGAGGAAAGCATCTCCAACCGACCAAGTAATGGCAGAAACAAAAACAAAACAAAGAACTTTGATTAAAATAAAATACATTGCCAACTTTTGTTGAAAACATCACTACACTCTCAATCATAAGGATATGCAGTATGAGAGGAAAGGTTCCAGTCATTCAAACAGTTTTTGGTTAGATGATGAATTTTGCTCAAATTTAAAATTGTGATGAGACAAGATGAGGGCGTAATAACAAAAAAAATCCTATATTAAACGGGATAACTTCGTATTTGGCATCATTCTTTTGGGGGGATTGTCAACATCTGTTGTTGGGAAATAAAAAATATATGGTAAGTTAAAATATTCAATTATTTTTAATTGTTTAGGTGAAGGAGAAATTAAAAAAAAAAAAAACAGTAAGGAAAATCTAAAGTCGGGCGGGGCCGACTATATTATACCCTGCACCACTTTGTAGATCTAAATTTTCGATACCATATCATATCCGTCAAATGTGTTGGGGGCTATATATAAAGGTTTGTCCCAAATACATACATTTAAATATCACTCGATCTGGAAGAATTTGATAGACTTCTACAAAATCTATATACTCAAAATTTAAGTCGGCTAATGCGCTAGGGTGGAACACAATGTTAGTAAAAAACCAGTAAGGAAAGTCTAAAGTCGGGCGGGGCCGACTATATTATACCCTGCACCACTTTGTAGATCAAAATTTTCGATACCATATCATATCCGTCAAATGTGTTCGGGGCTATATATAAAGGTTTGTCCCAAATACATACATTTAAATATCACTCGATCTGAAAGAATTCGATAGACTTCTACAAAATCTATAGACTCAAAATTTAAGTCGGCTAATGCACTAGGGTGGAACACAATGTTAGTAAAAAAATATGGGAAACATTTAAATCTGAAGCAATTTTAAGGAAACTTTGCAAAAGTTTATTTATGATTTATCGCTCGATATATATGTATTAGAAGTTTAGGAAAATTAGAGGAAATTACAACTTTGCGATTTAGCAGTGGCGATTTTACAAGGAAATTGTTGGTATTTTGACCATTTTTGTCGAAATCAGAAAAACATATATATGGGAGCTATATCTAAATCTGAACCGATTTCAACCAAATTTGGCACGCATAGCAACAATGCTAATTCTACTCTCTGTGCAAAATTTCAACTAAATCGGAGTTAAAAATTTGCCTCTGTGGTCATATGAGTGTAAATCGAGCGAAAGCTATATATGGGAGATATATCCAAATCTGAACCGATTTCAACCAAATTTGGCACGCGTAGTTTCAATGCTAATTCTACTCCCTGTGCAAAATTTCAACTAAATCGGAGTTAAAAATTTGCCTCTGTGGTCATATGAGTGTAAATCGGGCGAAAGCTATACATGGGAGATATATCCAAATCTGAACCGATTTCAACCAAATTTGGCACGCATAGTTACAATGCTAATTCTACTCCCTATGCAAAATTTCAACTAAATCGGAGTTAAAAATTGGCCTCTGTGGTCATATGAGTGTAAATCGGGCGAAAGATATATATGAGAGCTATATCTAAATCTGAACCGATTTCAACCAAATTTGGCACGCATAGCAACAATGCTAATTCTACTCTCTGTGCAAAATTTCAACTAAATCGGAGTTAAAAATTGGCCTCTGTGGTCATATGAGTGTAAATCGGGCGAAAGCTATATATGAGAGCTATATCTAAATCTGAACCGATTTGGCTGGTATTTTGCAAGTTTTTCGAGACCCATAAAATATTCGGATGTACGGAATTTGAGGAAGATAGGTTGATATACACGCCAATTATGACCAGATCGGTGAAAAATATATGTGGCAGCTGTATCTAAATCTGAACTGATTTTTTCCAAAATCAATAGGGATCGTCTTTGAGCCAAAACAGGACCCTATACCAAATTTTAGGACAATCGGACTAAAACTGCGAGCTGTACTTTGCACACAAAAATACATCAACAGACAGACAGACAGACAGACAGACGGACAGACAGACATACGGACATCGCTAAATCGACTCAGAATTTAATTCTAAGCCGATCCGTATACTAAAAGGTTGGTCTATGATTACTCCTTCTTGGCGTTACATACAAATGCACAAACTTATTATACCCTGTACCACAGTAGTGGTGAAGGGTATAAAAATATGGGAAATATGAAGCGAGAGAAATTTTGAGGCAATTGTACAAAAGAGCATTTGCGATTTATCAGGTGATACCTATGTATTCGAGATATAGGACAATTTGAGTAACATTTACAATTTTTGCTACTCAGCAGTGACGATTTTACAAGGATATTCGTTAGATCTTGCCAAGATATGTGGTCAAGTGTGGGTTGTGATATATTATTTGGTCAAGTCGGGCGACTTGGAACCTCATTTAAAACTCAACCGTTCTGTGGAAAGTCTGGCATTACAGTGTGTAGGATATGACTAAGATATGGGGAAATTATCACATAATTTTGTGTAAAGTGTGGGAATTTTGGCCATATTTGTATAAACCGGAAAAACGAATACATGGAGGCTTTATCTAATTCTGAACTAAATTAGATCAAACTTGACACACTTAAATATCATATTAAATATATTTTCCGTGGAAACTATTCAGTCAATTGGAGTAAAATCCCATTGAATATGAGTCTAAAATATGAAATAGTCTACCATATTTTCCCAACTCTGATGTACATATAACGGGAGCTATATATAATCTGAACCGATTTCGACTAAATTTGACATGCATAGTTAGAATAATAATTCTGTTATCTCTGCAAAATTTCACGTAAATGGGAGTTTAACTTTGGCCCCCGTAGTCATTTGAGTATAAATCGGGCGAAAGATATATATGGGAGCTATATCTAAATCTGAACCGATTTCAACCAAATTTGGCACACTTACCGATACTGTTAAACGTACTCCTTGTGCAAAACTTGAACCAAATCACGGCAAAACTCTGGCTTTTGAGACCATATAAGTTCAAATCGGACGAAAGATATATATGGGAGCTATTTCAAAATCTGAACCGATTTTAATCAAATTTACCAAGCATTGGTAGAATGTCAATTCTACTCTTTATGCAAAATTTCACGTAAATCGGTAGTAAACTTTGGCCTCTGTGGTCATATGACTCTAAATCGGACGAGATATATATATGGGAGCTATATCTAAATCTGAACCGATTTGAATCAAATTTACCAACCATTGGTAGAATGTCAATTCTACCCTCTGTGCAAAATTTCACGAAAATCAGTAGTAAGCTTTGGCCTCTGTGGTCATATGAATCTAAATCGGACGAAAGATATATATGGCAGCTATATCTAAATCTGAATCGATTTAGCTGATATTTTGCAAGTTTTTCGAGACTCATAAAATATTCGGATGTACTGAATTTGAAGAACATCGGTTGATAAGTACGCCAATTATGACCAGATCGGGGATAAATATATATGGCAGCTATATCTAAATCTGAACCGATTTTTTCCAAAATCAATAGCGATTGTCTCTGTCCCAAAAAACGACCCTATGCCAAATTTGAGGACGATCGGACTTAAACTGCGACCTGTACTTTGCGCACAAAAATACATGAACAGACAGACAGACAGACGGACGGACAGAGAGACAGACAGCCAGACAGACAGACGGACATCGCTAAATCGACTCAGAATTTAATTCTAAGACGATCTGTATACTAAACGATGGGTCTCAGACTTTTCCTTCTTGGCGTTACATACAAATGCACAAACTTATTATACCCTGCACCACAGTAGTGGTGAAGGGTATAAAAAAATAAAATCGATTTTTCGAAATATTTCACATAAATTGTTATGGTGGTGGACATTAAAATGGATCGTTTAAGCCCATCTGCTATTCTAACATTCTAGGAGACATAAAATGATATCCGTATTGGAAATTGCTTTTCATTTACAGCCATACCGTACATTGGTCGAATGAATAACGCAATGGAAACTAATTTGCGTAAAAACTCGTTTAGTTACAAAAATGTGGTGTTTTAAAAAATTTAGTTTAACCGGAGTCGGATTCGAGCAAAATTTACGACTGCGACTCCGACTCCAGCAAATTCTTCCACAGCCCTGCAAAATACCACAAAAATGATTCCAATTTTCCTATACACGCAGAGAAGGAATATGATCATCACAAAGATGTTTCAAGAGCAAAATGTTATTTTTGTATGGTGACCATGTAACATGTTTGCCACTAAAATATTATTTTCTCGTCAAATATAACCTGCTTGCCGAAATCAGATACATGATTTCCGAGGAAATGACATGGTTGCGAAAACCATGTTACATGGTCACCACCCAAAAATAACATGTTTGAGGTGATCATATTCCTTCTCTGGGTGTACTTCTAATACATATCTATCGACCGATATATCATAAATACACTTTTACGAAGTTTTCTCAAAAGTGGACCAGATTTAAATGTTTCCCGTATTTTTATACCCTTCACCACTACTGTGGTACAGGGTATAATAAGTTTGTGCATTTGTATGTAACGCCTAGAAGGAGTAATCATAGACCAACCTTTTAGTATACGGATCGGCTTAGAATTAAATTCTGAGTCGATTTAGCGATGTCCGTCTGTCTGTCTGTCTGTCTGTCCGTCTGTCTGTCTGTTGATGTATTTTTGTGTGCAAAGTACAGCTCGCAGTTTTAGTCCGATTGTCCTAAAATTGGGTATAGGGTCCTGTGTAGTGTGACCAAACACACTCTCCACTTCTTCCCCTTTTTTCTTCACTTACACATGCATTCCCATTAGCATACAGTACTCTATTTTTGATCCACTTGCATTCTCGGTGCATTCATATTTTGTTTTTGTTGACGCAGGTCAGTCACACACTTGGTAGTGACTGAGTTGAATGCACTCAGTGGAGTTCCAATTAGATGTTGGTGGCATGTGACACTTTTCATTGGTTTAGAGTTTCCAGTTGGGATTGCATACATTGTTTTGTAAGTAGACCAACTGCATGAACTCAGAATTGAGTCAAATGACCACCAATAGGAATTAAGAAAGGCCTGCATCTCAAAGAAAGTAAAAGTATTGGTAAAATGTAGATCAATTCCCCAGCGGGAAATGGAAGCGACGTGGAATCGATGATGGAAGTGCTGTCCGGGTAGCTATAAGGCCTGGGCGCTGCATTACGTGTTCATTTCAAAATAACATTGGATTGGATTGGAGACCAAGGCCTTGCCTCTCGCTTCTATTCGTATGCCTTCTAGAGGTGGTGTCGTCGATGCCATGTTATCAGGCCTTCATACTAAGTACAAAAATCATGCCTTCCAAAGAAGGCCCTCAAAAAGGCCTGGACAGGAAGGCATAAAAGAAAGCGTGTAAAAATAAATATTTTTAAGGCAAGGTTGTCTATGAACTGAACATTTGCCCTCATACCTTTTACGTTAGAATTTAATTTGACTTACTTTTCCTATACAGTTTATCTTATTTTTGTGATTTTAATATTTACCTCAAGTGTATTTTTATTTTTCTGCTCCGTCGGGATTTGAACCGGGGTCCTCGTTATTGGTAGTCCTACACTCATCCACTGGCCTACGACACATTTATGTGATGTGGGCGCCAAAAGATAAACTTAAGCTACACGTGAGGTCATTCCGCGTTCCCTTCTGTTGGAAGTGAACGTATAATGGGTATCGGATCTTTTATATGTTACAGAGAATGTCTTCTAGAAGGCCAAAGTTAGGAGTAACTAGACATAAGCAAATTAATAGCTTGGCAGCCAACAAAGAATGAGTATGGGATCATTGGTGGGTTCGAACAGATTCTACCATAGGCAAAGTTATAGATTTTTGTTATTATTAATTTAACTATTAATTATTTAGAAAGATTTATGTTTATTTATTTAACCGCACTATAAAAACAAATAAACACGACCGTAATGTCAGGCAGGCCGAGTCTTATGGACCATCCACCATGTTTCGTAATACAGTAAGTTCTACTAAAGACAAGGTATCTTAAAACCTCTTAACATTGCCTTAATGTACATGGAGGTAGATTAAATACCTATATAAGCTAAATCAGTTCTTGATCGGTTAACATAAAATTTCCAATATCGATTGGATCGTATGAAATATCCCCCTGCGGAAGCGCAGGAAACCAAATATGGAAATTGCTTAGTCCGATAGCCTCTAGTTGGTAGTGCCCGTATAAATAAGTTTATTGTAATTTGTAATTATAATAAATTGAATAATAAATAAATAATGGAAATTGCTTTTTATGGAGGCTACATATATTTTTGGACCGATATGGGCCACTTTGGCATCGTTGTTAGATGCCAGTTACTAACATCACGTACCACATTTCAACTGGATCGAATGAATTTTTCACCTCCAGAAAGCGCATGAAATAAAATCGGGGGATGGATTTGGACTAATTTTTACCTGGTTGTTACAGGCCACGAAATTTCCACCGGATGTGATAAAATTGTCTCCTCCAAGAGGATCGTGGGCTACACCTAAATGTGGTCCGCAATACCATCCGACCAACATAAATAGTAGCTACTTGTACAAAGTATCCCGTCGAATAGTGGGGAATTTGACCCCCAAACTGGTATTAATTCAAGGGAACAACCGATTTACATGAAATTTGGCAAAACGTTTGCTCTTGTTAATAGTAGTATCTCTGTCAATTTTCAAAGAGATCGTGTCAGGTATATATATAGCGTCCGTATATATAATCGTCCGATTTGAGCTTATATCCCATATTACTCAGCCAATTTTTTGAAATTTTGAACAAACAGTTTTTTTGGGTGGCAACACCCTCCCCATATGTACAGGCTGACATGTAATACAACAAGTGCTACACTTTTTAATTTTATTTTTCAAAAGCAAGGGAGAACAAACTATAGTAACCATGTAGAGATAAAACTGCACATATACAAAAAAAAAAATAATTGAAAAAAGTTCATAATCTTAAATTGAAATCTATTTTATTTAAATTTAGTACACGAATCTTTGAAATGTTCGTGCCTCTATCAAAGTTATAGGACCTTAAAGTAAGCCCAATTTCACTTAATATAAAGAAGAAAAAAAAAAATGATTTAAGTGAATAATCTTTTAATTAACTGTGATATTGAACCCTTGTATTAAAGAGGCTAATATTATTTGGAAAATAGGCTAATACTTATTTGGAAGATTTTGCATTTTTTGTTAAAAATTTATTTGAAAATAAGAAAACATTTGTTGCATTAAAATGTATTTTATAATTTGGATTTTTATTCGAAATTTATTTATTTATATATATACCTTTGTTGATATATCGCAAAACGTGAACGAAAATTCAATAAATGAGACCTATATCCTAGCTTTAAATTCACAGAGCCTAGATCTAGAGCTAGTTAGCTTCCAAAAAAGTGACTTTATATTAAAAAAACAATATCTCAGACTCAATAACGAAATCCTTAAAAATATTAAAAAGATTTGAAGTCAAATAAATTTTTCTGTGTGTATGCTCTCACAACAACATTACAAAACTGTATTATAACAACAACAACTAATATAGAAGATAAAGAGAAATATCACGTTCAAAACAAACGTATAAAGTAAAACCAATGGAAAATATGTGGGTACCTTGATCTACAACTTAATCCCAAAAATAAGTAAATTTTAAGACATCGCCAGAAACGCTGTTTCGAATACAAAACTTCACTTTTCTACTGCCTTTTTTGGTTCCTATGGTGGACGGTATAAAGATATATTCTATTTTAAATACACTGGAAGGCGGGGAGGAATACTAATTTCCAAATTTCTGGCAAATGGATGAGAATAGCGCATTACATGCTCTAAAACCAAAATCAAGAACTATATCTAACTATAAATCATCTTGCGAAATAACAGCAAATTCTAGTTTTGAGGCAAATCGGATTAAAACCGTGTCCTGTTAAAAATGTTATACAAATGTTTGTTTGATGATTATATAAAAAAACTAAATTTTCGTTCTTATAACAACAATGTAGGTCCTTCTTTTTCCAATTCCCAAAGAAGGCACAGAATAATGTTTGCGGGCATTTTTTAGAAAGGAAGTGCAAGGCATTTTAGCATGCATGATAGGAGAAGGCATATGGGAAGGTGTTAAGGATCCCAAAATCATGGGTTAAGAAGGTATGATTTTTGCGGTACTTCGCAATTTTCCCGCTGGGTCTTCATAGAAGTATATGCATGTATAAGTGAGCTCCATAGTTCTATACTCCATTTATTGAAATAGTATTAGTACATTTTTCACTCAATAGTCAATAATTCTAAGTTCCAAATTTTGTATAAATTCATGACATTTTCGAAAATAAAATCAGAAAGATATTACACAGAGCCTAAACAACTGGCTTTTTATTTTTCTCTGAGTTGAAGTGGCACTGTAGAGTGCCTGCAACAAAAATTAGCTGGTCTAGTGGCGCTCTTAAGCGCCGGCCAAAAATCGGGCAGGTAGAGATAGGATCTTCTCCTTGTAATCTTTAAAATTTGTTTCTGAGTGGACACTTGCCTGTACTTCACGGCAAGCATCCTTTATTTTGTCCTTTTGGAGAACGCTTGCCAATTTTGTTTGCAAGTATCGTTTTGTCTGGTGACCGTTTGCCTACCACACGGCAAACATTACACCTGTTTCGTTTCAAAGACGATCCCTATTGATTTTGGAAAAAATCGGTTCAGATTTAGATATAGCTGCCATATATATTTTTCACCGATCTGGTCATAATTGGCGTGTTTATCAACCGATCTTCCTCAAATTCCGCACATCCGAATATTTTACGGGTCTCGAAAAACTTGCAAAATATCAGCCAAATCGGTTCAGATTTAGATATAACTCCCATATATAGCTTTCACCCGATTTACATTCATATGACCACAGAGGCCAATTTTTAACTCCGATTTAGTTGAAATTTTGCACAGGGAGTAGAATTAGCATTGTAACTATGCGTGCCAAATTTGGTTGAAATCGGTTCAGATTTGGATATATCTCCCATATATAGCTTTCGCCCGATTTACACTCATTTGCCCACAGAGGCCAATTTTTAACTCCGATTTAGTTGAAATTTTGCACAGGGAGTAGAATTAGTATTGTAGCCATGCGTGCCCAATTTGGTTGAAATCGGTTCAGATTAAGATATATCTCCCATATATAGCTTTCACCCGATTTACACTCATAGGACCACAGAGGCCAATTTTTAACTCCGATTTAGTTGAAATTTTGCACAGAGAGTAGAATTAGCATTGTTGCTATGCGTGGCAAATTTGGTTGAAATCGGCTCAGATTTAGATATAGCTCCCATATATATGTTTTTCTGATTTCGACAAAAATGGTCAAAATACAATCATTTTCCGTGTAAAATCGCCACTGATTAGTCCAAAAGTTGTAAAAATGCCTCTAATTTTCCTAAACTTCTAATACATATATATATCGCGCGATAAATCATAAATAAACTTTTGCGAAGTTTCCTTAAAATTGCTTCAGATTTAAATGTTTCACATATTTTTTTACTAATATTGTGTTCCACCCTAGTGCATTATTTAGCCGACTTAAATTTTGAGTCTATAGATTTGAAGAAATCTATCAAATTCTGTCCAGATCTAGTGATATTTAAATGTATGTATTTGGGACAAACCTTTATATATAGTCCCAACACATTTGACGGATGTGATATGGTATCGAAAATTTAGATCTACAAAGTGGTGCAGGGTATAATATAGTCGGCCCCGCCCGACTTTAGACTTTCCTTACTGGTTTGTAGTAACATTGTGTTTCACCCCAGGGCATTATCAGACTTAAATTTGAAGTCTTTAGATTTTGTAGAAGTCTAACAAATGTTGTCCACTTCGAGTCAGATTTAAATATATGTATATAGGAATAAAGCCTTTATATATAGCACCCATGACATATTTGATATGGTATCGAAAATTTGGATCTATAATTTGGTGCAGGGTATAATATAGTCGGCCCTGCCCGACTTTAGAATTTCCTTACTTGTTATAACTTAACAAACTCACTATAGATCCCTCAATTAATATTATTCTAAAGTTAGAGCTTCCCTTAGGACATGGGATTTTATGTCACCTTCCTGGTGGGCAAACAATAGACTGGCAACTTTTAAACCAAGTCTTTAATTGCCGGACAAGTCTTTGTTTATCTTTGTTGGTTTAAGTTGTAGTGGCTGCTGCTGGTGGTGGTGGTGGTAAAACAACCGCAACACTGCAGGTGTGAATTATTTATTTTAACCCCTTGGGGAAGTATGAAACAAAAAGGATGTGTTGGCCAACATTAACTTTCATACTTAACAATCATTCGTACGCACCTCCTTGCACTAAGTGACAATCCCCAGCTTATTGTAGGGCAAGGCAAACAAGTCGAGGTTGGTAAAAGTACCTGTGTGTCGTTTTGGTTTGTCCTTTTATTTCTTTAAACACATTTCACATTTTTTTTGGTTTCGTTTTTCTCGCTCCGTCTCTCTCCCTCTCTCTCCAAAGAATGGTTGTTTGGGCAACTGTCAAACTTGTGTTTCCCTGTTAAACGAAGTCATTGTGAAAGTTTGAAGCTCGTATTACTTGGTCGGTCCATGACAAAGTGCAAGCGGGAAATCCAAGTGGCTGGCTGAATGGATGGTGGGTGAGTTAGTTGGCGGAGTTGTGTAGCAACACAGTTGCTTCACATAAAGGTCCTTAATATTCTTGTTAAAAGTTTCACACATTTCTTTGTTGTTGTTGTTGCTGCTGTTGTTAGAACTTTTGTCTGCAACACGTAATGAAATCAAAACAAAAGTTACTACAGTAATTGTTGTTGTTGTTGCACTCCCAAGGACATATCCAACCAAAGACATTGTCAATGTTGCAGCTTTAGTGTGTGTCACAAAACAAACCAAAAAAAGAAGAAAAGTTGTTTGTTGTTCTGTTTGTGTTGATTCGGTTTGTAGGGGATTTGGCAATTTGTTCTTGCATATCTATTCTTAAGCCAGAAATATAAAAGTTCGTGTATTAGGGTGTATCTGTATTAAGAATTCCTATAAGTGACACAAAAAGTGCCATTTGCATTACAAGGTGGTGCAATAATTAAAAAAAAAAAAAACAAGTATATACGGCCGTAAGTTCGGCCAGGCCGAAGCTTATGTACCCTCCATCATGGATTGCGTAGAAACTTCATCTAAACACTGCCATCCACAATGGAGTTACTTAAGTTGCGGTAACGCTTGCCGATGGCAAGGTGTTGACGAAAATATTTGCATTACGTCAACCCATATAACACTTAAAATCATCGATCAAATTACCGTCGGCAATTTCACCCAAATAACTAAAACTTCATTAATGCACATGCAAAACTTCATTATCATCATCGGCATTAATGATCATCGATCACTTCATTAGCAGAGATCAATGCATAGTTTCTATTGTCTGTAACGTTTGCTATGCTTGCCCCCACTTCATCTTTGCCCTCACCACAGCATCAAAGCCTAAGCAACATCATCGCATATCGAACCCATTACTTAAGCAATGCATGCATCGGTTATTGTTGGGGATTGCAGAAAAGCAGGAAGCAGCTGTGTGCAGAACTATACTAACAAACATATATATTTACAATTAACACACGTTTGTATATGCAAATGCATTGATGTTGCAACATTGTCATCGAACATTGTTTACTTTATCATCGAACCTCGACATGTTTGATACATCTCTGCTAAAATGAATATACAAACGTATGCAATGATATACTTTATGTTTTACATTTATATTTACATACAATATATTTTTATGAGGTTTCATGTATTATAGAAAAAATAAATTCTGTCTCTCCATTTCTGGCAGTCAAACAGTCAACAACTAAGTATCCTAATCTTTCTAATATTGTTAATTTCTATTTCAGAAAAATAAATAAAACTTGTCAACTCTTTTATTGAAGAAACTTTGCTTGATTCTTTTCTTGTTTTAATATTTCGGAAATAAAAGGGAAATTTCTCAACATTTTATTGGTGCCGAAACCCGGGAATTTCATCGTATTCTATTTCAAATTAAATAATTAAAAAATCTTTGTTTAATTATACGCGAGTGAAAGGAGATTTTTTTATGCATTTGGTGAACAAAAACTTTCTTTAAGTAGGAAAACCATTTGTTTTTCACATATGCTTTAATTGAATTAAAATTTATTTTTTTGTTGTAAACGAAAACTAATTGGTACTATCTTTTCTGCGCGCTTGGTAAATTAAATTTATCGTTTTTTATAAATCGGTATATTTATCAAATATAAATCGTGATTCGTATGTTTTTCTGTGTTTTTTTTTCTGAAATTGTTCATAAATTCTGCATCAGTGCTTATTAAAAATTGCCCAGTTGAATTTTCGCAAGATTGTTTCATAACAAAAGAACATTTTCTTTCATTCTGTGTCTTTTTCTATTTTCAGTGGTTTTTGCGTGAACATAACCATGAGTGAACTTTCTGGCTTTATAGAGGAACAACAAGAATTGTTAGTATTATTAACAAAATATCAACAACGTTTTGATGCAAAAAGTTCAGCCGAAAAAACACATGGTTATGTTACCGCAATGACCCAAAGAATAGATGACATTTTTAATAGATTTGAGGCTCAACATGAGACAATTTTACAACATGTTAGAGATTCTTCTATGCTTACTGACCAGGTGCCTTATCTGGAAGACGATTTCTATTTTGACTTTTCGGAAAAGTACTTAATTTTCAAAGGAAAACTAATCGATTCTCTTCCTGATCGCTCCGTGATGCAATCACCAATGGCAAGTACTTTTGTAGCACCACATGGTCGATCCGACATGACTTTATGCTCCGATTCGAAGCTCCCAAAAATCTCCTTACCAAAATTCTCAGGTAAATACATAGATTGGATCCTTTTCCGTGATATTTATTTTTCACTTGTTCACCAAAACGACTCGCTGAATAAAATCCAAAAATTCTATTATCTTCGTGGTACACTCGAGGGCGAAGCTGCCAATTTAATTCGCAATATTTCAGCTACTGAGGCTAATTATGACTCCGCATGGAAAATCCTTGAGTCAAGATACCATAACAAGCGAATGCTTGTTGGAAACCTGATCTCCAAACTTTTTAATGTGCCAAAATCAGATGGTAGTTTTCAATCTATCAAGACTTTGTTAGATTCCTCTCGAGAATGTATTTCTTCTCTTCAGAATCTGGATGTGGACACCAAAACTTGGGATCCACTAATTATTCATCTTCTAGCCCAAAAACTCGATCTACAATCTCGCAGAGATTGGGAGCAATCTCTGAAATCCTCCACAGAGATTCCCCGGCTCTCAGAACTCTTTTCGTTCTTGGAAAGGACTTTCAGAACTCTGGAGTCCATAAATGATGAAATTCCTTCTTCTACAAAACATAATTCTAATTATTCTACTCATGGGAAAAAATCTTCATGCCATTCAGTGAAAGTTTCTTCGCAAAGCAATCCAATTTGTTCTTTTTGTGAAAAAGGTCATTTTCTTGCAAAATGCTACAAATTTCTTGCTTTACCTTTTACGAACAAAATTAATTTCATTACGGAAAAGAATATTTGTCACAATTGTTTTGTAGTTGGTCATGACACGAACAGTTGTCACTCGACTTATCGTTGTATAATTTGCCAACAACCACACCATACAGTTCTTCATCCCAACGAGTCTATTACCCCCACGGCAAATCCTCCGGATCAAGTTGCTTCACATAGTGCACAAAGCTTTTCGTCGGTCCTTTTGTACACCATAAGGCTGAACGTGTCTACAAGCCGTGGAATCTTTAAACTCAGGGCTTTACTTGATCCTGGTTCTCAATGCAGTTTAATTTCAGATTCCATCGTGGACCAAATAGGATTGACGAGGACTCGATCGCACTGTAGAGTTGTTGGTATTGGCAATGGTGGTGAAAACTTATCCAAACATACAGTTGATCTTGTTCTTCTTAATCGTAAAGGAAAATCTGTGATATCATGTACTGCTCTTGTACTCACAAATTTTTCAACTTACACTCCAGATCCCATATCAAGAAATATTTCTTTGCCCGATATAGAAATAGAGAGCCTCGCTGATCCTTACTACTACAACTCCGACTCCATCGATCTTATACTAGGATCTGATGTCTGTTCCAGCATAAAAATACCATCACAGTCCTTTGTACATAAGGACTTATTTTTCCAAAATACTTACTTCGGTTGGGTATTTTCAGGTCCCACCAATTCAACTTTATCGAAACAAATTCATGTTCATAACGTGAATATCAAATCTATTCGTCATAACTTTTCATCCATGAATGAAGTGAGCAAACGAAATCATATGAAAACTTGCCACTTCAAAAAGCATTTCACAAGAGCTTGGCCAAAAAATGTCGATAACAAGAACGTGCTCCAATTAAAATCGTCACTAAGTATTACCTCAACAGAAAAATTGTCAAACTGTGAAAATAGCTCACAGCCGTCTCGACAAAAGATTCTTGAAAAAGATCGTTTACAGTGTGATTAAGTTCAACATATCAAATAAGTCAAAATATATTTCTTTGGATTTTCATACAACGAAACATTGTCAAATGGCAAAACTAAATAAATAAAAGCTATGAAATTCATTAAATGGTTGCATATAAAAAACCACTACTTTACATTTTTCCAAATTTAATTTGATCACTTTACTTATACGCTACAATACACTACACTTTATATCTCAACAAACCTAATCTAAACTAAAAACTACTTACTACAAAACTAAACAAACTTTTCAATCTAAACTACTCTTAAAACTTTACTAATATTTTTTAAAATTTTTAGTTTTATTTTTACACCACATCTACTTTCGAAAACCTCTAAGGACGAAATTCTATCTCCAAGGACATGTTAAGGACGGAGCCTGTTTATCCTTAGCTGTGAGTCGAAGCATAGCTGTGGCATAGCCCAAATAAAACACTTCCAACGATAGGCCGTCCTTTAACATCCTGGATTCAAAAACATTCGTTCTTCGGGGGGAGAATGTTGACGAAAATATTTGCATTACGTCAACCCATATAACACTTAAAACCATCGATCAAATTACCGTCGGCAATTTCACCCAAATAACTAAAACTTCATTAATGCACATGCAAAACTTCATTATCATCATCGGCATTAATGATCATCGATCACTTCATTAGCAGAGATCAATGCATAGTTTCTATTGTCTGTAACGTTTGCTATGCTTGCCCCCACTTCATCTTTGCCCTCACCACAGCATCAAAGCCTAAGCAACATCATCGCATATCGAACCCATTACTTAAGCAATGCATGCATCGGTTATTGTTGGGGATTGCAGAAAAGCAGGAAGCAGCTGTGTGCAGAACTATACTAACAAACATATATATTTACAATTAACACACGTTTGTATAAGTTAACACCAGCCATATGCACATCAGACACACGATATAGCAACAACAACATCAACAGACAACATCAACAGACAACAGGTAAAGTGGGACAATGCTGAGTGGACAGTTCCCACAGATTGGGCAATGCGAGGAAATGACCGCTACACGCGCGGATATACGATATCCAACTCAGCATAATGTGTAGCTATAAGATTAGGTAATTTTAAGTATGTAGAGTTAGTTAGTTTCCAACTGGCAATTAATAAAGAAGGTTGTTTCAAACTTTAAGTTTGGATCAACAAAAAAATATTTTTTTTAAATTTTTAAAATAAACTAATTTAATTGGCGCCCGAGCGGGTAGGGACCGGTAGGTTCGCGGAAAAAGTCCTTCGAAAAATAAGGACTCGACGAAGTTATAAATCTTCTAAGTGACGTTTCCCAATGGGCCTCCTATAGCCCCATGTAAGTGGACAAAAAAGGAAATAACGGTCGTCCGTGAAAAAAAAATACCTACTGCCCTGCAAACCCGAAAAAAAAAAAAAAAACTTTTTATGTGAAGAAAGAGGCCCCCTAGTAACTTCATTGTAAACGGGACGGTTGTTATAATACGCCAGCCGCTTCACGGTAGACTAAGTGTTAAATATAAAACTAAAAAAATTAATTAAGTGAGAACAGGAAAATACAAATAAAGTTAAGTGAAAAATAAATAAAAAAAATATAATAATTGTAAAGAACCAAATTCTAATATTTAAATTGAGCTAAGAACAAAAAGTGTAAAATTAACTAAGAAATACCAAGAAATTAAACATAAGCGTTTAAGTGAAAAAAATATATATATCAAAATCTTTAACAGTCAAGAACATAAATATTGAAATTGTGAAAATTAATTAAGAAATAGTGAAAATAATTAACAATCAAACTTAAAAAACTAAAGAAAATAAAATAATAAACAACAAGACTACAGTAATAAAATCCTTAAAGGTCAACAGCAGCAGCACGAAGCAACAAAATCTGGATCAAACAACAGCAGCAGCAGGAAGCAGCAAACACTGGAACATGATTTTTTTATTGTAAGCCTTATTTTTTATTATTATTATTATTCTAATTGTTTGAAAATCCAAGAAAATTTACGTAAAGTCTTATTTATGTTATAATCGGAAAAGTAAAAAAAAAAAAAAAATTCTGTAAACTAAAGAAAATTACAATTGAGTTATAGTTAAAAAATATATATATATTGAGCAATTAAAAAATATATTATTTCACTCGCGTTATATTCAGAAAAAAAAATAATAAAATATAAAAATGTCAAACCCAAGTAGTAGCCTTATTAGACCCCCCGTCTTAAGCTCCTCAATTCCCCAACCTCCTTCGATTCCTTCACAACCACCTACCTTATCTCCTCAACAGTTGACATCGACAATTACGGAAATTGTCCAGAACGTTTTGGAAACTCGGTTCCAAAATGTATTCCAAACTACTGCGAATTCTGACTTTTCAAAATTTTCGGATCAAGCCATTGATCCCGCGCATGTGAACGATTTCACTGGACTAGACAAAATCCCTGATGTGGTTCGCTGTTTGCGAGAATTCTCTGGAAATCCAGAAGAATTCAATTCCTGGAGGAAAAGTGTGGATCGGGTTCTCCAGATCTACGAGCCTATTAGGGGCACCTCTAAATACTATGGCATTTTAAACACGATTCGAAATAAGATTACAGGCAGTGCGGATACTGCTCTGGAGTCTTATAACACTCCGTTGAATTGGAAGGCAATTTCAAAGTGCCTCACCCTTCATTTCGCGGATAAACGGGATATTCGAACATTGGAATACCAAATGATTTCCTTGGTTCAAGGCAATCAAACTGTACAAGACTTTTATCAAAAAGTCTACACTCATTTATCCTTGATTCTGAATAAAATTGGTTCAATGGATTTAGCCGATGAACCATTACAACTTTTGACTCAGACTTACCGAGACAAGGCGCTCGATACATTTGTAAGAGGCCTCAAAGGAGATTTAGCACGTCTTCTAGGTATGAAAGAACCGACGGACTTGCCACAAGCCCTTCATTTATGTCTAAAATTGGAGAATCAGGATTTCCGCTCCAACTATGCGAGTAAAATCCCACAAGAAACGCGATACGTGCCGAAGAAAAATGTTCAGCACAAGGACCATCCTGGTCACCGAACCTTTTTCCCTCAGCTGGCTCACATTCCGCAGCCACAAACGAGTGTTTATAGAAATAATAATTTTTCGCTTTATAATCCAGTACCCCAAACAACTGCTTTCCGAAACACTAATTTTTCTCATAGACCTGTTCAAAATTTTTATAATGGATATCAAAATATACCTCAACAACCTCAATTTGTACCCCCGCGTCCATTCGCGCCTAAACCTCAAGCAAGACCGGAGCCAATGGAAGTAGACCCCAGCTTGCGCTCAAATAGGATAAATTATATGAATAGACCAAATCCAAACGATTTCCAAGGAAAAAGACCAGCTTCGCTAGGTTTCCAAAATCCTACTAGCAAAGTACAGCGGAACTTCCATTTGGAAACCAATAACACGCCTGAAGAGATGAGCTACTACAGCCATCCGCCGAGTAATGTTGAACCTAGTTACCAACCCGTGTATAATAATTCATACGAGGTACAAGAATATTTCCAGCAGATTCCACAGGAATCCGTCACATTAGCAAATCAACAGGATCAACCGGATGACTTTAGCGATTTACATTTTTTAGGTTAACCGACTCCTCGTTGCCCTACGTTAAATGCAAATCGAGGAGTGGAGAAATTCTTAACATCCTTATAGACACCGGGTCGACAAAAAATTATATTCAGGCAACACTACCTTCTAAAATAATCCCGAATGAGGAATCATTTTTTGCAAAATCAGTCGCAGGCCAAATAGAAATAACCCACCATACTTTTATTAATTTATTCAACGTTCGAGACATTAATCTGAAATTTTACATTTTACCCACGTTGACGTCCTTTCATGGGATATTAGGACACGATAGCCTTAAAGAACTAGGAGCAGTTATGCATTTGAAGGAAAACTATATGACAATTAGTAATGGTACGAGGATAAAATTATTTCAAAAGACGACACAAGCAGTAAACGCGATAGACGTAAAAGACGACCATATGACTAAAGACCAAAAGGAAAAATTAGGTAGGTTAATATCGAAAGTACCAAATCTTTTCGCTGAACCTGATAGGAAGTTAACGTTCACGACAAAGGTAATAGGCGAAATTCGTACAAAGAATGATACTCCAGTTTATATACGATATTACCCATACCCAATGTCCCTAAAATCAGAAGTGGAAAAGCAGGTCCAAGAACTGCTTAAGGATGGAATTATTAGACCATCACGGTCTCCGTACAATTCACCTGTCTGGATTGTGCCAAAAAAACCTGACTCACAGGGTAACAAACAGTACAGGCTAGTAACAGATTATAGGAAACTTAACTCAGTTACTATAGCGGACAGATACCCAATTCCGGACATCACTGAAGTCCTTGCGCAGTTAGGAAGTAACACTTTTTTTTCGGTGCTTGATTTGAAAAGCGGCTTCCATCAGATCCCGCTAAAAGAATCCGATATAGAAAAGACAGCCTTTTCCATCAATAATGGAAAGTACGAATACACTAGATTGGCCTTTGGCTTGAAAAATGCCCCGTCAATCTTCCAAAGGGCATTAGACGACATTCTCCGCGAATGCATTGGTGTATTCTGTTACGTTTACATTGACGATATTATTGTATTTAGTAAATCTGAAAATGAACACATTCAGCATCTGGAAGAAGTCTTTCAGACACTTGAGGATGCCAATATGAAAGTTCAATTGGACAAATGTCATTTTTTCAAAAAATCTGTAGAATTCTTAGGCTTCATTATTTCCTCTGAAGGAATCACCACGAATCCTGCAAAAACAGAGGCTATTTCTAAATTTCCGCCCCCCACAACTTTGAAAGAATTAAGATCTTTCCTAGGTCTGTCGGGTTACTATCGAAGATTTATTCAGGACTATGCGAAACTTGCGAAACCCCTAACATCTCTTTTAAGAGGGGAGGAAGGACGTGTGTCCAAAAATCAATCAAAATCCATAAGAATAAATCTTGATTCAGAAGCTTTGGCCGCCTTTCAAAAAATAAAATCTACCCTTGTATCAAGAGACATAATATTGACATACCCAGATTTTACTAAAGACTTTGACTTGACCACCGACGCATCGAATTTTGCTATTGGTGCAGTTCTTTCACAAGAGGACAAGCCAATAATGTTCATTTCAAGAACATTAAGCAAAACAGAAGAGAATTATGCCACAAATGAAAAAGAAATGCTGGCAATTATATGGGCTTTAAATTCACTTAGGAACTACCTATACGGTACAGCTAAGGTGAATATTTTTACCGACCACCAGCCCCTTACCTATGCGTTGAGCAATAAAACCAACAACAGTAAGATGAAAAGATGGAAAGCCATCTTGGAAGAGTACAACTACAAGTTGCACTATAAACCAGGAAAGGCAAATGTGGTAGCAGATGCTATGTCACGTATTCCCAATGTTCCTGTGAATACTTTAACGTCTAGTGTACATAGTGATGAAAGCTCGTCACAAAATCTTATTTACTCTGTCAATGTACCCATTAATGCATTCAAGAATCAAATCCTTCTGGAAACAAATGATTCTGAATCTTCGTATCAGTTCAAAATTATTTTTCCAACTTACCATAGACACATAATTACAGAACAAAATTTCAATTCGGACAATTTGGTAAAAATTCTAAAACGTTATTTAAATCCATCCGTAATAAACTGTATTAAGACCACCGAAGATACGATGGGAAAAATACAGGAAATTTACCCACTCCACTTTAGCAGCTATAAGATAAGATTTTCCCAAGTACAGGTTGAAGACGTCACCAACGACCAAAAACAGCAGGACATAATCTCGAGAACACACAATCGAGCACACAGAAATGCTCGAGAAAACAAAATACAGATTATCGAAAAATATTACTTTCCATCGATGAATCGTAAAATTGTGAAACTAATAAAAAATTGCGCAATATGTAGAGAAAACAAATATGACCGTCACCCGGTTAAGCCAAAAATTCAGGCAACTCCCATTCTCAACAGTAAAGACTAAATCTGGACGAACAGTACACAAAGGACTAATAAAGACGTGATATTTTGTTTCTAATTATTACAGGTTAATATTGACGATATGCAGAGCCGAAGTCGAGATTCTAGACTACACGTCAACACACCTAATACTGATCAATAACGGACAAACTAAAATACGAGACGGAACATTTCGAATAATCCACACAATAGACCTTGACTCCTATGACAGTTTCTTACATCAAACCCAAACCTATGTTGAGAAAAGTATTCCGAAATCCAATCCTTTTTATCCTGTGTTAACTCAAGAAATATCCCAAACCTTTGACCTAATTCAAAATATTATACCCTTACCCAGTAGTAAAAATAATTATAATAATAGTAATAGTATAAGAAAAAAAAGATCAATAAATTTAATCGGAACAGCGTGGAAATATATAGCTGGTACCCCAGATTTTGATGATTTTGAAGATCTAAAATTTAATATAAATGATTTGAACGAAAATAATAATAGGCAAATAATAATAAATCAAAATGTTATTGAGAGACTAAACAATGTAAGCGAAGTAATTAATAGAATGTCGAATGCCATAGGCAAGGACAAATATTTAATAAATGAAATAACGATAAATTTACAGAATCGCGTAAGAATGATAAAAGAAGAATTAGTTAATATTAATTACGCCATACAATGGGCAAAAAGTGGAATAATAAACTCATTAATCTTGAATAAAATTGAAATTAAATTAGCTATGGAAAAACTAAAGGAAGAAAATATGCCATTCAGAACAGTAGAAGAGGCGGTGGAATACGCCGAAGTGAAAATTATGTATAACAACTCAACTATTTTGTATCTTATTAAAATTCCCTTAACAAATAAAAAAATATATGAAAACTTTATAATACGACCAGTTAAGAAAAATAATAAAATTATAAAATTACCCTTCAAAGAAATAATTAAAAACAATAATGAAATGTACGGAATAAAAAATAAATGTTTAGATTATAATGTAGTTAAAATATGTAACACTATTGACATAATTGATATAAGCAACGATCCCTGCATCCCTCGCATCATCAATAGTCAAAACTCCTCATGCACCTACACCAATAGTCAACACATCCCACAAATAGAAAATTTAAACCAAGGAGTAATTTTATTAAACGATTACAATGATTCTATTCTAATAAATGAAGCGAAACGCAATCTGGCTGGCACGTTCTTAATCAAATTCATGAATTCTACAATCACCGCACAAGGGAAAATGTACCGTAATCTAGAAGCCCCAAAAGTAAAAATCATTTCTGCTATGCTTCAACCCACACCTGAAGAAGAAAACCTTGAAAACCTGCTAGCAATAGAAAGCTTGAATGAGCACACATGAATTACAGACGATCAAGCTCGGAACAGTTATAAATGGATCTTCAACTATTATATTGATACTCCTGGCTTCTATCATTGGATTCATCATTCTAAGGGCATCCAAGACCTCACCCAATATGAACAGGACCATTGCGAACAAACAAGAAATTCAATTCCCCAATGCACCCACAGTCATTTTAGCCAATAGAACTCCATCCAATTTACGGTTGAATGATATCCCATATTTTTGAAGAAAAAACAGACAATTGAGGGCAATTGTATTTAAGAGGGGAGGAGTTAACACCAGCCATATGCACATCAGACACACGATATAGCAACAACAACATCAACAGACAACATCAACAGACAACAGGTAAAGTGGGACAATGCTGAGTGGACAGTTCCCACAGATTGGGCAATGCGAGGAAATGACCGCTACACGCGCGGATATACGATATCCAACTCAGCATAATGTGTAGCTATAAGATTAGGTAATTTTAAGTATGTAGAGTTAGTTAGTTTCCAACTGGCAATTAATAAAGAAGGTTGTTTCAAACTTTAAGTTTGGATCAACAAAAAAATATTTTTTTAAAATTTTTAAAATAAACTAATTTAATTTATATGCAAATGCATTGATGTTGCAACATTGTCATCGAACATTGTTTACTTTATCATCGAACCTCGACATGTTTGATACATCTCTGCTAAAATGAATATACAAACGTATGCAATGATATACTTTATGTTTTACATTTATATTTACATACAATATATTTTTATGAGGTTTCATGTATTATAGAAAAAATAAATTCTGTCTCTCCATTTCTGGCAGTCAAACAGTCAACAACTAAGTATCCTAATCTTTCTAATATTGTTAATTTCTATTTCAGAAAAATAAATAAAACTTGTCAACTCTTTTATTGAAGAAACTTTGCTTGATTCTTTTCTTGTTTTAATATTTCGGAAATAAAAGGGAAATTGGGGAAGGATGAAACAAAAAGGGTGTGTTGGCCAACATTAACTTTCATACTTAACAATCATTCGTACGCACCTCCTTGCACTAAGTGACAATCCCCAGCTTATTGTAGGGCAAGGCAAACAAGTCGAGGTTGGTAAAAGTACCTGTGTGTCGTTTTGGTTTGTCCTTTTATTTCTTTAAACACATTTCACATTTTTTTTGGTTTCGTTTTTCTCGCTCCGTCTCTCTCCCTCTCTCTCCAAAGAATGGTTGTTTGGGCAACTGTCAAACTTGTGTTTCCCTGTTAAACGAAGTCATTGTGAAAGTTTGAAGCTCGTATTACTTGGTCGGTCCATGACAAAGTGCAAGCGGGAAATCCAAGTGGCTGGCTGAATGGATGGTGGGTGAGTTAGTTGGCGGAGTTGTGTAGCAACACAGTTGCTTCACATAAAGGTCCTTAATATTCTTGTTAAAAGTTTCACACATTTCTTTGTTGTTGTTGTTGCTGCTGTTGTTAGAACTTTTGTCTGCAACACGTAATGAAATCAAAACAAAAGTTACTACAGTAATTGTTGTTGTTGTTGCACTCCCAAGGACATATCCAACCAAAGACATTGTCAATGTTGCAGCTTTAGTGTGTGTCACAAAACAAACCAAAAAAAGAAGAAAAGTTGTTTGTTGTTCTGTTTGTGTTGATTCGGTTTGTAGGGGATTTGGCAATTTGTTCTTGCATATCTATTCTTAAGCCAGAAATATAAAAGTTCGTGTATTAGGGTGTATCTGTATTAAGAATTCCTATAAGTGACACAAAAAGTGCCATTTGCATTACAAGGTGGTGCAATAATTAAAAAAAAAAAAAAACAAGTATATACGGCCGTAAGTTCGGCCAGGCCGAAGCTTATGTACCCTCCATCATGGATTGCGTAGAAACTTCATCTAAACACTGCCATCCACAATGGAGTTACTTAAGTTGCGGTAACGCTTGCCGATGGCAAGGTATCTTAAAACCTCCTAACACCATCTTCTAAATTGTATGTAAGTTCAGACGTGGTGTATATTAAATCAAAAAAGATCGATCCAATACGTATATAATTCAGTTTGACAAAGTATACAAACAATTTTGACAAAAATTTTCTACAGAAATAAAATTTTAACAACATTTTCTATAGAAATAAAATTTTGACAAAATTTTCTATAGAAATACCATTTTGACAAAAATTTCTACAGAAATAAAATTTTAACAAAATTTTTTATAGAAATAAACTTTTGACAAAATTTCCTATAGAAATAAAATCGTAGATTATTTGTGGCTCGAGTGGCAACCATGATTATGATCCGAATAAAATTTGAACAAAATTCTCTATAGAAATAAAATTTTGACAAAATTTTCTATAGAAATAAAATTTTATTATGAACCGAATAAAATTTTAACAAAATTTTCTATAGAAATAAAATTTTAACAAAATTTTCTATAGAAATAAAATTTTGGTAGATTATTTTTGGCTCTAGTGGCAACCATGATTATGAACCGATATGGACCAATTTTTGTGTGATTGGACCAATTTTGGTATGGTTGTTAGCGACCATATACTAACACCACGTGCCTAATTTGAACCGGATCGGATGAATTTTGCTCCTCCAAGAGGCTCCGGAGTTCAAATCTGGAGAATGTTTTATATGGGGGCTATATATAATTATGGACCGATATGGACCAATTCTGGCACGGTTGTTAAAGATCATATACTAGCACTATGTTCCGAATTACAACCGGATTGGATGAAATTTGCTTCTCTTGGAGACTTCGCAAGCCAAATCTGGGGATCGGTTTATATGGGGGCTATATATAATTATGAACCGATGTGGACCAATTTTTGCATGGTTGTTAGAGACCATATACCAATATCTTGTACCAAATTTCAGGCGGATCGGATGAAATTTGCTTCTTTTTGAGGCTCCGCAACCCAAATCTGGGGATCGGTTTATATGGGCGCCAAATATAATTATGGACCGATGTGGACCAATTTTTGCACGGTTGTTAGAGACCACATACCAATACCATGTACCAAATTTCAGCCGGATCGGATGCAATTTGCTCCTCTTTGAGGCTTCGCAAGACAAATCTGGAGATCTGTTTATATGGGGTCTATATATAATTATGGACCGATGTGGACCAATTTTGTCATGATTGTTAGAGACCATATGTCAACATCATGTACCAAATTTCAGCCGGATCGGATGAAATTTGCTTCTTTTAGAGCAATCGCAAGCCAAATTTGGGGGTCCGTTTATATGGGGGCTATATATAATTATGGACTGATATGGACCACTTTTTCATGGTTGTTAGAGACCATATATTAACACCATGTATTAAATTTGAGCCAGATCGGATGAAATTTGCTTCTCTTAGATCAATCGTAAGCCAAATTTGGGGGTCCGTTTATATGGGGGCTGTACGTAAAAGTGGACTGATATGGACCAATTTTTGCATCGTTGTTAGAGATCATATATTAACACCATGTCCCAAATTTCAGCCGGATCGGATGAAATTTGCTTCTCTTAGGGCAATCACAAGCCAAATTTGGGGGTCCGTTTATATGGGGGCTATACGTAACAGTGGACCGATATGGCCCATTTGCAATTCCATCCGACCTACATCCATAACAACTACTTGTGCCAAGTTTCAAGTCGATGGCTTGTTTCGTTCGGAAGTTAGCGTGATTTCAACAGACGGATGGACGGACGGGTATGTTCAGATCGACTCAGAATTTCACCACGACCCAGAATATATATACTTTATGGTATCTTACAGCAATATTTCGATGTGTTACAAACGGAATGACAAAGTTAATATACCCCCCATCCTATGGTGGAGGGTATAAAAGTTGCATGCACTTCTATAGGGAATAGTAATGAAAGTCAAAAGTAGGGTGGGGTCGACTTTGTTATACATTGCAGGCTTTGAAAATCTACATTTTTTGATACCATCTTAAATCCATCAAATTTGTTGGTTGTTGTATATTAGATAGGGTCACGGCCTAAAGGGAAAAAAAGTTGATGCGGTCACCCCCCAGTTTTGTAGCATATTCGACGACAATTTCAGAACACCAAAACTTTTTTTTCGTGCATCCTACGACCCCCCTAAATACAATTTATTGTGCTGCGTCGTCATTTGAAGTCCGATCGAAAAGAAACGCATATCGTTGTTCGTGGTTGATCAGGGGCTATATTTCGTGCATTGGTCATTTTTGATTCCGACGTCAAATTTGATTTTTAATTTTTTTATTTCGCTTCGTATACCCTTCTGGTACCCATTTCTGATAACCATTATAAAGATCTTAACAAAATATGAAACTTTTGCTTTTGAAGGATTTACTTATATTCATAAACAAAAAAATTACAGAGATTTTAAAAAGTCAAAAAAAATCGGTTCAGATTTAGATATAGCTGCCATATATAGCTTTAGCCCGATTTACACTCATTTGCCCAAAGAGGCCAATTTTTAACTCCGATTTAGTTGAAATTTTGTACAGGGAGTAGATTTAGCATTGTAACTATGCGTGCCAAATTTGGTTGAAATCGGTTCAGATTTGGATATATCTCCCATATAAAGCTTTCACCCGATTTACACTCATATGACCACAGAGGCCAATTTTTAACTCCGATTTAGTTGAAATTTTGCACAGGGAGTAGAATTAGCATTGTTGCTATGCGTGCCAAATTTGGTTGAAATCGGTTCAGATTTGGATATATCTCCCATATATAGCTTTCACCCGATTTACACTCATATGACCACAGAGGCCAATTTTTAACTCCGATTTAGTTGAAATTTTTCACAGGGAGTAGAATTAGCATTGTTGCTATGCGTGCCAAATTTGGTTGAAATCGGTTCAGATTTAGATATAGCTCCCATATATATGTTTTTCTGATTTCGACAAAAATGGACAAAATACCAACATTTTCCTTGCTAAATCCCCACTGCTTAGTCGAAAAGTTGTAAAACTGACTCTAATTTTCCTAAACTTCTAATACATACATATCGAGCGATAAATCATAAATAAACTTTTGCGAAGTTTCCTTAAAATTGCTTCAGATTTAAATGTTTCACATATTTTTTTACTAATATTGTGTTCCACCCTAGTGCATTAGCCGACTTAAATTTTGAGTCTATAGATTTGTAGAAGTCTGTCCAGATCGAGTGATATTTAAATGTATGTAATTGGGACAAACTTTTATATATAGCCCCCAACACATTTGACGGATGTGATATGGTTTCGAAAATTTAGATCTACAAAGTGGTGCAGGGTATAATATAGTCGGCCCCGCCCGACTTTAGACTTTCCTTACTTGTTTTAAATTTGAAACGATTTGGACAACATTTTTTACATGTGTACAAAATCTCTAGACTTAAAATTTTAACCGGCCAATGCCATCGGACTGGGCAGAATGTTAATAAAAAGCAAGTTAGGAAAATCTAAATTCGGGCGTGGCCGACTATATCATACCCTGCACCACATTGTAGATCCACATTTTCGATAGCATATCAAATCCGTCCAATGTGTTGGCTATATACACGCACAGAAAAACATGTTTGGACATGATTGCCGCATCCATTTAATACGTATCTTGATCATGTAATTGTCGCGAAAACCATGTATTTTGTCTTTGTAAAAATAATTTTCGAGCAGAGAAAAATGTATGCTGGAAATAAGCATTTAAATGGTTCTCAAATGCCGCAAACATGTTCTATTATTTAAATGATAGAATTTGAGACCATTATATGGTCAGGAAAATCATGTGTGATGTTTGCTTGCACGACATTATAAATACGAATAAACAATGAGTTAGTTTATAAATAAATAAAAACAAATAAATAAAGTTAATTTTGTGTTTTCTTTTCTTAAGTGGCGTCCTTTTCGGACGAAAGACGTTTTTTTCATAAAGATCAAAACATTTTAGGTTGTGACCATGTTCTTTTAACTGGAGGAAAAACATTTTTGATGAATATCATAACATTTTAAATCGTGACAATTTTTGTTTTTTGATTCAAACAAAATTATTTTTATCAATATAATAACATTTTAGATGAGGACAATTTTATTTTTCTTAGAACCATGTTCACTGAGCAAACATGGTTGCAAGTGAAAATGTTACATGGTCGCCGCAAATATAGCTCTTATCATATTATTTTGCTCTTCGAATATTATTGTGACAATCATGTTTCTTCTCTGCGTGTATAAAGGTTTATTTTCCCATATACATATACTTAAATCTGACCCGATCTGGACAAAATTTGTTAGAGTTATATAAAATTTATAGACCTGGGGTGGAACATAATGTTAGTAAAAAACAAGTTTATACAGCAGTAAGTTCGGCTGGGCCGAATCTTAAATATCCACCACCATGAATCAAATATTATAGTTTCCTTTAAAATGTCAGGGGGGTTTGATGACAGATATTCTCCCCAGTAAAGCAGTTCAACCAGTACACTTTCCGAAGATAACTTTAAAGATTTTACCTATGAAGACTATATCAGATTCTGGATTTATAAGAACCATTTTTGTTTGAGTTTTGGAGGAATCATTAACATCTCTTCTAAATGTGCAAAAAAATGATGAAATAACGCCTTGATTTGAAATCTACAATCTGTAGATTTTTCACCCCCATTATTTAAATGATTACGAGAAGTAAAATCTGAAAATTTTACATTCAGTTTTATCTACTTTTAATGATCTATGCGGCTTTTATACCCTTAAGAATTGAAATCGGTCTATATGGAGGCCTTACCAAATGGACCGAAAAAAAACTAAATCGGATACAGGTTTCTGTGAGTCTAAAATACCAGTATATTTATAATTTCAGGCAAATCGGATAAAAACTACAATTTCTAGAAACCCATGGAGTTAAATCGGAAGATTGGTCTTATGGGGGCTATACTAAAATATGGATCGATATCCAACCCACTGTTTTCGCACACCTCTTTATGGTCCTAAAATACTTCTAGTTTTAAAATTTCAAGCAAATTGGATAAAATACGGTTTCTATGGGGGCTATACCCAAATATGCACCGATAGGCACCATTTCCGGCACATCTCTTTGTGGTCCTAAAATATCTCTAGATTTTAAATTTCAGGCAAATCGGATTGAAATAAGATTTCTAGAAGACCAAGAAATAAAATTGGGAGATCGGTCTATATGGGGGATATACCAAAATATGGACCGATGCACCACATTTTCGACAACCTATGTTTGGTCCTAGAATACCTTTAGATTTCAAATTTCAGGCAAATTGGATAAAAACTACGGTTGCTAGAAGCTTAAGAAGTAAACTCGGGAGATCGGTCTATATGGAGGCTATACCAAAACATGGACCGATGCACAGCATTTTCGACACACCTATTTGTGGTACCTCTAGATTTAAAATTTCAGGCAAATCGGATAGAAAATACGGTTTCTAAGAACCCACGACCCCAAATCGGGTGGCCGGTTTCTATGGGAGCTATATCAAAGCCTGGACCGATGTACCCCATCTTCGAACTTGACCTGCCTGCAAGCAAAAGACGAATCTGTGCCAAATTTCAGGACGACAGCTCAATTATTTAAGATTAGCGTGATTACAACAGACTGACATGGTTATATCGTCTTAGAATTTCTCCCTGATCAAGAATATATACACTTTCTATAGTCTGAAATCGATATTTCGATGTGTTACAAACGGAATGACAAACTTTTTATACCCCCATCACCATTCTATGGTGGTGGGTATAAAAACAATTAAGGAAAATTTAAAGTCGGGAGGGGCCGACTATATTATAGCATATCAAATCCTTCCAGTGTGCTGGCTATATATAAAAGTTTATTTTCCCACATACATACCCAGCAAAAAAATTTGGAAGTTCTTCTAACGGCACGAATTTAAAAGCACTTCCAAAAATGTCTTCACAAAGATGTTCTTTATTTTAACTGTACAGGAAGTTCATTTGAGTCAATTTTTTAATAACTCGCATTTTCAATATCTTTAATGGGAAATTTAAATTTTATGGTTTCAAATAGGTTAAAAACAGATTAAGAATTAATAAAATAATGCAAATTATTTAAATTTTGCCGCAAAAAAATGTTAAAACCTTTCTAGAAAAATTTCGAATTTTTGATATGTTAATATTTGATGTCGAACGTTCCGGACAAGCGTTATAATGCATTAAAAATCATAAAATATCAAAATTTTTAATTCACATCCAAAACACTGGATTCGCATCACACCTTTAGAAGTGATGGAAATTCAGTGCAACGGCTGTTGAAATGGTGGACATCTCTCCTATGACAAGCTTCATCGCTTCTGCTTCAATTTTGCACCACTTCCGGATCCAAAAAAAAAAACATTTTCACTAATTTAGGCGACGCTTTTTTTGTTGGGTATATGTAAATCCGACCCAATCTAGACAAAATTTGTTAGAGTTCTATTAAATTTATAGACTTTAAATTAAAGTCGGCTAATGCCCTGGGGTGGAACACAACGTTAATAAAAAATATGGAAATCACTTAAATCTGAACCAATTTTGAGACAACTTCGCAAAAGTGTATTTATGATTTATCGGTCGATAGATATGTAAAGGAAAATTTGAGTAATTTTTACAAGTTTTCGACTTAGCAGTGGCGATTTTATAAGGAAAATTTGGGTATTTTGGCCATTTTTCACCAAATCGGAAAAGCATATATATGGAAGCTATATCTAAACCGATTTCAACCAAATTTGACAGGCATACTTAGTATATTAATTTTACTTCCTGTGCAAAATTTCGTAAATCGGAATCGGACTACTACTTTGACATCTGTGGTCATATGACGGGAAATCTGGCGAAAGATAAAGGGTGATACGGTCAAAATTTGGTCAAGGGAAAACGTGTGTAAATCGGTGAAATCGTTTATTTAAAAAATCAAATTTCTTTTTCAAGTTCAATTAGTATAAAATTCAGGAAAAATATTCAGTTAGGCTTTCGCTTTTCCAAATCCGAATTGCCGGGCCTCACGCTTGACACCTGCCATCAGATTTTGTACAGCCACCTTGTCCACCTTCTTCGCCGCAGAAAGCCAGTTTGCCTTGACTGCTGCTCGTCCTTAGCAGTTTTTTGGTCTTCTTTAGGTTCCGCTTGACAATAGCCCAGTAGTTCTCAATTGGGTGGAGCTCTGGCGTGTTGGGAGGGTTCTTGTCCTTGGGAACCACCTGTACGTTGTTGGCGGCGTACCACTCCATGGCCTTTTTACCGTAATGGCATGATGCCAAATCCGGCCAAAACAGTACGGAACAACCGTGTTTCTTCAGGAAAGGCAGCAGACATTTATTCAACCACTCTTTCACGTAAATTTCTTGGTTGACACCCCGGAAGCTATGAAAATGCTGCTTTTCAAGCCACAGGTACAGATGGCTTGCCAAACCAGATATTTCTTTGCGAACTTTGAGAGTTTTATGTGCTTGAAAATATCTGCTACCTTTCCCCTTCCTTTTGCCGTATAAAACTCCTGTCCCGGAAGCTGCTTGTAGTCGGCTTTGACGTAGGTTTCGTCGCCCATTACCACGCAGTCAAACTTTGTCAGCATCGTCGTGTACAGCCTCCGGGATCGAGCTTTGGCCGTCGTATTTTGTTTATCATCGCGATTTGGAGTCACTACCTTCTTGTAAGTCTATAGTCCGGCTCGTTTTTTGGCTCGATGCACGGTTGTAGACGATACACCCAGCTTATTTGCGGCATCTCGGAGAGAGAGGATAGGGTTTCGCTTGAAACTACCAGCAACTCTCTTTGTCGTCTCAGCGGCTTCCGGTTTTCGATTTCCCCCCGATCCAGACTTCCTGGCTGTCGACAAACGTTCCCCAAACACTTTAATTACATTTGTAACGGTTGATTTGACAACTTTTAGCGATTTTGCCAGCTTTGCGTGCGAGTAGCTCGGATTTTCGCGATGAGCGAGCAAAATTTTGATACGCTGCTCTTCTTGCTTGGACGGCATTTTGACAACTGAAGAGTGAATTCCAAAATCAAAATAGGAACAACATTCTACACACACACACACCTTCAAAATGAGGGGTGTTCAGGTTTTTTAAATGCAAAATGGAAAGAAATACGTCAAGTTTATATTGACCAAATTTTGACCGTATCACCCTTTATAGTACTAATTGTTCTCATTGTGCAAAATTTCAAGCAAATTAGGGTAAAATTCTGGCTTCTGGGATCATATAAGGCCATATTGGGCGAAAGATATGTGTGGGAGCTATATCTAAATCTGAACCGATTTCTTCCAAAATCAATAGGGTTCTTTTCTGACCCAAAACACATACTTGTGCAAAATTTGATGTTGATTGAACAAAAACTGCGACCTGGACTTTGACCACTAGAATGTGTTCACAGACAGACGGACAAACGGACATGGCTATATCGACTCAGGGACCCGCCCTGAGCAATATTACCAAAGACACCATATGTCTGTCTCGTCTCCTTCTGGATGTTGCAAACATAAGCACTAACTTACAATACCCAGTGTGACGCAGGGTATAATAAATGGAAAATATTGATCTACGAAAAGATGCAGAGAGAGTTTGGTTAATTGTTTTCTTTGTGTGTATGCACCTCCTCTAGATTATTACTCATTCGAACGATTTTTAGTTTATTATTAAACTTATGTCAGAAGTCTTCGTAGTATGCATTTGCCATTTGCAATTACATTTCACTCTAATAATTTAGACACATTTGCATGGAAACACTGTTTCCGTTTCCTGTGTTTACTTTGTGCATGGAAATATCCAAAGAAACCGCGAAGAAACATTTATCATTTAATGTAGAGTGGTGTTAGGTAGATGTGAAAGTTGCCAGAATGAAGGTGGTGATAGTTTTTTTATCGTTTTCCTCTTTCAGACAATTTTCACTGGAATAGTTTCTAAAGAAGCTTAATGCGACATTTCATAATTCATTTTCATAATGCGCTTAACAGTTATTCAATTGTTTCGTACAACCTCTTGGTGCTTCTAACGCTAAGTCTAATGAGAGCAATTTTGCACTTTATGTGGTTAAGGTTTATATTGAATGAGTCTAAAGAAGATGAAAGAAATGCGGGTGTGCTTGTATGTTTATATGAAATAAAATTTACGAGTAGTGTAATAAATGGAATTGAATTAAATTAAGAAATTGAGTTAAATTTTTGAATGTTTTAATTGAATTATTTGAATTGAGACAATACATTCACACAAACAAAAAAAAATATTTTTTTTTTCTTTAATCACGAAATTAATTGATCCAATTAATTTCAAAACCAGTAAGGAAAGTCTAAAGTCGGGCGGGGCCGACTATATTATACCCTGCACCACTTTGTAGATCTAAATTTTCGATACCATATCACATCCGTCAAATGTGTTGGGGGCTATATATAAACGTTTGTCCCAAGTACATACATTTAAATATCGCTCGATCTGGAAGAATTTGATAGACTACTACTAAATCTATAGACTCAAAATTTAAGTCGGCTAATGCACTACACGGATGAAAAAGACTGTTTTTCATATGTTTGGCTTTAAACATTATATGTTTGGAACACAAATTTTTAAACACAATATTTTTGAGTGCAAGCATATAATGTTCATAAACTAGCATAACATGTTTGGGACATATATGTTAATATGTTAGAACATATTATGTTTGGGACATAAAATGTTTGTAAATATAATATGCTTGGATGCAAACATATATTAATTTAGAAATAGCCTATAAACATATATGTGTTTAGTAGCTTGGAGCGCTATTTAACAGGGAGCGATATTGAATTAGTTGGTGGTTGTTGCTTGTTATTACAAAATTAACATTTTATTTTTCCTTGGGCAATTGATCAGCTACTTCTTTGATCCTTACAAACTGTGTGGTCCGCTGTTCGAATCCCCGTCCGGCAAAAGGTAAAATTAAAATAAAAAAATCATAAAATTGAATAATTTGTTCTACAATGTTTGTATTACAGAAAAAGGTGCTAAGAACTAAAAAATCTCGTGGAAGTGAGGAAGATGTGGGGGAATATACAATTAGGCAGAAACAAAATTTTGAGCATTCAGGTCGAAAACCTATGTTGTTAGCACCTATATTACCTGTTTATTTTCATAATTCATAATAATACAAAATGTTTGGAACTTAGACTACCCAAACATATATTGTTTAGACCAATATGCTTTCAAACATATTATATATTGGTAGAGATCAAACATATAAATGTTTGGGCAATACCCAAAAATGTATATGCTTGAAGCAAAATATGTTTGGGAGTATATGTTACAGAAGCGATTTTTTGTGAGGGTGTGGGGTGGAACACAATGTTAGTAAAAAAATATGGGAAACGTTTAAATCTGAAGCAATTTTAAGGAAACTTCGAAAAAGTTTATTTATGATTTATCGCTCGATATATATGTATTAGAAGTTTAGGAAAATTAGAGTCATTTTTACAACTTTTCGACTAAGCAGTGGCGATTTTACAAGGAAAATGTTGGTACTTTGACCATTTTTGTCGAAATCAGAAAAACATATATATGGGAGCTATATCTAAATCTGAACCGATTTCAACCAAATTTGGCACGCATAGCTACAATGCTAATTCTACTCCCTGTGCAAAATTTCAACTAAATCGGAGTTAAAAATTGGCCTCTGTGGTCATATGAGTGTAAATCGGGCGAAAGCTATATATGGGAGATATATCCAAATCTGAACCGATTTCAACCAAATTTGGCACGCATAGTTACAATGCTAATTCTACTCCCTGTGCAAAATGTCAACCAAATCGGAGTTAAAAATTGGCCTCTTTGGGCAAATGAGTGTAAATCGGGCTAAAGCTATATATGAGAGCTATATCTAAATCTGAACCGATTTGGCTGGTATTTTGCAAGTTTTTCGAGACCCATAAAATATTCGGATGTACGGAATTTGAGGAAGATCGGTTGATATACACGCCAATTATGACCAGATCGGCGAAAAATATATATGGCAGCTATATCTAAATCTGAACCGATTTTTTCCAAAATCAATAGGGATCGTTTTTGAGCCGAAACAGGACCCTATACCAAATTTTAGGACAATCGGACTAAAACTGCGAGCTGTACTTTGCACACAAAAATACATCAACAGACAGACAGACAGACGGACATCGCTAAATCGACTCAGAATTTAATTCTAAGCCGATCCGTATACTAAAAGGTTGGTCTATGATTACTCCTTCTTGGCGTTACATACAAATGCACAAACTTATTATACCCTGTACCACAGTAGTGGTGAAGGGTATAAAAACACTAAATTCGCGTTACACCTTAAGAAGTGATACAAACTCAGTGCAACGACTGTTTAAATGGTGGACATCCGTCCTATGACAAACCCATATTAAATTCATCGCTACTATGCCGAGTTTGCACCACTTGTGGGTCAAAAAGACTATTTTCATCACTTTTTATACCCTGTGCCACACTGTGTAACAGGGTATTATAAGTTAGTGCATGTGTTTGCAATACACAGAAGGAGACGAGACAGACATATGGTGTCTTTGGCAATATTGTTTAGGACATGTCCATCTGTCTGTGAACACATTTTTGTAATAAAAGTCTAGGTCTTAATTTTAGTCCAATCGACTTCAAATTTGACACAATTACGTGCTTTGGGTCAGAATAGAACCCTATTGATTTGGGAAGAAATTGGTTCAGTTTTAGATAAAGCACCCATATATATGTTTCGCCCTATATGCACTTATATGGCCCAAAATGCACTGATTTGCTTTAAATGTTGTACATGGAGTATAATAAACGTTCTGGATAGGCATGCTTAATTTGGTTAAAATCGGTTCAGAATTAGATATGGCTCCCATATAAAGCTTTCGTTCGATTTATACCCATATGGTCCCAGAGGCCAAAGTTTTACTCCGATTTACGTAAAATGTTGCACAAGGAGTAGAATTTGGAATGCACAATTACAATGTTACTGTGCATTCCAAATTTGGTTCAAATCGGTTCAGATTGACATATAGCTTCCATATATAACATTCGCCCGATTTAGGCTCGTATGCACGGTTGCCATTCGTGTCAGAAATAATCTACCAAAATCTGAGAAAAATTTTACCAAAAATCTGCCAAATTTAAAAATCATCTTTTAAAGGTTATAATCAAATGTTTGTCAAAATTGTATTTCTATAGAAAATTTTTGGTCAAAATTGTAGTTCTATAGATAATTTTGACAAAATTTTGTTTGTATAGAAAATTTTGTCAAAATTTTAGTTTTATAGGAATTTTTTCACAATGTTATTTCTATAAAAAATGTTGTCAACATTTTACTTCTATAGAAAATTTTGTCAAAATTGTATTTCTAAAGAAAAATTTTTCAAAATTTTATTTCTTGAGAAAAATTTGTCAAAGTTTTATTACTATAAAATATTTTGTCTAAATTTTATTTCGATAGAAAATTTTGTCAAATATTTATTTTTATAGAAAATTTTGTCAAAAATTTATTTTTATAGAAAATTTTGTCAAAATTTTATTTCTAGAGGAAGATTTGCCAAAAATTTATTTCTATAAAATAGTTTGTCAAAATTGTATTTCTATAGAAAATTTTGTTAAATATTTATTTCTATAGAATATTTTGCAAATATTTACTTTTATAGAAAATTTTGTCAAAATTTTATTTCTATGGAAATTTTTGTCAAATATTTACTTTTAGAGAAAATTTTGTCAAAATTTTATTTCTATGGAAAATTTTGTCAAAATTGTATTTCTATCGAAAATTTTGTTAAATATTTATTTCTATAGAAAATTTTGTCAAATATTTATTTTTATAGAAAATTTTGTCAAAAATTTATTTTTATGGAAAATTTTGTCAAATATTTACTTTTATAGAAAATTTTGTCAAAATTTTATTTCTATGGAAAATTTTGTCAAATATTTATTTCTATAGAAAATTTTGTCCAATATTTACGAGTATTTCTATAGAAAATTTTGTTAAAATTTTATTTCTATGATGAATTTGATCAACATTTTACTCCTGTGGAAAATTTGGTCAAAATTTTATTTCTATGGAAAATTTTGTCAAAATTTTATTTCTATAGAAAATTTTGTCAAATATTTATTTCTATAGAAAATTTTGTGCAATATTTATTTTTATAGAAAATTTTGTCAAAATTTTATTTCTATAGAAAATTTTGTCAAAATTTTATTTCTAGAGGAAAATTTGTCAAAATTTTATTTCTAGAGAAAAATTTGTCAAAGTTTTATTTCTATGGAAAATTTTGTCAAATATTTATTTTTATAGAAAATTTTGTCAAAATTTTATTTCAATGGAAAATGTATTTCTATAGAAAATTTTTGGTAAAAATGTTATTTTTATAAAAATTTTTGCCAAAATTTTATTTCTATAGCAAATTTTGTCAAAATTTTATTTCTAGAGAAAATTTTGTCAAAATTTTATTTCTATAGTAAATTTTGTCAATGTTTTATTTCTAGAGAAAAATTAGTCAAAGTTTTATTTCTGTAAAATATTTTGTCAAAATTGTATTTCAATAGAAGCTTTTGTTAAATATTTATTTCTATAGAAAATTTTGTCAAATATTTATTTCTATAGAAAATTTTGTCAAATTTTTTTTTTTATAGAAAATTTTGTCAAATACTTATTGCTATAGAAAATTTTGTTAAAATTTTATTTCTATATAAAATTTTATCAAAATTTTATTTCTATAGAAAATTTTGTCAAATATTTACGAGTATTTCTATAGAAAATGTTGTTAAAATTTTATTCCTTTTTTTTTTCAAACTCATTTATTTGCAATCTATTTACAAAGAAATAATAAGCAAAATTTTATAAAACATTATAAATAACAGGTATTTAAGTTCTATTAAACTTAAAAATTAATACAATTTTCTTTTTTAACGTAATCTTATTTGAAATAATAATAGCAAATACGGTGCTTCATTATGTATTTATGGTGCTTAATTATGTATTTATAACAAGAATATTTTTCTTTATTTTCTAAATGGGAGATCTAAAACATGAAGTCTTTTAAGCCTTTTAATCTCATCACTATCATCTAAGAGTGTTATAGCTAAAATATTTGGATGGTAGCTAAGTCTATTGAGATACTTGGAACTATATCTGCAAATTTCCTGCATGACAGTTGGCATATTTAAATCATTGTGTATTGTAGAATTTCTAACATACCATGGTGCTTTAACAATTGTTCTAAGGGTCTTTGACTGAAATCGTTGCAATATTTCAATATTAGAGTTGCTAGCTGTTCCCCAGAGCTGTATACCGTACGTCCATACAGGTTTTATAATCGTTTTGTAGATCAAAACTTTGTTCTCTAAACTTAGCTTCGACTTTCCTCCAAGTAGCCAATATAGTGGTTTCATTTTCAGATTTAATTGTGTTCGTTTAGTTTTTATATGTGTTTGCCAATTCAGCTTTCTATCAATATGTATTCCAAGATATTTAACGCTGTTCGCTCTAGGTATAACCACGTCATTTAATGAAAGGCGTGGACAATCTCCCAATCTTAGGGTATAGGTTACGTGCGTGGATTTCTCAGCATTAACTTTTATATTCCATTTAGTTAACCATTTTTGAATTTCTTGAAGTTCCGTTTGTACTAAACTTGAAGCTGCGGTACGTGAATGACTTGATGCTAAGATAGCAGTATCATCTGCATATGTGGCTGTAGTAACATTATTGCTGGATGGCATATCTGATGTAAAAATCGTATATAGCAGTGGCCCTAAAACGCTGCCTTGTGGTACGCCAGCCCTTATTACACCTATGTCAGAATTCATATTGTTAATGTTAACGTAAAACTTTCTTTCATGAAGATACGATTTTAAAAGTATATAATAAGGAGCTGGGAGCAATTTCTTTAACTTATATAGAAGTCCTTCATGCCATACACGGTCAAACGCCTGTTTCACGTCGAGGAAAACTGCCGAACAATATTGCTTGTTTTCGAGACTCTCTCGTATCTTCTTTACTACTCGATGACATTGTTCAGGAGTCCCATGACTTTGTCGGAATCCAAATTGATGTTCTGGTAATATATTTAATGATTCCATAATTGGAAGTAATCTTCTTTGGAAGAGCCTTTCAAACAGTTTAGATAACGTAGGCAATAAACTTATGGGTCGATACGAACTCACCTCGTGTTCAGGTTTATTGGGCTTTAAAATCAAAATTATTTTTGCATATTTCCATTGCGTAGGATAATATGACAATCGAAATATGGCATTAAATAAAACCGTGATGTAGATAATTGCTTTTCTTGGAAGTGATTTTAAAGTTTTTCCATCTATGTTATCGTAGCCAGGAGATTTTTTATGGTTTAATTTCTTGAGCTCATTTTCAATTTCATGAGCCCGAAAGGGCTTAATGGGCTTGGACAATTGACAGGCGACATCCAAATATCCTGTGATTTCCTCACTATCAGAACGGGAGCAAAAGGAAAATGGCGTAAAAGTCTCCTCTAAATACTGTTTGAAAGCTTGCGCTTTACTTTTATCACATCTGCACCATGAACCTGACCAATCTTTAATTGGAGCATTACGCTTTTGAGGCCGTTTTAGATATTTTGTGGCATTCCACAACTTGTGTTCATTGTCGCCCGATGGACTCAAATTGCTTAGGTAATTCCCTAAGAATTTATTCTTTTCATTCTTAAGGCAATGATTAAGATTTCTAACCGCACGGTTAAACATGGTTTTATGCAGAGGTGTTCTGTTTCTTTGCAATAATTTCCTCAAACGGCGTTTTTGTTTAATAAGGTCTTTTATTTCTCTTGTAACTTTCAGATCAGATACAATATTTTCTTGATCAGGAGTGGCCCTAAATGCGGCTTCATGTATTAGTCTTGCGAAACATTCAATAGAGTCATCTATATCATCACCATGTGCAATTCGGTTACTAAGATCTAAATTATTTTCAATCCAAGTTTGAAATTCAACTATATTTGTTTTGTTAGTAACTAACTTCGGAGATTTGTGGATAGTGCAAGCATTCGCGTTGTAATAATTAATAACGATTGGGCTGTGGTCAGAGCTTAAGTCATCCGAGTTATGAATATCAAACGAAGTACTGGATATACCATTATAAACCACAAAATCAAGGAGATCTGGCATTTTTGTTAGATCGTTAGGCCAATGTGTTGGTGTTCCGGTTGATAAGGTGGAATAATTGTTTCTCATGATGCATTGGTATAGCTCCTTACCCTTGGGATTAGTTATACGAGAACCCCACCAGGGATGTTTGGCATTGAAATCTCCGCCAACTATAAATTTATTGCACAATTTCTTGAAAAATATTTCAAAATCTTCACATTTGACATTGAATCGTGGGGGAAAATATATTGAATATATCAATACATTATTGTTCTCACTTCTGATCCTTATTCCGGATGCTTGAATAAAATTTTCAGAAACAGGTTCTGCGATTTCATACTTAATACTATTTCTAATTAGAATGGCTGCTCCTCCATGCCCCCTGTCATCAGGGTGATTAGTATTGATTAAATCGAATCCACGCACTCTAAAAAATGACCTACTGGTTAGATGGGTTTCAGAAACTAAAAATATATCGACGTGGTTAGTTTTGAGAAATATCTCTATTTCTTTTAAATGATTGGCAATGCCATTGGCATTCCATATTGATAGAATTAAATCTAATGGCATAATTTGTTCATTATCATGGACATCATGTTAATTAGGGTATTGGTTAACTCAATTTGTTTATTCAACATAGCTTCTATCTTTTGAAGAAGATTATTCTGATTAGGTTCAACACCTCTGGTAACTTCTGAATATGACATATTTGTGACATTATGTGTACGAAAATCACTTTGTTTGTTTTGTTCATTAAAATTAGGCTGAAAAGTCGACCTTCTTCGGTTTTCTTGATTTGTCCTTTTCCTTATCATATCTTGATACACTGAGCATCCTTTGTAGCTGGCGGTATGCGTGTGAAGGCAATTGACACATCTTGGGGGAACATCTTTAGATTTCGAACATTCTATTGTTGGATGACCTAGGCCGCTTTTAACGCATCTGTAAGCCTTTTTGCAATACGACTTAGTATGACCAAATTCTTGACAACGAAAACATTGTACAATGTCATCAAAACGCTTTGGGGGCTCAACCTGAATAATTGCATTTTCAATCGTTCTCAAATTATAGATTTCGTGATTATTTGGATTGGGATCCAAATCCACAAAAAACATCGGTAATGGCAATTTCGTTTGGCGACTGATGATATTTCTAACACTGCGCACCGGGTGCCCTTGGGAAAGTAATATGGCTTTTATGTCAGATTCGGATGTAGTATGATGCAGACCCTTAATTACAACTCTATAAGCCCTTTCGTTTTTAAGTTGATAGGTATGGAAGGCCTTTTTTGAGCTTTCTAAGAACTTCACAACTTTACGGTAAGAATCTACATTTTTGGTTACAAGCCTAACTTGACCATCTCTTAAAGATTTAAACGAAAAATTTTCAATAGATATAATCTTACATATACTAGCAACCATTCTAGATATATCAGCAACATCAGGAATAAAAATTGGTGGTGGTTTCGGCTCATCACGTTGGCTTCCATCATTGCTGTCTTCATCATCATCACTAGCTTCCATATCTTCAGCAAGCCTATTAAAACGGTTCACCGATGTTGTTGGTATATCATCAATATTAAAACGTTTGGGTTGATTGAAAGATGTTGGGGACCCTGAATGTTTTCTCTTTGATGATACTCTCTGCCAGTTATCGTCATCGTCTTCATTCGTGTGTTCAACTTTCTTTATCTCACTGCTTGCCATACTGAGTACAACAAGTGCACTCAGCACGAAAACTTGTTTTGTCTTTGCAGCGTTGAGTGTGTATCACTTATGGGTTATGTTGGTTCAGTTATACTGTAGACTATGTTTTTTTTTTTTTGTCAAGATAGTTGTTAGTGTCAAATTATTTAAGAAATAAACAAATCGTCTAGCGCAATACGTGTTGTCTCGATCACTGACAAAACAAGACTCAAAATTTTATTCCTATGGTGAATTTGGTCAACATTTTATTCCTGTTGAAAATTTGGTCAAAATTTTATTTCTATAGAAAAATTTTTCAAAATTTTATTTCTGTAGAAAATTTTGTTAAAATTTTATTTCTATAGAAAATTTTATCAGAATTTTATTTCTATAGAAAATTTTGTCAAATATTTACGAGTATTCCTATAAAAAATTTTGTTAAAATTTATTTCTATGGTGAATTTGGTCAAAATTTTATTCCTGTGGGAAATTTTGTCAACATTTGATTTCTATAGAAAATTTTGTCAAAATTTTATTTCTATAGAAAATTTTATCAAAATTTTATTTCTATAGAAAATTTTGTCAAAAATTTTGTTTCTGTAGAACATTTTGCCAAAATTTTACTTCTAAAATCTACCAAAACATCAGGAATTCTACCAATCTACCAAACAATAAAGCATTTACCATTTTTGGTAGAATTCTACCAACTGTGCTACCGTGCTCGTGTGACAACGAAGGCCAAAGTTTCATTCCGAAAATTTTTTGAAATTTTGCACATTTTCCTCTAAAATTGCCACTGCAAAGGCGAATTCGTCTTAGCAGTGTACTCCAATTCGTATGTATAGACCGATAAATCATAAATGCAAATTTGCGAAATTTTATGCAGTGGCTTTAAATACCCCGGAAAAAAATTTGGATGTTCTTCCAAAGGCACAACTTTAAAATCACTTCCATAAGATGCACTCCCAATGATGTTTTTTAGTTTAACTACCCAAGAAGTTCTTTTAATTAAATTTTTTATAACTTGGGTTTTTCATACTTTTAATGGGTAATTTTAACTTTTTTTGTTTCAAATAGGTTAAAAACAGATTAAGAATTAATAAAATGGTACAAATCATTTAAATTTCGTCGAAAAAATGCTAAATCCAATCTGAAAAAATTGTGAATTTTTGAAAATTTTTTAGGTCAAACGTTTCCGACAAACGTTAGAATCCATTAAAAATTATAAAAGTTATTTATTTGACAAAATATCGCTTTTTTTGCTGGGTATAAATATTTCCAATATTTTTTTTACTTACATCATGCTCCGTCCCGGTCATTGACCGATTTAAGTTTTGAGTCTAAAAATTTAGTAAAAGTCGAAGAAATTTTGTCCAATTCCTTTATATAGTTCCCATCAAATTTGAAGGAGTTGAGATAGTATCAAAATGCTGGTATACATAGTGGTAAAGGGTATAATAAAGTCGGCCCCGACCGACTTTAGACTTTCCTTATATGTTTCTTTATGAAATTGTTTACATATCCTGTAAAAGAATTAACGTTTATCACAAAAAGTATATACTTTTCTTTCAAATAAACTTCTTTACAGCGAAAAGCAAATGTGAAACGATATTTGTTTGTCTAATATTTCTTTTGAGAGGAAAGAATTATTGCTTCGCGTGTATAGATGACAGATTTATTAAAAAAATTATGTTTTTTTTTAAATATTTGAAGTGTGGTTCCATATAAATATAGGTATAGAATTTTATCTAAATAAACATACACAGAAACAAAATTCCGTAGTTAAACTAAGGCTATGTTTAACTTATATTTATTGGAAAACAATTATTTGCTTGTAGTTAAATTTTATTATTTTTATCCAAATTTTCCACAGCCTAATGAAATCTAATTTTTTTTAAGTATGCCTCAAAAATTTTATGAACTAAACTTGAGTATAAAGTTCAATGACCGTATACATAAGTTCAATATAAACTAAAACAAATGAAAATTTTCGTACGAGTCCCAAAAATAGTAAGAATGAACTACTGTATGATTAAAATGGTCATGATTTGCCGCCAATGATTTTTTCTTTATTTTAATTAATTTTTTCTTCTATGCGATGATGTAATTTCGTGAACTGCAGTTAAAAAGTACAACAGGGCATTAAAATTTCCTGGTTTTAACAACGCTTTGTGGAAATCTCAAAATGTTGTGTAAAATTTAGTTCAATTTTCGTGCGTGGTAGTTCATTCTTCATATAAAACAGTTTTTTTCGGTGTACATATACTCTATATGCTAATAATTTTCTTTATTTCTTACAGGTACGTACAGTTGTTTTATAATGTATGGTAAGTCATTTTGGTATTTGAATTTTGGAATAAGTTGGAATAAAAATAATCGAATATGCTTCACAAATTATTTAAATAATGCAGTGCAATATTTTTGATTTAGAAATTATGGATTTCTCTTTAGCACTTTCAATAAATTTTGTAATTGGCTCAATTAAAAATTTAATTTATTTTCGCAAAACTCAATGGAATAAATACCCAGCAAAAAAATGAAAGTTGTTTCACAAACGTTTCATTTAAAGCGCATCCCGGTATCCATTATCGTCCTTTTCGACAAGTCTTAGAACTTACGTAATTAGGTGGTTTTAAGTGAAAATTTAAGTTTTGGACAATTACATTTCGCAAAAAAAAGAATAGAAAATCAATAAAAATTAAAAAATACAAAAAAAAATCTTTCACTTCCATGGAAGTTCTTTTGAGGTGGTTTTGCAAATTACGATTTTGTTCAATTTTTTGTTGATTTTTTAATGAAAAAATATATTTATACAAAAATATGTCACGAAAAAACAAAATAAAACAAGTATATACGGCTGTAAGTTCGGCCAGGCCGTATCTTATGTACACTCCACCATGGATTGCGGAGAAACTTCTACGAAAGACTGTCATCCACAATCGAATTACTTGGGTTGTGCTATCTTAAAACTTCTAAACGTGGGTAGAGATCCAGAATTAAAATATGGGGGTCGCTTATATGGGGGCTATATACAATTATGAAGTTGATATGGACCAATTGGGGATCGATTTATTTGAGGGCTATATATAACTATAGACCGATATGGACCTAGTTGGGCATGGTTTTTAACGGCCATATAATAGCACAATGTACCAAATTTCAACTGACTCAGAAGAAATTTGCTCCTCCAAGAGGCTCCAAAACCAAATCTCGGGATCGGTTTATATGGGGGCTATATATGATTATGGACTGATATGGACAACTTTTGGCATGGCTGTTAAATATCATACACTACCACCACGTACCAAATGTCAACCAGATCGGATGAATTTTGCTTCTCCAAAAGGCACCGGAGGTCAAATCTGGGGATCGGTTCATATGGGGGCTATATATAATTATGGACTAATATGAACCACTTCCTGCATGGTTGTTGGATATCATATACTAACATCACGTACCAAATTTCAGCCGATTCGGATGAATTTTGCTCTTCCAAGGGGCTCCGGAGGTCAAATCGGGGGATCGGTTTATATGGGGGCTATATATAATTATGGACCGATTTCGACCAATTTTTGCATGGGTGTTTGAGGCCATATACTAACACCACGTACCAAATTTCAACTGCATCAGATGAATTTTGGTCTTTCAAGAGGCTCCGGAGTTCAAATCTGGTGATCGCTTTATATGGGGGCTATATATAATTATGGACCGATGTGGACCATTTTTTGCATGGTCATTAGATAACATATACTAACATCATGTACCAAATTTCAGCCGGATGGGATCAAATTTGCTTCTCTTAAAGGCTCCGCAAGCCTAATCGGGGGATCGGTTTATATGGGGGTTATATATAATTATTGACCGATGTGGACCAATTTTTGCATAGTTGTTAGAGACCATATACTCACACCTTGTACCAAATTTCAGCCGGATGGGATCAAATTTGCTTCTATTAGAGGCCCCGCAAGCCAAATCGGGGGATCGGTTTATATGGGGGCTATATATAATTATAGACCGATGTAGACCAATTTTTGCATGGTTGTTAGAGATCATTTGCTGAAACCATGTACCAAATTTCAGCCGGATCGGATGAAATTTGCTTCTCTTAGAGTCCCCGCAAGCCAAATTTGGGGGGGTCCATTTATATGTGTGCTATACGTAAAAGGGGACCGATATGGCCCATTTGCAATACTATCCGCCCGACATCAATAGAAACTACTTGTGCCAAGTTTCAAGTCGATAGCTTGTTTCGTTCGGAAGTTAGCGTGATTTCAACAGACGGACGGACGGACATGCTCAGATCGACTCAGAATTTCATCACGACCCAGAATATATATACTGGAATGACAAAGTTAATATCCTATGGTGGAGGGTATAAAAATGTATAATATAAAAAAATAATATTTAATAAAAAAAATTGCCGCTGGTGAGATTTGAACCACTCTTCTTTATTTTTTCATTCATAATAAAAGAACATCTCAGGAAGTTTTTAGAATGTCATGCCGTGGTGTCATATTAATTTCATATCACAAACATTTGAATGGACGTTTTGATCAATCGTGTTCAATGGCGTTTGAGTGTGCTAAGGCGTTGTGTTATGGTGCCAACAGACCCAGGTTCGACCCCCGGCGAAAGCGAAGAAGATTTTCAATTTGTAAAAATTAGATAATAAGAAAATAAAAGCGTAACAAAAAAATAAAAAGTGAAATTGGAAAAAAATTGTTTTTTTGTTTTTTTAAATTTCTTCATCCAAATGAACTTCCCTGGCGCAACTTCTAAAGCAACGTATGTAAAATTAATTGGAGATGATCCAAGTTTTCACTATTTCCAGATCACAAATTGTGGATCCAAACTACTTGTTGGAAGCTCTTTTTTTGCTGGGTAAATAAAGACAAATGATAATTTATTTATTTATAATAATTTTACCTTTAGATAAGATAATACTCGTAACATATAACTTTGTAAGAGTTTATACTTTCTTATACATTTTCCGATTACAATTATGCTTGGCACAGGGCATAAGTAACCTTGAGCAACAAATAATTACCATGATTAACAAACGAAGAATATATCTTTACTGCTAAAAGCAATCAACTTCTAATATTGTTTTTACCTCTTAGGGTCACACTTAGGTAGGTAAATAAAAAATTGACTTAAGTAAAATATATTACACAAAATTAAGAAAATTAATTTAACCTGAATGACATTTTTACGATATAGTTTAATTCACTTCAACGATGATATTTTTGTTCATTCAATATTAGTGGCCATATATTTCAGTAAACATCCTGAATGTATTTGTTTTATCATATCCTCGTACCATTGCATTTAAATAAATTGAAACATTTATTTAATTTTTCGACATCTATTTCGCTATTTTCATGTGAACGTTTTGTAGTATAATTCGTAATTTTTTTTATTGATTTAACGTTCCTACATTGATAAATCGATCTTGACCCAATTTCAGTTCTTTAATAAATTTTATTTGCTATATGTTTTCTCTTAAGTCTTGTCGAAAAGGATTTTATAGAAATTGGTATATTAGAGGGGAGTGATTATTATTTTTTAAGTACAATAGTAAAATACAAAGATTTTTTATATTGTAAAGCAAACATTTTAAAATTAAAATTAAATATTCTTCAAAATTATATATGAGGAACATGAATATTTGCTTGAACGAAAAGTCTGTTTTTTCTTTAAGATTAAGGCATTACTAGGCCTTCTTACGTAGTTTTTTTTCCTTGGGATCTCATTATCATTCTCGTCTCCATCTATGATGCTGATGCATTTTGTCAAAGAAAAACTAAAACCAAATTTCGTTTGCACTCAACTTCGCTTTCGCATTAAAGAAGGAATGCATGCACGTAAGCCAAGCTGAAGTCCTTCTGTCGTTTTTCTCGTTTTTGTCTACTTTTCGTTTTGTCAATGCTCTCCATGAATTTAAGTGAAAGCACATTTGAGTGCTTTCGATGCGATAGCGATATTTGTTCATTCAACCAATTCACTTTTAAAGGATACATGAGGAGACGAATCAAATCGTTTTTGTACCCTATATCAATGATTGGTGACAGTGAAATAAATTCGCACTTGTCGCACAAGTCATTTCGAATTTAACTTCAACTAAGTTCTTTGTATTTAGCAAGAAAAAAAATTGTTCCCAAAATATTTGGTGAAAAAATTCTTTAAATGTTTCCAATGCATAACTTCTAAAGTAATGCAAAGGATCCGAAGACAGAGTATTTCCGCCTTTGTAAAGTTCATTGGAGATGATTCAAATTTTGAAGTATAACAAGTCGGTAATCAAACTAATTTTTGAAGAACTTTTTTCTTGGGATGATATAACGCAACTAAAAATTGTTTAAAATTTAATTTTTTATTTAAAATGATCAAAAAATTACGAACTCTATCGAAAGTGGAAAATCGGTAGAAGACACGATTGCCGCTCGAGCCAAAAATAATCCAAGAAAGTTTGGAGAAAATTTTCCGAAAATTTTATTTTTCTAGAAAATTTTGTACAAATTTTGTTTCTGTAAAAACTGTTTGCAAAATTTTATTTCTATAGAAATTTTTGTCAAAATTTTATTTCTATAGAAAAATTTATTAATATTTTATTTCAAAAGAAAATTTTGTCAAAACTTTATTTCTGTATAAAATTTTGGCAAAATTTTATTTCTAATGAAAATTTTAGCAAAATTTTATTTCTGTAGAAAATTTTGGCAAAATTTTATTTATATACAAAATTTTGTCAAAATTTTATTTCTATACAAAATTTTGATAAAATATTATTTCTATAGAAATTTTGGCAAAATTATATTTCTATTAAGTTTTCTCAAAATTTTATTTCTATAGACAATTTTGTCTAAATTTTATTTCTATAGAAATGTCTGTCAAAATTTTATTTCTATAGAAAATTTTATCAAAATTTTATTTCTATAGAAATTTTTGTCTAAATTTTATTTTTATAGAAAATTTTGTCAAAATTTTATTTCTATAGAAAATTTTGTCAGAAATTTATTTCTATAGAAAATTTTCTCAAAATTTTATTTCTATGGAAAATTTTCTTAAAACTTTATTTCCATGGAAAATTTTATTTCTAAAGAAAATTTTGGCAAAATTTTATTTCTATAGAAAGTTTTGACAAAATTTGATTTCTAAAGAAAATTTTGTCAAAATTTGGCAAAATTGTATTTCTATAGAAAATGTAGGCAAAAGTTTATTTCTATAGAAAATTTTTGTAAAATTTTATTTCTATAGAAAATTTTGTAAAAATTGTATTTCTATAGAAAATTTTGTGAAAATTTTATTTCTATAGAAAATTTTCTCAAAATTGTATTTCTATAGAAAATTTTGTTATGATTTTATTTCTATAGAAAATTTTGACAACATTTTTTTTCATATTTCAATAGAAAATTTTGTCAAAATTTTAGTTTTATAGAAGATTTTAGCAAAATTTAATTTCTATGGAATATTTTGTCAAAATTTATTTCTATAGAAAATTTTGTGAAAATTTTATTTCTATAGAAAATTTTCTCAAAATTGTATTTCTATAGAAAATTTTCTCAAAATTGTATTTCTATAGAAAATTTTGTTATGATTGTATTTCTATAGAAAATTTTGACAACATTTTTTTCATTCGTTTCGTTTTGTTATTGTTGGTTTTGTTCTTTAATCATTGTTGTTGTTTTTTTGATTTCAGCTTAAAACCATGCATTGACTAAACTACAAGTGTAGTTTAACCAACAGAGGAAAATAATGTTTGTAAAATTTAGTTGAGAAAATTTGCTATAGAAATAACATTTTGAGAAAATTTGCTATACAAATAAATTTCTTACAAAATTTTCTATAGAAATAAAATTTTGACAAAATTTTCTATGGAAATAAAATTCTCAATTCGTTTTGTTTTGTTATTGTTGTTTTGTCCTTTAAGTAAAATTTTGAAAATATTTTTTATAGACATAAAATGTTGACAAAAAATGTCTATTTAAATAAAATTTTGAGAAAAATTTTGATGGAAATAAAATTTTGCCAGAATTTTCTACAGAAATACAATTTTGACAAAATTTTCTATGGAAATAAAATTCTGACAAAATTTTCTATAAAAATAAAATTTTGAGAAATAAAATTTTATCAACATTTTTTATAGAAACAACATTTTATTTCCATAGAAAATTTTGTCAAAATTTTATTTCTATAGAAAATTTTGACAAAATTGTTTTTTTTTTATTTTGGAAATTTTGACAAAATTTTATCTCTATAGAAAATTTTGACACAATTTTTTTCTATAAAAAATTTTTTAAAAATTTTACTTCTATTGGAAATTTTGGCAAAATTTTATTTCTGTAGAAAATTTAGTCAGAATTTTATTTATATAGAAAATTTTGTCAGAAATATATTTCTATAGAAAATTTTCTCAATATTTTATTCTTATAGAAAATTTTCTCAAAATATTATTTCAATGGAAAACTTTCACAAAATTTTATTTCCTAAGAAAATTTTGTCAAAATTTTATTTCTATAAAAAATTTTGATAAAATTTTATTTCTATAAAAAATTTTCTCAAAATTTCTATAGAAAATTTTGTCAGAATTTTATTTCCATAGAAAATTTTGTCAACATTGTATTCTATGGAAAATATTGGCAAAATTTTATTTCAATAGAAAATTTTGTCAAAATTTTATGTCTATAATTTTATTTCTATAAATAATTTTATTTATATACACAATTTTGGCAAAATTTTATTTCTATAAAAAATTTTGATAAAATTTTATTTCTATAGAAAAATTTTTGCAAAATTTTATTTCTATAAAAATTTTTCTCAAAATTTTATTTCTATAGAAAATTTTGTCAGAATTTTATTTCCATAGAAAATTTTGTCAAAATTGTATTTCCATAGAAAATTTTGGAAAAATTTTATTTCTATAAAAATTTTTCTAAAAATTTTATTTCAATAGAAAATTTTGTCAAAATTTTATTTCTATAAAAAATTTTATTTATATACACAATTTTGGCAAAATTTTATTTCTATAAAAAAATTTGATAAAATTTTATTTCTGTAAAAATTTTTCTCAAAAATTTATTTCTATAGAAAATTTTGTCAGAATTTTATTTCCATAGAAATTTTTGTCAAAATTGTATTTCTATAGAAAATTTTGGCAAAATTTTATTTCTATAAATATTTTTCTTAAAATTTTATTTCAATAGAAAATTTTGTCAAAATTTTATGTCTATAAAAAAATGTTTTCAAAATTTTATTTGTATAGAAAATTTTATTTATATACGCAAATTTCGCAAATTTACTTTCCATAAAAAATTTTGATACAATTTTATTTCTATAGAAAATTTTTGCAAAATTTTATTTCTATTAAATTTTTTCTCAAAATTTTATTTCTATAGAAAATTTTGTCAGAATTTTATTTCCATAGAAAATTTTGTCAATAGAAAATTTTGGAAAAATTTTATTTCTATAAACATTTTTCTAAAAATTTTATTTCAATAGAAAATTTTGTCAAAATTTTATGTCTATAAAAAATGTTTTCAAAATTTTATTTCTATAAAAAATTGTATTCATATACACAATTTTGGCAAAATTTTATTTCTATAAAAAATTTTGATAAAATTTTATTTCTATAAAAATTTTTCTCAAAAATTTATTTCTCAATTTTGGCAAAATTTTATGTCTATAAAAAATTTTGATAAAATTTTATTTCTATAGAAAATTTTTGCAAAATTTTATTTCTATAAAAAATTTTCTCAAAATTTTATTTCTATAGAAAATTTTGTCAGTATTTTATTTCCATAGAAAATTTTGTCAAAATTGTATTTCCATAGAAAATTTTGGAAAAATTTTATTTCAATAGAAAATTTTGTCAAAATTTTATTTCAATAGAAAATTTTGTCAAAATTTTATGTCTATAAAAAATGTTTTCAAAATTTCATTTCTATAAAAAATTTTATTTATATACACAATTTTGGCAAAATTTTATTTCTATAAAAAATTTTGATAAAATTTTATTTCTGTAAAAAATTTTGATAAAATCTTATTTCTATAAAAATTTTTCTCAAAAATTTATTTCTCTAGAAAATTTTGTCAGAATTTTATTTCCATAGAAAATTTTGTCAAAATTGTATTTCTATAGAAAATTTTGGCAAAATTTTATTTCTATAAAAATTTTTCTCAAAATTTTATTTCAATAGAAAATTTTGTCAAAATTTTATGTCTATAAAAAATGTTTTCAAAATTTTATTTCTATAGAAAATTTTATTTATATACACAAATTTCGCAAATTTTTTTTTTTCTATAAAAAATTTTGATAAAATTTTATTTCTATAGAAAATTTTTGCTAAATTTTATTTCTATTAAAATTTTTCTCAAAATTTTATTTCTATAGAATATTTTGTCAGAATTTTATTTCCATAGAAAATTTTGTCAAAATTGTATTTCTATAGAAAATTTTGGCAAAATTTTATTTCTATATACATTTTTCTCGACATTTTATTTCAATAGAAAATTTTGTCAAAATTTTATGTCTATAAAAAATGTTTTCAAAATTTTCAAAAAATGTTTTCAAATATGGAAATAAAATTCTCAATTCGTTTTGTTTTGTTATTGTTGGTTTTGTCCTTTAAGTAAAATTTTGAAAATATTTTTTATACATAAAATGTTGACAAAAACTTCCTATTTAAATAAAATCTTGAGAAAAATTTTTATAGAAATAAAATTTTGCCAGAATTTTCTACAGAAATACAATTTTGACAAAATTTTCTATGGAAATAAAATTCTGACAAAATTTTCTATAAAAATAAAATTTTGAGAAATAAAATTTTATCAACATTTTTTATAGAAACAACATTTTATTTCCATAGAAAATTTTGTCAAAATTTTATTTCTATAGAAAATTTTGACAAAATTGTTTTTTTTTTATTTTGGAAATTTTGACAAAATTTTATTTCTATAGAAAATTTTGACACAATTTTTTTCTATAAAAATTTTTTTAAAAATTTTACTTCTATAGGAAATTTTGGCAAAATTTTATTTCTGTAGAAAATTTTGTCAGAATTTTATTTATATAGAAAATTTTGTCAGAAATGTATTTCTATAGAAAATTTTCTCAATATTTTATTCTTATAGAAAATTTTCTCAAAATATTATTTCAATGGAAAAATTTCACAAAATTTTATTTCCTAAGAAAATTTTGTCAAAATTTTATTTCTATAAAAAATTTTGATAAAATTTTATTTCTATAAAAATTTTTCTCAAAATTTCTATAGAAAATTTTGTCAGAATTTTATTTCCATAGAAAATTTTGTCAATATTTTATTCTATAGAAAATTTTGGCAAAATTTTATTTCAATAGAAAATTTTGTCAAAATTTTATGTCTATAAAAAATGTTTTCAAAATTTTATTTCTATAAAAAATTTTGATAAAATTTTATTTCTGTAAAAATTTTTCTCAAAAATTTATTTCTATAGAAAATTTTGTCAGAATTTTATTTCCATAGAAAATTTTGTCAAAATTGTATTTCTATAGAAAATTTTGGCAAAATTTTATTTCTATAAAAATTTTTCTCAAAATTTTATTTCAATAGAAAATTTTGTCAAAATTTTATGTCTATAAAAAATGTTTTCAAAATTTTATTTCTATAGAAAATTTTATTTATATACACAAATTTCGCAAATTTTTTTTCTATAAAAAAATTTTGATAAAATTTTATTTCTATAGAAAATTTTTGCTAAATTTTATTTCTATTAAAATTTTTCTCAAAATTTTATTTCTATAGAAAATTTTGTCAGAATTTTATTTCCATAGAAAATTTTGTCAAAATTGTATTTCTATAGAAAATTTTGGCAAAATTTTATTTCTATAAACATTTTTCTCAACATTTTATTTCAATAGACAATTTTGTCAAAATTTTATGTCTATAAAAAATGTTTTCAAAATTTTATTTCTATAGAAAATTTGCTCAAAATTTTATTTCAATGGAAAATTTTCACAAAATTTTATTTCCAAAAAAAAAAAAATTTTGCAAAATTTACCAAAACATTGAGAATTCTTCCAATCTACCAAACAGTAAAAAATCTACAATGTTTCCTAGAATTCTACCAACTGTGGCAACCATGCTAGGGGATCTCGGTAGGCGCTTAAAAAGAAATACTTGTGTTCCACATATTCTTCCATATTTAACTTTTTAGCTGTTTCAAGTCTAATACTAGACATAGTTAAATGGGAGCAGGGTTTCAATTCCCGTTACGAAAAAAAAAATCGAAAAGTTTTTCCGCGGTTGATTATCCCCCTCAGTACTGGCGACATTTCGGAGCGTTTTTCAAAGCTTCTCTAAAAAGTGAGCAACATTTAATAATATGGTTCATAATTAGGAATATTATGGCCAATTTTGGGAAACTCGGGCTACACATATATATTTGAGCTATATCTAAATCTGAAGCGATTTGGATGATATTTTTCAGGTTTGTGTGATACCATAGAAGGTTACCTTTGCGCTAAATTTGAGTAAGATCGGTTTATAGATACGACCAAATTTTCGGAAATCGGGCAAATCATGTATATGGGAGCTATATCGAATAAGATTACTTTATGCCAAATTTGGCGACGATCATTCATTTGTCGATATCGGATGATACATATATGTGGGCCAGATCGACTCAGGAGGGACCCAAGGGCCAGATCGACTCAGGATGTGATTCTGAGTCTATCGGTATATGATTCTGGTAGGCTCATTTTTTATGTAGTAACCAATTTTTAATAAAATGCATGCAGGTGAGTAGGGTCATTGTGAAGTCCGCATAGTCAACTCGAATTTCTAAAATAACCATATTCAAGGATGTTCGTATTAAACTCTTGGTAAATGCGTTTGCGTTTGAGTATCCTCAGAATGAATGTGTGCGTGAGTGTGTGGAAATACAACATGCAAATCTCAATGTTATTCGAATCACAGAGAGAGAGAGAGAGTAGAGTTTTATCATTTTAGAAGCTTAATGGAAAAATATTTGATTTGATTTGATTTGATTTAACATAATTTGGTAATCGATTAGCTGTACTACCCACAAATCAGAAATAAATGAAGGAAAAGTCATTGCGATTTTGTGGTTGTCTGCTGTATGGAGGTTAGAGTTCAAAGAGTTTGGAAACCATATTATAAAACAAAATTCTAAAGAAATGCTTAATTTACAAATATGGTACATGTTGCCGGCAAAACAGAAACATTTACAGGGTGGTTGAAATGTATTGCAAAAAAAAAAAACTACAAATTGCTATAATTTTGAAACCACTCGTCTAACAACTGACAGATTTATTCCAGTGACAGTTTATTTTATTGTTTACAAAATTAAAAAGTATCATGTTTGAATTTAAGCGTAAGGGTGTGATATATTTGGCTGGAAATCTATAAGTGGCTATTGTTAGATTTCTCCAGCATTGAAATGTTAATAAATACGTAGTACAATTGCTCATCGCCAGTGCTGCATCGCTTCCAGAGAGTGGACGAAACAAACGGTAACAACGCCAGCATTGATCCGAGATTCGAATGCCAGATTTGATCGAAATCCATCTGAGCTGATACAACACATATTTACAAATGAGATATGAACTAAATAGTAAATAGTTTTTTTTGCTATTTTTTCGGGAAATTGCTATTTTTTCGTTCCAGCTTTCCCGGGAATGAAGTGCGGGAATTCGCAGGAAATCTAGTTAATGCGGATTTTTGGAAGTGTAATGTGAATAACTATGGTACCAAGTCGTAGTAATTGCCTTGTGGAACATACATATTCGTGGGTTCTAATCCAGATTCCAACGGGTTCCCAATTGTTAAAAAGAAGTTGGCACTTCCTAATTTATTATTGTCATATTTCTGTAACCCAACATTCCGATAGACTGGTAGACTGAGTAAACGCACTTTGGCATTTTCATAATTTCATAATTATTGCAAGGATGTTTTTTATGAAACAAGAAAATTCCAACCTTTTTTAAGATAGTTACTTTAATTTCAAATATATACCTTATACACATTAGGCATGAAATCTATTAAAATTGGGTTTTAAAGCCCTTATTTATAGGGCATACGACAATTGTAATCTACTTAAAGTGGATTTTGGAAGTGGAATGTATATTCCGTATTACATGGGGAATATTGACTGAACATGTGCATTTAGTGACCCCGTTTAACGATGTTGAAATCGAAATAAGTTTCTCTCATTTCCAAACAGTTTTTATACCCTGCGCCATTCTGTGGAACAGGGTATTATAAGTTAGTGCATATGTTTGCAACACCCAGAAGGAGACGAGATAGGCACATTGTGTCTTTGGAAAAAATGCTCAGGGTGGGCACCTGAGTCGATATAGTCATGTCCGTCTGTCTGTGAACACATTTTTGTAATCAATGTCTAGGTCGCAGTTTTAGTCCAATCGACTTCAAATTTGGCACAAGTATGTGTTTTGGCTCAGAATAGAACCCTATTGATTTTGGAAGAAATCGAGATTTAGATATAGCTCCCATATATATATTTCGCCCGATATGGAGTTATATGGCCCAAGAAGCCAGAGTTTTACCCTAATTTGCATAAAATTTTGCGCAAGAAGAGCAATTAGTACTATAGTCAAGTGTGCCAAATTTTATTGAAATCGGTTCAGATTTATATATAGCTCCCATATATATCTTTCGCCCGATATGGACTAATAAGGTACCAGAAGCCAGAGTTTTACCCCAATTTGAAATGTTGCATTAGGAGTACAATTAGTAGTTTAGTCAAGTGTGCCAAATTTTATTGAAATCGGTTCAGATTTAGATATAGCCCCCATATATATCGTTCGCCCGATTTACACTCATATGGCCACAGTGGCCAATCTTTTACTCCGATTTAATTGAAATTTTGCACAGGGAGTAGAATTAGCATTGTAGCTATGCGTGCCAAATTTGGTTGAAATCGGTTCAGATTTAGATACAGCTCTCATATATAGCTTTCGCCCGATCGGGGGATCGGGGATCCCGGGAAATCCGAAAAAAATTCCCGCTTTCCCGGAAATGCAAAAAATCCGGGAAAAAGAAAACCCTAGAACTAAAGCTAATGAAGTTCCAAAAGTGCAAGCATTTCAAAATGAGCAGTACCGCACGATGACCACCAAAATCTTTGGATATTTGTGTCTGGGGCATTTTGGAGAATGGGGTATAGAGGCTTGCTTGTTATTTCATGCTCACTTAGACTATTCAACTCATTGTAAACTTCTCTAGTATCAAAGAGTGCTGCCCGATTCCAATTTGCTCAATTACAAGGGATTTCCTTTTCATTGCCGAGTCCCAACGGAGTTTCACATTACGGCGAAAGTACATAGAGAAATTATGGAACTCTCAGAAATGTTACCAGCATTACTGAGATGGGATAATCCACCGCTGAAAAACGTTTTGGTGTTTGACCGAAACTGGTGTTGAACCCACGACCCTGTGTATGCAAGCGGGCATGCAAACCACCGTGATTGCCCCCAATTTTAGGTCTAGGTCGCTATTTTAGTCCAATCGACTTTCAAATTTGGCACGAATATGTGTTTTAGGTTAGAATAGAACCCTCTTGATTTTGGAAAAAAATCGGTTCAGTTTTAGATATAGCTCCCATATATATTTTTCGGCCGATATCTACTAAAATGACCCCAGAAGCCAAAATTTCAGCCTGATTTGCTTTAAATTTTACACAAGGAGTGTAAATGATAGTGTGTTCACGTGTGCCAATTTTTGGTTGAAATCGGTTCAGTTTTAGATATAGCACCCATATATATCTTTCGCCCGATATACACTTAAATGACCCCCAGAAGACAGATTTTTGCCCTGATTTGCTATAAATTTTGCACAGCGAGTAGAATTAAGGTTCTAGATATGCATGCCAATTTTTATTTAGGATTTAGATATAGCTCCCATATATATCTTTCGCCCGATTTTCCGTTATATGACCACAGAGGTCAAAGTTGTAATCCGATTTACGTCAAATTTTGCACAGGAAGCAGAATTAACATTCTTACTATACATTCCAAATTTTGTTGAAATCGATTCAGATTTCGATATAGCTTCCATATTCCAAATTGGGCAACAATGGCCAAAATACCCACATATTCCGGAGAAAATGCTAAGTCGTAAACTTGTAAAAGTTACTCCAATTTGCCTATACTTCCAATACATATCTATCGACCGATAAATCATAAATACACTTTTGTGAAGTTGCCTCAAAACTGATTCAGTTTTAAATGTTTCACATATTTATACCCTTCACCACTACTGTGGTACAGGGTATAATAAGTTTGTGCATTTGTATGTAACGCCAAGAAGGAGTAATCATAGACCAACCTTTTAGTCTACGGATCGGCTTAGAATTAAATTCTGAGTCGATTTAGCGATGTCCGTCTGTCTGTCTGTTGATGTATTTTTGTGTGCAAAGTACAGCTCGCAGTTTTAGTCCGATTGTCCTAAAATTTGGTATAGGGTCCTGTTTCGGCTCAAAGACGATCCCTATTGATTTTGGAAAAAAATCGGTTCAGATTTAGATATAGCTGCCATATATATTTTTCACCGATCTGGTCATAATTGGCGTGTATATCAACCGATCTTCCTCAAATTCCGTGGATCTACATAGTGGTACAGGATCGGACCGTCCGACTTTAGACTTGCTGTACTTTTTTTTTATACCATCATTCAAATGGAGTTTCACGACACAGCTTCTAAAACAATACAAAGGATCCGAAAACGAAGTACATCCGTCCTATGACAAGCCCATGTACAATTCACTGGAGATAATATAAATTTCAACTACTTCTTCACCACAAGTTAGAGATCCGAACTACTTTTTATACCCTCCACCATAGGATGGGGGTATATTAACTTTGTCATTCCGTTTGCAGTACATCGAAATATTGCTCTAAGACCCCATAAAGTATATATATTCTGGGTCGTGGTGAAATTATGAGTCGATCGGAGTATGTCCGTCCGTCCGTCCGCCCGTCTGTTGAAATCACGCTAACTTCCGAACGAAACAAGCTCTCAAATTGAAACTTTCATCCGATCCGGCTGAAATTTGTTACATGGTGTTAGTATATGGTCTCCAACAACCACGCAAAAATTGGTCCATATCGTATAGCCCCCATATAAACGGACCCCCAAATTTGGCTTCCGATTGCTCTAAGAGAAGCAAATTTCATCGGATTCGGCTGAAATTTGGTACATGGTGTTAATATATGGCCTGTAGCAACCATGCAAAAATTGGTCCATATCGGTCAATAATTATATATAGCCCCCATATAAACCGATCCCCCGATTTGGCTTGTGGAGCCTCTAAGAGAACCAAATTTCATCCGATCCGGCTGAAATTTGGTACATGGTGTTAGTATATGGTCTTTAACAACCATGCACAAATTGGTCCACATCGGCCCATAATTATATATAGCCCCCTATAAACCGATCCACCGATTTAGCTTGCGGAGCCGCTAAGAGAAGCAAATTTCATCCAATGCGGTTGTAATTTGGAACATGGTGTTAGTATATGATCTTTAACAACCGTGGCAGAATTGGTCCAATCACACAAAAATTGGTCCATATCGGTTCATAATCATGGTTGCCACTAGAGCCAAAAATAATCTACCAAAATTTTATGTCTAGAGAAAATTTTGTCAAAATTTTATTTCTAGAGAAAGTTTTGTTAAATTTTTATTCGGTTCATAATCATAGTTGCCACTCGAGCCAAAAATAATCTACCAAGATTTTATTTCTATAGAAAATTTTGTCAAAAGTTTATTTCTATAGAAAATTTTGTTAAAATTTTATTTCTGTAGAAAATTTTGTCAAAATTTTCTTTCTATAGAAAATTTTGTCAAAATTTGTATTTCTATAGAAAATTTTGTGAAAATTGTATTTCTGTAGAAAATTTTGTCAAAATTTTATGTCTACTTTGTCAAACTGAATTATATACGTATTGGATCGATCTTTTTTGATTTATGGACTTACATTAATTTAGAAGATGGTGTTAGGAGGTTTTAAGATACCTTGCCATCGGCAAGCGTTGCCGCAACTTAAGTAATTCGATTCTGGATGGCAGTGTTTAGAGGAAGTTTCTACGCAATCCATGATGGAGGGTACATAAGCTTCGGCCTGGCCGAACTTACGGCCGTATATACTTGTTTGAAGTTCTTTTTTTGCTGGGATACTCATCACTGCATTTGTATAGAGATATATGGTAAGCCAGACTATCCTGGCTGTACATGGACTTCTTGACAATACCAAATTCAAGTAGTATTTCTCGAATTACATAAAGGGGGCTATCATATGTACTGGCAAACATTTCTCTCTGACCAACCCTTTTTTAGAGGCAATTGCTAAATTCACTCGATATCCATTTTTCGTACGATGTTCATATTTCATTAAATTCCAATTATCATTGTTCCAACAAAAATGTCAACCAGTAGTTGACCTAACATTTCAGTTGTATCGCTTTACCCCCAACCATGGAAATCATTTGAATAATTTATTCTGCATTCTCACCACACCCCCCACTCACCCACTAAGCAACGCATTGTGAATCACTAAATGACTTCTAATTAGCTACTGCCAGGGAGAGACGGAGAGAGATACTCAATGAATTTATTATTGGAAAAGATATTTTGTAATGCATGTAGATTTGCCATTATTGAAATGATCCCAAATTAGAAATTGCATGTCACTCCATTCAGTGAATGTTTAATCGAAATTGAAAAACTCGGTCATTTGCATTCATCCGCTGTCAAAGTTCACTCGATTTTGAAGTGTTCGTCCTCTATAAAATGGAAAATAGATGGTTGCCCTATATCTGCAAAGCTCTGCAAACCCACATGCACACCAACTATGAAAAACCCATTCAACTTCAGGCAATGTCCCCAGCCGCCCACCGTAACACAGAGAATTGTGAAAAGTGTGAGCGTAAGTAATATTTAGAGGATTTGCATTACATTTGTTATCCTTCGAGCAGTCCAATGATTGGCAATGACTTGTGCAGCTACTACTACTGCTACACTTACTACTACAGCTATAATGCATCCTACCATGGCCTTCTGCTATTCACATTTGAACTCTCTCATTCGCTTGTCTGTTGCTTCCTAAGTTGCTTGCTAGTTAGCGTTGTCTGCCATTGTTATTGGAATTCTTGATGTGTAATACTTTTCGTATTTTTTTTATTTTTTGTTTTCTTCTGTTGTTTTTTCCTCGGTAAAATTTCTTAAAACTTTTGCAAATGAACATCATTTAGTCTTGGCCCCGACGGAGTAAGTTGGTAACAATTCCTCTTTCATTTTTCGATTTTTAATTAACGAAAATACCAGTACTATACACTTCGATGTAGGGCAAAATTTGCTTCACATTGTATTCCAACACATTCGCATTCATTCATGGTGAACGATACACTGGAAAACAAGAATGAAAACGGACCATTGAATTTTTTTGCACCCTTCACAACTGCTGTAGTACAGGGTATAATTAGTTTGCGAATTTTGCCAAAATTTTATTTGTATAGAACATTTTGCCAAAATTAGAAATTTTGATTTTATTCGATCTTTCTTTTTTCCAATAGAAAATAATTAATCAAGCTTGAGATGAAAATTTTATTTTTATAGAAGATTTTGCCAAATTTTTATTTGTATAGAAAATTTTGCCAAAATTGTATTTCTATAGAAAATTTGTCAACATTTTATTTCTATAGAAAATTTTGTAAAAATTTTACATTTATAGAAAATTTTGTCAAAATTTTATTTCTAATTTAAATTCAATTAATTTTCTACAAATTTTATTTTTATTATATTTCTATAAAAAATGGTACCAATTTTTTTATAGAAAATTTTGTCAAAATTTTATTTCTGTAGAAGATTTTGTCAAAATTTTTTTTAAATTTAAATTTAATATAATTTTCTACAAATTTTATTTTTATAGAAAATTTTACCAAAATTTTATTTCTATAAAAAAACTTGTTTTTTTTTTCTAAATAAAATTTAGTTAAAATTTCTATATAAATTTTTGAAAAATTTTATTTCTATAGAACATTTTGTCAAAATTTCTTTTTAATTTAAATTTAATTTAATTTTCTACAAATTTTATTTTTATAGAAAATTTTGCCAAAATTTTATTTCTATAAAAAAACTTGTCAAAATGTTATTTCTATCGAATTTTTTTTTGTCAAAATTTTATTTCCATAGACAATTTTGTCAAAATTTTATTTCTATAGAAAACTTTACCAAAATTTTTTTCTATAGAAAATTTTGTCAAAGTATTATTCCTGTAGTTCTATAGAAAGTTTTTACAAATTTTATTACTGCAGAAAATTTTGTCAAAATTTTATTTATCTAGAAAATTTTGTTTTTTTTTCTAAAGAAAATTTTGTTAAAATTTCTATATAAAAGGTTTCAAAAGAGTTTATTTCTATAGAACATTTTGTCAAAATTTTATTTCTAATTTAAATTTAATTTAATTTTCTACAAATTTTATTTTTGTAGAAAATTGTGTCAAAATTTTATTTTTGTAGAAAATTTTGCTAAAATATTATATCTATAAAACAGTTTGTCGAAATTTTATTTCCATAGAAAAACTTGTCAAATTTATATTTCTGTCGATTTTTTTTTTTCAAAATTTTATTTCTATAGAAAATTTTGCCAAAATTATATTTCTATAAAAAATTTTACAAAAATGTATATAGAAAATTTTTTCAAAATTGCATTTCTGTAGAAAATTTTGTCAATATTTTGTTGCTATAGAAAATTTTACATAATTTTTTTTTCCATAGATAATTTTGATTTTTTATTATATAATATTTAGTCAAAATTTTATTTCTATAGAAAATTTTCCAAAAATTATAGTTTTATAAAAAATTGTACCAATATTTTATTTTTATAGAAAATTTTGCCAACATTTTATTTTTCTAGAAAATTTTGTCTAAATTTTACTTTCATAGAAAATTTTGTCAAAATTTTATTTCTAATTTAAATTTAATTTATTTTCCAAAAATTTCATTTTTTATAGAAAATATTGCCAAAATTTTAGGTTTGTAGAATTTTTTTTTTTACATTTTATTTCTATAGAATGTTTTATAATTTGCCAAACATTTTCTTCTTTAGAAAATTTTGTCAAAATTTTCTTTCTATAGAAAATTTTGTCAATATTTTATTTCTACAAAAAAAAAAAAATTTGTCTAAATTTTATTTTTTACAAAAAATTTTGTCAAAATTTTAGTTCTTTAGAAAATGTTTACAAATTTTTGTTCTATAGAAAATTTTCACAAATTTTATTTCTGCAGAAAATTTTGTCATCTAGAAAATTTTGTTTTTTTTTTTTAATTTTCAAAATTTCTATAAAAAATTTTGTAAAAATTTTATTTCAATAGAACATTTTGTCAAAATTTTATTTCTACAGAAAATTTTGTTAAACAGAATAGAATTGTCCAAATCGGTTACGATGTAAATACATGATATGGGAAGTTCCCATTATAAAATAAAGGTCTAATATCCCCTATGGTACAGGGTAGGACACGAATTATATCCTTCAAACGACTGACAAAGCTATCACACGATGGGCGAAAATGGCCCTGAGGTATTGTGTCCGGCAAAGCGCCATCTTGATATGATCCAAAAGGCTCCAGACGCATAAGTCAAATAGATTAAAATGCAGAGGTTTTGGTAGCCATTGTATGGCCAGGAATTTCCTTTTTAAGCCATTCTTTGATAATGGCTGCTGCGTCATATTGGAATGTCCATGGTCTGCGGCCTATATGTTTATCTGAGCAGGGCTTCAATAATGTCTGTAGTACACTTTCCCGATAATATTGAGCATTTAATTTGACCCCACGGGCAATGAATATGAGCGCACCCAGAGAAGGAATATGATCACCTCAGACATGTTTTATGAGCAAAATGTTATTTTTGGTTGGTGACCATGTAACATGGTTTTCGCAACCATGTTATTTTCTCGGAAATCATGTATCTGATTTCGGCAAGCAGGTTATATTTGGCGAGAAAATAACATTTTAGTGACAACCATGTTACGTCACCACACAAAAAAAACATTTTGCTCTTGAAACATGTTTGAGGTGATCATATTCCTTCTCTGCGTGCGAGGAGCGACCATCGGCCGTTACGGTAGATTTAAATCTTCAGCTGAAGATGTTCCTTCTTAGCTCTTTCCAGTCTAACTTTTTTGTGGATCATTGAGCTCTTGCACTTTTTGTAACTTCAACGGTCAAGGTCATATTTCATACGTGTTGCATTGGTTTTCGTAAGCTCTCCAGCAAGATTTCTACTACTACAGCGTGGATATGGATGAAATCTTGCCTTCACTTTTTTAACATTTCTGGTGTTGTTAGCGTTTTTGTCACCGTGACGAGCAATGGCGAGCGAAACAAAAGATTTATTAACATTTAAATGCTGAAGGGCTCTAACGATAACCACTTGTGGTTTTGCAGCTAAATATTAAGCAATCACGCTTGTATCCCATTACGAATAACTTTATTTCTGCATACAATAGATCAAAATGCTTTTGTAGGCAGTCACTGAAATAGTCTGTCAGCTATCAGAGAGGAACGCTTTAGAAATGATAGTAGTGTGAATTGCAACATATTAGCCCAGTATACACTCAACATAAAAAGTTTACTTGGATCCAAAGATTTTTATCTTCAACTAAGGGTTTTGGAATTTGTTCCGAGCCAAAGATATGGCTTGTTTAAAATTAAGATGTTTTCAGGGACCTCCCTCGCTTTAAATCAAGGATCAATAAAAATAAAAATGGGATACAGACCTCATTCATCTCTTAGTTCGAAATATTCATAAAGCTATTAATCTACAAAGAAATGCCAGATTGAATTAGGAAAAACAAACTTTTAACCAAATATGCATATCCTCAAAATTAGTCTTAACCTATATTTCAAGTGTTTTTATTTTAAATATAAAGATTCATTATACCATTTGATTTAAAAACCATTTCTTCACATTAAGAATGTTTTTCTTTAAGTTAAGGAAAATTTGCAAGACCTCTGATTTTATCAGAGGGACGCAAATTTCCAAAATGTGTCTCCTAAATATAATGAAAACAAGTATATACGGCCGTAAGTTCGGCCAGGCCGAAGCTTATGTACCCTCCATCATGGATTGCGTAGAAACTTCTTCTAAACACTGCCACCCACAATCGAATTACTTAAGTTGCGGTAACGCTTGCCGATGGCAAGGTATCTTAAAACCTCCTAACACCATCTTCTAAATTGTATGTAAGTCCATACGTGGTATATATTAAATCAAAAAAGATCGATCCAATACGTATATAATTCAGTTTGACAAAGTAGACATAAAATTTTAACAAAATTGTCTATAGAAATAAAATTTTCACAAAATTTTCTATAGAAATAAAAATTTTCACAAAATTTTCTATAGAAATAAAAATTTTCACAAAATTTTCTATAGAAAGAAAAGTTTTACAAAAGTGTCTACAGAAATAAAATTTTAACAAAATTTTCTATAGAAATAAACTTTTGACAAAATTTTCTATAGAAATAAAATCTTGGTAGATTATTTTTGGCTCGAGTGGCAACCATGATTATGAACCGAATAAAATTTTCTATAGAAATAAAATCTTGGTAGATTATTTTTGGCTCGAGTGGCAACCATGATTATGAACCGAATAAAATTTGAACAAAATTTTCTATAGAAATAAAATTTTGACAATGATGAAAATTTTATTATGAGCCGAATAAAAATTTAACAAAATTTTCTCTAGAAATAAAATTTTGACAAAATTTTCTATAGAAATAAAATTTTGGTAGATTATTTTTTGCTCTAGTGGCAACCATGATTATGAACCGATATGGACCAATTTTTGTGTGATTGGACCAATTTTGGTATGGTTGTTAGCGACCATATACTAACACCACGTTCCTAATTGAACCGGATCGGATGAATTTTGCTCCTCCAAGAGGCTCCGGAGGTCAAATCTGGAGAACGTTTTATATGGGGGCTATATATAATTATGGACCGATATGGACCAATTTTTGCACGGTTACTAGAGACCATATACCAATACCATGTACCAAATTTCAGCCGGATCGGATGAAATTTGCTTCTCTTAGAGGCTTCGCAACCCAAATCTGGGGATCGGTTTATATGTGCGCTATATATAATTAAGGACCGATGTGGACCAATTTTTGCACGGTTGCTAGAGACCATATACCAATATCATGTACCAAATTTCAGCCGGATCGGATACAATTTGCTTCTCTCTGAGGCTTCGCAAGCCAAATCTGGAGATCGGTTTATATGGGGGCTATATATAGTTATGGACCGATGTGGACCAATTTTTGCACGGTTGCTAGAGACCATATACCAATACCATGTACCAAATTTCAGCCGGATCGGATGCAATTTGCTTCTCTTTGAGGCTTCGCAAGCCAAATCTGGAGATCGGTTTATATGGGGGCTTTATATATTTATGGACCGATGTGGACCAATTTTTGCATGATTGTTAGAGACCATATACCAACACCATGTACCAAATTTCAGTCGGATCGGATGAAATTTGCTTCCCTTTGAGGCTCTGCAAGCCAAATCTGGGGATCGGTTTATATGGGGGCTATATATAATTAAGGACCGATATGGACCAACTTTTGCATGGTTGTTATAGACCATATACCAACATCATGTACCAAATTTCAGCCGGATCGGATGAAATATGCTTCTCTTAGAGGCTCCACAAGCCAAATCTGGGGATCGGTTTATATGGGGGCTATATATAATTAAGGACCGATATGGACCAACTTTTGCATGGTTGTTAGAGACCATATACCAACACCATGTACCAAATTTCTGCCGGATCGGATGAAATATGCTTCTGTTAGAGGCTCCACAAGCCAAATCTGGGGATCGGTTTATATGGGGGCTATATATAATTAAGGACCGATATGGACCAACTTTTGCATGGTTGTTAGAGACCATATACCAACACCATGTACCAAATTTCTGCCGGATCGGATGAAATATGCTTCTGTTAGAGGCTCCACAAGCCAAATCTGAGGGTCCCTTTATATGGGGGCTATACGTAAAAGTAGACCGATATGGCCCATTTTCAATACCATCCGACCTACATCGATAACAACTACTTGTGCCAAGTTTCAAGTCGATAGCTTGTTTCGTTCGGAAGTTAGCGTGATTTCAACAGACGGACGGACGGACGGACATGCTTAGATCGACTCAGAATTTCACCACGACCCAGAATATATATACTTTATGGGGTCTTAGAGCAATATTTCGATGTGTTACAAACGGAATGACACAGTTAATATACCCCCATCCTATGATGGAGGGTATAAAAAGAAGATTCTAAACTGATTCTAATTAAAATTAATTAATATTGTGTAAATTGCAAGTACTAAAAGCCAGGGTGCATAATCTTCCACATTAGTATTTTTTCAGTGTATGTTATAAATACTTACAATAATTCAATCTTCGCAGTGAAAATTTATCCCAAATTGTCTGCTTTTTTCTTTGTGTGTATTTTAAATAATACTCTTTAGATTATTTCCCCCAAAAGCTTTGGTGAGTGGAAACTTGCCAATGGTAATGATTTTTCCTTTGTGAATAGTTTAATGAGCTATATTGAAATTGGAAATATTTCTTTCGTTGCTTCTTAGCATATAAAATCTTATTGAAATTATTTTCAAGAATTAATATAGTAGATGGAAAATTTAGTCGGTTTTTTCAATTTTTTTTTCCCACATTTTGGACAGACAAAAGAAATATTTATAAGAACTAAAAGAAAAGATAAAATCGGCCAAAATCGATTTTAAATTTTGTATTTGTGTGTGAACCAGAATAATATATTTTTTTTTCGCTTATAGTTAATTAATCATTAGTTAATAAGTCACGAATGTTAATGATTTATTGGAATTAAATTATTGCCACTTTTATGTGGCACATGAAATTCTTTCATGACTTCTCTCGTTGCCATCAACCCTATCCTTTGGCGTAATCCCATACTATTGATATGTTCTATTTAATATAATGAAGTTTTGACCTATACTTAATTAACATAAATAAATTGTTTAATTGTATATTTTCATATATTTTCAATTAAATTGTTTTATTTATCTACTAGTCATGGTGCTGACAGGCCAAAGTCTTTCGCAAAGAATAATATTTTTGGATGCCAAAGGGATATTATATGATTAACCTTTCGATATTACCTCAAGGTCCTTCAACAATAAAATGTGTTTGACAATATTTTTAATCAATTGAGGCCAATTAGAAATTCAAAACATAAATTAAAATTCTTAGCATGGCCTAGATAATTTCCACTTCAAATCTATGTGCCATTGTTCTGTGGCTGGATATTGAAATGGGTTATGAAATAAACAAGTGGGCGACATCAAAAACCACTTAACATAATCGGCCGAAATATACGAAAGTGAATATTTCGAAAACTATGATCCAAGAAGGCACCTTTTATACGCCGAACCAATCTGTGGAACAGGGTACAAAAAGTGCTCAGGGCCAGCCCCTGAGCACGGCTGCCATAATTGGTAGAATTCTACCATAAATGGTAGATTTTTTACTGTTTCGTAGGTTGGTAGAATTGTATACGTTTTGGTAGATTTTGAAATATATTCCTCTCCAAGGAAAAAGTACATCAAAAATTTTCTAGAGAAATAAAATTTTGAGATTTTTTTTTATAGAAACAAAATTTTGTACAGAAATAAAATTTTGATAAAATTTTCACCCAGAGAAGGAATATGATCACCTCAACCATGCTTCGCGAGCAAAATGTTATTTTTGGACGGATAACATGTAATATGTTTGCGGCAACTATGTTATTTTCTCAAAAAGCATATGTCTGACTTCGGCAACCATGTATATGTTAGCCGAGAAAACAACTTTTTTGCGATAAAAATGTTCCATGGTCACCGTCCAAAAATAACATTTTGCTCTCGAAATATGGTTGAGGTGATCATATTCCTTCTCTGCGTTTTCAATAGAAATAAAATTGTGAGAAAATTTTCCGTAGAAATAAAATTTGGACAAAATTTTCTGTAGAAATAAAATTTTGAGAAAATGTTCTATAGAAATAAAACTTGGCCAAAATTTTGTATAGAAATAAAATTTTCCGAAAAATCTCTATAGAAACAAAATTTTCACAAAATTTTCTATAGAAAAAAAATTTTGAAAGAATTTTCTACAGAAATAAAATTTTGAAAAAAATTTTCTACAGAAACAAAATTTTGAAAAAATTTTGTACAGAAATAAAATTTTGAAAAAATTTTCTAAAGAAATAAAATTCTGAGAAAATTTTCTAAAGAAATAAAATTTTGACAAAATTTTCTATAGAAATAAAATTCTGAATAAAATTTTCTATAGAGATACAATTTTGACAAAATTTTCTATAGAAATACAATATTGAGAAAAATTTCTTTAGAAATAAAATGTTGAAAAAATTTTCTTTAGAAATACAATTTGGAGAAAATTTTCTGTAGAAATACAGTTTGGACATAATTTTCTATAGGATTAAAATTTGGACAACATTTTGTATAGAAATAAAATTTTCAGAAAATTTTCAATAGAAACAAAATTTTTACAAAATTTTGACAAAATTTTCTACAGAAATAAAATTTTGAAAAAATTTTCTACAGAAATAAAATTTTGAGAAAATTTTCTATAGAAATAAAATTTTGCCAAAATTTTCTATAGAAATACGATATTGAGAAAATTTTCTTTAGAAATAAAATGTTGAAAAATTTTTCTATAGAAATAAAATTTTGAAAAAATTTTCTATAGAAATACAATTTGGACATAATTTTCTGTAGGATTAAAATTTGGACAAAATTTTGTATAGAAATGAAATTTTGAGAAAATTTTCTATAGAAATAAAATTCCGAATAGAATTTTCTATGGAGATACAAATTTGACAACATTTTCTATAGAAAAACAATATTGAGAAAATTTTCTTTAGAAATAAAATGTTGAAAAAATTTTCCATAGAAACAAAATTTTGAGAAAATTTTCTATAGAAATACAATTTGGACATCATTTTCTGTAGGATTAAAATTTATAGAAATGGAATTTTGAGAAAATTTTCTATAGAAACAAAATTTTGAAAAAAATTTCGAAGGAAATAAAATTTTAAAAAAAATTTTCTAAAGAAATAAAATTTTGACAAAATTTTTTATAAAAATAAAATTTTGGAAAAAATTTCGAAACAAATAAAATTTTGAGAAAATTTTCTATAGACATAAAATGTTGACAAAATTTTCTATAGAATCAAAATCTTGAGAAAAATTTCTATAGATTTTGAGTAAATTTTCTATAAATTTTGACAAAATTTTCTATAGAAATAAAATTTTGACCACATCTTCTGTAGAAATGAAATTTTTACAAAATTTTCTGTAGAAATAAAATTTTGAGAAAATTTTCTATAGAAATAAAACTTGGACAAAATTTTGTATAGAAATAAAATTTTCAGAAAATTTTCTATAGATTAAAATTTGGACAAAATTTTGTGTAGAAATAAAATTTTGAGAAAATTTTCTATAGAAATAAAACTTGGACAAAATTTTGTATAGAAATAAAATTTTCAGAAAATTTTCTATAGAAACAATATTTTTAAAAAATTTTCTACAGAAACAATATTTTGAAAAAATTTTCTACAGAAATAAAATTTTGACAAAATTTTCTATAGAAATAAAATTTTGAATAAAATTTTTTATAGAGATACAATTTTGACAAAATTTTCTATAGAAATACAATATTGAGAAAAGTTTCTTTAGAAATAAAATGTTGAAAAAATTTTCTTTAGAAATATAATTTGGAGAAAATTTTCTGTAGAAATACAGTTTGGACATAAATTTCTGTAGGATTAAAATTTGGACAAAATTTTGTATAGAAATGAAATTTTGAGAACATTTTCTATAGGAATAAAACTTGGACAAAATTTTGTATAGAAATAAAATTTTCAGAAAATTTTCTATAGAAACAAAATTTTTACAAAATTTTCTACAGAAACAAAATTTTTAAAAAAATTTCTATAGAAACAATATTTTTACAAAATTTTCTACAGAAACAATATTTTGAAAAAATTTTCTACAGAAATAAAAATTTGAAAAAATTTTCTACAGAAATAAAATTTTGACAAAATTTTCTATAGAAATAAAATTCTGAATAAAATTTTCTATAGAGACACAATTTTGATAAAATTTTCTATAGAAATACAATATTGAGAAAATTTTCTGTAGAAATAAAATGTTGAAAAAATTTTCTATAGAAATACAATTTGGAGAAAATTTTCTATAGAAATACAATGTGGACATAATTTTCTGTTGGACAAAATTTTGTCTAGAAATAAAATTAGGAGAAAATTTTCTATAGAAATAAAACTTGGACAAAATTTTGTATAGAAATAAAATTTTTAGACAATTTTCTGTAGAAACAAAATTTTTACAAAATTTTCTACAGAAACAAAATTTTGAAAAAATTTTCTAAAGAAATAAAATTTTGAAAAAATTTTCTAAAGAAAAAAAATTTTGAGAAAATTTTCTATAGAAATAAAATTTTGACAAAATTTTCTATAGAAATAAAATTCTGAATAAAATTTTCTATAGAGATACAATTCTGACAAAATTTTCTATAGAAATAAAATATTTAGAAAATTTTCTTGAAAAAAATTTCTATAGAAATAAAATTTTGAGAAAATTTTCTATAAAAATACAATTTGAAGAAAATTTTCTATAGAAATACAATTTGGACATAATTTTCTGTAGGAATAAAATTTTGACAAAATTTTCTACAGAAATAAAATTTTGACAAAATTTTCCATAGAATTAAAACTTTGAAAAAATTTTCTATAGATTTTGAGAAAATTTTCTATAGAAATAAATTTGGACAACATTTTCTGTAGAAATAAAATTTTGAGAAAATTTTCTATAGAATTAAACTTTTGATAAAATTTTGTATAGAAATACAATGTGGACAAAATTTTCTATGGAAATAAAATGGCTAAAGTCAACAAATTAAAGTACGAGTTGCTTGACCACCCACCTTATTCTCGTGATTTAGCTCCCAGTGATTTTTATTTGTTCCCAAATCAAAAAAATTCTTGCTAGCAAGCGTTTTACTTCAAATGAAGATGCAATTACAGTTGTAAACCACTATTTTGAAGACCTTGAGGAAAACTATTTTAATCAAGGGATAGAATTGCTAGAAAAGCATTGGACTAAGTGTATTGAAGTTTCAGGAGGTTATATTGAAAAATAAAAATATTTTTGAAAAACTAACTATTCTCTTTCATTGATAGGCTAAGAAGTTTCCGAACCGCCCTCGTATTAAGAAAATTTTCTATAGAAATAAAATAATTTTTGTTTTTGATCTCAGCTTAAAACCATGCATTGACTAAACTACAAGTGTAGCTTAACCAACAGAGGAAAAGTATGCTTGTCAAATTTATTTGGGCAAAGCCCTATAGACTGCAGGATGGTTGGATGTACAGCTGTTTCGGAATTACCACATTCCTCATCAGCATCCTCTACTTACAGCAAAACTATCAACCAATTATCAGAATAAATTCGGGTAATTCACTTAACCCAAAGTGAACTACACTTGAACCTTCCGAAAAGAAATTTTGATAGTCGGCTACTGCCTAAACAAATTTGCAAGCATATTCCCATACTGTTGACGGATTTTCTTTTCTTTTTTGTGACTTTTAACTGCTCAAAATGTAAATTTTGACTTTAAATCTTCAAATAGCATATTTTCTGGTCCCAAAGAACTTCTTCGGAATAATATGCAAGACCGGCGTGCTAACCGTTACACCGCGTTTGCAAATTGATTTGGAAACACCCAAATGAGTAGTCCTACTTCAGGCGACATTGCTCCTTTTGTTCGGATCGATTACGCATGACCTGGTTTATCAGCATTTTCTTATAACGAAGTCAAAAATTGGTTCGATTTACGGATCGCGTCAAAAGACAATATTTCGATACGGTTCATTACTATGTATTACAACATATACTCGTAGAAAGAAAATGGGTGTATATGATTTTTGGAAACCCAATCTTATACAAAGGTCTACATATGTTCAGATTGTTATCAGTAACATTTCTGTTTTCCTTCTAATACTTCTGCATCCATTCTATTCATATTTCGTCCGCTTGTGGATATAACATTTTAATTGAATCGATGGCATTTCTTTTCCATTCAATTGAATTTAATTATTTTCATATCTTTTCTTAGTCACACATTTGGATTTACTTATTATAATTCCATGGAATTATTTCATAATAAATGTGTGAATATTTTTAAATTTACAATGCATACAACACACATAGACAAAAGGAGGTTACATTTAACCACCCAGCGGGAAAATTGCGAAGTACCGCAAAAATCATGCCTTCTTAACCCATGATTTTGGGATCCTTAACACCTTCCCATATGCCTTCTCCTATCATGCATGCTAAAATGCCTTGCACTTCCTTTCTAAAAAATGCCCGCAAACATTATTCTGTGCCTTCTTTGGGAATTGGAAAAAGAAGGACCAATATTGTTGTTATAAGAACGAAAATTCAGTTTTACAGACAGTTTTAATCAAATCCTTGAGAGTTAAAGAAGCAAACAAATTGTCTTTGATAGTTCAGCTCCGCCCATTCTCTCTAGTAATTTTGACAACTTGTTTCACGGTATGAAATTGAAATCTTTTTTAATGCGTATCGTAAAGTCCAATAGGAAAACACGAATTAACTCATTCTCATATTAAACAAGTAAGGAAAGTCTAAAGTCGGGCGGGGCCGGCTAAATTATACCCTCCACCAGTATGTATACCAACATCTTAACACCTTAAATATGAACCGATTTGGGCATTTTTTTAAACATTTACAAAATGTCTAGACTCAAAATTTAAATTGGTTTATGACCGGGACGGACCACAATGTTACTAAAAAACAAGTAAGGAAAGTCTAAAGTCGTGCGGGGCCGAATATATTATACCCTGTACCACTTTGTAAATCCACATTTTCGACACTATATCAAATCGGTCAAATGTGTTGGGTGCTATATATAAAGGTTTTTGTTCCAAATACATACATTTAAATCTGACTTCATCTGAACAGATTTTATAACCTATAGACTTAAAATTTAAGTCGCCTAATGCCCTGGAATGGTACACTATGTTAGTAAAAAATATGGGAAACATTTTAATCTGAACCAATTTTGAGGCAACTTCGCAAAAGTGTATTTATGATTTGTCGGTCGATAGACATGTATAAGAAATAATGTAAAATTTGAGTCACTTTTACAAGTTTTCGACTTAGCAGTAGCGATTTTATAAGAAAAATGTGGGTATTTTGGCCATTTTTGCCCAAATCGTAAAAACATATATATAGAAGCTATATAGAAATCTGAACCGATTTTAACCAAATTTGACATACATACCCAAAAAAAAATTGGAAGTTGTTCCACAAACATTTCTTTTAAATCCCATCCCAGAATCCCCCATCGAGTTTTTTCAACTTCCGATGCAGTCCTTTTGGACAACTTCACAAACATTTCTTCTAAAGCGCATCGTGGGATCCCCCAATAATTTTTTTCCACTTCCGATGCAGTCCTTTTGGACAAGCGCACAAACACTTCTTCTAAAGCACATCTTGGGATCCCCCAATGATTTTTTTCTACTTCCGATGCAGTCCTTATGGACAAGTATTAGAAAGAAAGCAATCAGGTTATTTTAAGTGCAAATTTTGTACAATTAAATTTTACAAAAAAATAGAAAACTAATAAAAAACTAAAAAAAATAGAAATTAATAAAAAAATAATAAAAAAAAATAAATTTCATCCCTGCTGGGATTTGAACCTGTGCCGTTTGACTTTCTCGCTTCCATGGAAGTTCTTTCGAGAAGGTTTTGCAAATTACGAGAATTTTTAATTTTTTTTTTTTTGTTGAGTTTTAATGGAAAAAATATATTTATACGAAAATATATGCCGAAAATAAAAAATAAAAACGATGCATGACATAATAAAATATTTTTTTAGAAAAATATTTGATAAAAAAAATTGCCGCTGGTGAGATTTGAACCTGCGTTTCTTATTTTTTCGTTCATACTAATAAAGAACATCTCGAGAAGCAATTATAATGTTATTCCTTGGTGTCGTATCACGATCATATCACAAACATTTGAATTGACCTTTCGACGCTTTATGTTCAATGGTGTTGGTGGCTGAGTGTGCTAAGGCATTCTGTTATGGTGCCAGCAAACCCAGGTTCAACTCCTGGTCGGAGCGAACAAATTTTTCAAATTGTAAAAATTAGATAATAGGAATATAATTGTGTAATAAAACATATGGATGAAAAAAAAATTAAATTGGTTAAAAAATTTTTTTTTTCGCTTTTTAAATTTCTTCATTCAAATTAACTTCCAGGGCACAACTTCTGAAGCAATGCAAAGGATCCAAAAAGGGAGTACTTCCGTCCTATGACAAGCCCATGTAAAATTCATTGGAGATGATCCAAGTTTGCACTACTTCCGGATCACAGATTGAGGATCCAAACTACTTTTTGGAAGCTCTTTTTTTGCTGGGTACTTAGTATTTTAATTCTACTCCCTGTGCAAAATTTAACGAAAACGGACTACAACTTTGAACTCTGTGGTCATATGACGGAAAATCTGGCGAAAGATATATGGGAGTTATATCAAAATCTGAACCGATTTCAATTAAAATTCGCTCGCATATCCAGAACCTTAATTCTACTCCCTGTGCAAAGTTTCAAGTAAATCGGGGTAAATCTTTGGTGTCTGTGGGTATAAATATGATTCGAAATCGGTCGAAAGACATATTCGGGAGCTATATCTAAATCTGAACCGATTTCAACTAAATTTGGTATAATTAACGATACTATTAAACGCACTCCTGTGCAAAATTTGAAGCAAATCAGGGTAAAACTCTCTAAATACGTCAATTATGGTCATATCGGTGATAAATATATATGGCAACTATATCTAAATCTGAACCGAAATCAATCGCGATTGTCTTTGAGCCAAGGTAAAACTCTGTGCCAAATTTGAAGACGATCTGACTTAAACTGCGAACTGTACTTTGCACACAATATTACATATACAGACAGACGGCCAGACAGACAGACAGACGGACATGGCTAAATCGACTCAGAATTTAATTCTAAGACGACCGGTATACTAATCGACCTTCTTGACGTTACATACAAATGCACAAACTTATTATACCCTGTACCACAGTAGTGGTGAAGGGTATAAAAACGAACTAAAAATAAAGGACAAAATCATTGGCATTTCATTCTATTTTTGGAATCGTACGAAAATTTTCTTTTGCTTTAGTTCATATGGAATTTATGTGTACGGTCATTGAACTATATACCCACGTTTAGTTTATAAAATGTTTGAGACATACTTACAAAAAAAGAAAATTTCATTGGGATGTGGAAAATTTCGAAAAAAAATAAATTTAACTACAAACAAATAATTTTTGTGCAATAAAATTAAGTTAAATTTAGCGTTCCTTTAACTACGGATTTTTTCGGTGTAGTAATATCATCTTTTCATTTTCCCCTAATCAAGTATATATACACTGTATATAGTCGGAAATAGATATTTTGTTTGTTACGCACGGAATGACAAATTTGTTATTCCCCCAATACCATTCTGTGACGTCAGGTATAAAAAGGATCTCATACTCATTCTTTGTTGGCTGCCAAACTATTAATTTGTTTATGTCTAGTTACTCCTAACTTTGGCCTTCTAGAAGACATTCTCTGTAACATATAAAAGATCCGATACCCATTATACGTTCACTTCAGACAGAAGGGAACGCGGAATGACCTCACGTGTAGCTTAAGTTTACCTTTTGGCGCCCACATCACATAAATGTGTTGTAGGCCAATGGATGAGTGTAGGACTACCAACAACGAGGACCCCGGTTCAAATCCCGACGGAGCAGAAAAATAAAAATACACATGAGGTAAATATTAAAATCACAAAAATAAGATAAACTGTATAGGAAAAGTAAGTCAAATTAAATTCTAATGTAAAATGTATGAAGGCAAATGTTCAGTTCATAGACAACCTTGCCTTCAAAATATTTATTTTTACACGCTTTCTTTTATGCCTTCCTGTCCAGGCTTTTTGAGGGCCTTCTTTGGAAGGCATGATTTTTGTACTTAGTATGAAGGCCTGATAACATGGCACCGACAACATCACCTCTAGAAGGCATACGAATAGAAGCGAGAGGCAAGGCCTTGGTCTCCAATCCAATCCAATGTTATTTTGAAATGAACACGTAATGCAGCGCCCAAGCCTTATAGCTACCCGGGCAGCACTTCCATCATCGATTCCACGTCCCTTCCATTTCCCGCTGGGCAATTACGCAAAACATACACACACAAACAAAAATATATTTACCACCAACAAGATGTCCTCTTCATATGCAGATGTCTTCTTATACACATACTCACTCACACACACACACATATATATAAATACACTCTTGCTATGCCATATGTTACTACTGCTAATACTGAAAATGTTGTGTTTAGAAAGATGTTTATCCATATGTAAATGCTAATATTAGCTATTGTTAAGATGCTTTATATCGGATTCCATCACACAAACAGGGATTTAACAATATTAAACATTTGTGTTCGAATAAAGAGCATATAACATAATCATTTATGATTTCCTTGTTTTCCAATAAGGGGTGATACTTTAGTATTCACTCATTTTTTGAACTTCCGACTATTTGAAAGTTGGACTAAAGTTCTCCGATTTACTTGAAATTTACAGAAGACGTGAGGAGCTAATGAAATTAATATGGGGTGCGCGATTTTCTTTTTTTATACCCTCCACCATAGGATGGGGGGTATATTAACTTTGTCATTCCGTTTGTAACACATCGAAATATTGCTCTAAGGCCCCAGAAAGTATATATATTCTGGGTCGTGGTGAAATTCTGAGTCAATTTGAGCATGTCCGTCCGTGCGTCTGTTGAAATCACGCTAACTTCCGAACGAAACAAGCTCTCGACTTGAAACTAGGCATAGGTTGTTGTTATTGATGTAGGTCGGATGGTATTGCAAATAAGCCATATCGGACCACTTTTACGTATAACCCCCATATAAACCGACCCCCAGATTTGGCTTGCAGAGCCCCCGATCCGGTTGAAATTTGGTATGTGGTGTTAGTATATGGTCTCTAACAACAATGCAAAAATTGGGTGACATCGGTCCATAATTATATATAGCCCCCATATAAACCGATCCCCCGATTTGGCTTGTGGAGCCTCTAAGAGAAGCAAATTTCATCCGATCCGGCTGAAATTTGGTACATGGTATAAGTATATGGTCGATCCCCAGATTTTAACTCCGGAGCCTGTTGGAAAAGCAAATTTAATCCGATCCGGTTGAAATTTGATACGTGGTGTTAGTATATGGTATCTAACAACCACGCAAAAATTGGTCCATATAAATCCATAATTATATATAGCACCTATAAAAACCGATCCCCAGATTTGACCTCCGGAACCTCTTGGAGGAGGAAAATTCATCCGATTCGGTTGAAACTTGGTACATTGCGCTGGTATATTGCCGCTAACAGCCACGCAAAAATTGGTCCACATCGGTCTATAGTTATATATAGCCAATGGCCAATCACCCAAAAATTGGTGCATATCGCCAAAAATAACTTCTATTGAAAATTTTGTCAAAATTTAATTTCTATACAAAGTTTTGTCAAAATTTTATTTCTGTAGAAAATTTTGTTAAAATTTTATTTCTGTAGAAAATTTTGTCAACATTTTATTTCTATAGAAAATTTTGTTAAAATTTTATTTCTGTAGAAAATTTTGTCAACATGTTATTTCCATAGAAAATTACAACATTTCATTTATATATAAAATTTCGTCGAAATGAATTATATACGTATTTAATCGGCCTTTTTTGTTTAATATATACCCCGCATGGACTAACTTACAATTTAGAAGACGGTGTTAAGGATTTTTTTAGATACCTTGCCATCGGCAAGTGTTACCGCAACCCAAGTAATTCGATTGTGGATGACAGTCTTTAGTAGAAGTTTCTATGCAATCCATGGTGGAGGGTACATAGGATTCGGCCTGGCCGAACTTACGGCCGTATATACTTTTTTTTTTATTTGGAAGGGATGAAATATGGTAAAATTTTCAGATTTGGTTGATTACTCCGTCTTCTTTGTAATATGACAGGTTGGCTGATAAGTCCCAGGTCTAACAAAGAAAAACACATTTTTTTGTCAAAATTCGTTTTTATTATTCAACATAGTTCCCTTCAAGAGCGATACAAAGATTATAACGACCTTCTAACTATTTGATACCATTTTGGTAGTACTCCTTCGGTTTTGCCTCAAAATGCGCCTCAGTTTCGGCGATCACCTCTTCATTGCAGCCAAATTTTTTCTCTGCGATTATTCTTTTGAGGTCTGAGAACAAGAAAAAGTCGCTGGGGGCCAGATCTGGAGAATACGGTGGGTGGGGAAGCAATTCGAAGCCCAATTCATGAATTTTTGCCATCGTTCTCAATGACTTGTGGCACGGTGCGTTGTCTTGGTGGAACAACATTTTTTTTCTTCTTCATATGGGGCCGATTTGCCGCGATTTTGACTTTCAAACGCTCCAATAACGCCATATAATAGTCACTGTTGATGGTTTTTCCCTTCTCAAAATAATCGATAAAAATTATTCCATGCGCATACCAAAAAACTTTGCCAGCGGACTTTTGAGTCTTTCCACGCTTCGGAGACGGTTCACCGGTCGCTGTCCACTCAGCCGACTGTCGATTGGACTCAGGAGTGTAGTGATGGAGCCATGTTTCATCCATTATGAGTTTACAGTTGCAAACACCGCTCAGAATCATTAACACGTTGTTGTTTTTGGTCAAATGTGAGGTCGCGCGGCACCCATTTTGCACAGAGCTTCCGCATATCCAAATATTGATGAATGATATGACCAACACGTTCCTTTGATATCTTTAAGGCCTCTGCTATCTCGATCAACTTCATTTTACTGTCATTAAAAATCATTTTGTGGATTTTTTTGATGTTTTCGTCGGTAACTACCTCTTTCGGGCGTCCACTGCGATCACCGTCCTTCGAAGTATTCTAGGACTACAAATAGGTGTGGCGAAAATGGGGCGTCTCGGTCCATCTTTTGGTATAGCCCCCATGTAGACCGATCTTCTGATTTCACTCCTTGGGGTTCTAAAAACTGTATTTACTATCCGATTTGCCTGAAATTGAAAATCTAGAGGTATTTTAGAACCGCAAAAAGGTGTGTCGAAAATGGTGTCTTTCGGTCTATGTTAGGGTATAGCCCCCATATGGAGCGATCTCCCGATTTTACTTCTTGGGCTTCTAGAAACCGTAGTTTTCAACCGATTTGTATGAAATTGAAAATCTAGAGGTATTTTAGGAACACAAATAGATGTGTCGCAAATGGTGTGTATCGGTCCTTGTTTTGGTATAGCCCCCATATAGATCGAAATAAGGAACCGGCCCTTCGATTTGGGGCCTAGATTCTAGAACTACAATTAGATGTGCTGAATACTGTGTGTATCCTTCCATGTTTTGGTATAGGCCCCATTACACTGAACTACCGATTTAACTTTTAAGGTTTCTAGAAATTATAGTTTTTATCCGATTTGCCACAATTTGAAAATATACTGGCATTTTAGACCCACAACAAAGTGTATATGATTTAGTTTTTATCGGTCCATGTGGTAAGGCCTCCAAGGTGCACTGGTCATGAAAATTGCTTGAAACTGAATGTAAAATTTCAAGATTTTACTTCTAGTAATTATTGAAATAATTGCGGTAAAAATCTACAGATTCTAGATTTCAAAACAAGGCGTTATTTCATTATTTTTGTTTCACACTTACAAGAGATGTTTATGATTCCTCTAAAACTCAAAAACAAAAAAAAAAAAATGGTTCTTATAAATCCAGAATCTGATCTTATCTTCATAGGTAAAATCTTTCATGAACTGATCTGCTTGGGAAAATATCTGTCATCAAATCACCCTGAAATTTTCAAACGTAACTAGTATATTTGATTCATGGTGGTGGGTATTTAAGATTCGTCCCGGCCGAACTTACTGCTGTATATACTTGTTATATAATAATTTTATTATTTTCCAAGAACTAAATTCATTTTTTCAAGAATTGTTAAATATTCACATTTTGTAATTTATAAGACCGGAACCATATTGTTTTGTATATAATCAAATATCAAAGCGGCTGTCCTATATCCTAAAAAATCCCACGAATTCTATCCTTGAGGTCCTGAGGGTCTTTCAATCTGGTCTATTAATAAACATGACTGGCGTATGTGTATTGTGTTGATGGCTATATCGATATTTCATACATATTATATACTATAAATGATGACTAACTATATATGTATTTAGAAATGCATTAGACAATTAAAAATTTAAATTTATTATAAAGTAAACATTTTGATTGCTACCTAATGTATGCCGAACATCAATTTATATTCATGAATATATTAAGCGTATATAATGTAATATTTTACAAATTTTATGTAATTTATTTTCACTAAATTTGAATTCAATTTAGTGAACCCAAAATGAAAAAAACGATGAATTTATTCATGCTTGAGATTTTAAATAACAATTGAATTTATACGATACCAAAAAAAAAATTAGAGAAATATATTCTAAATATAAATCAATTTTATAAATCTAACATCACGATAGTTTAAGTCATTGCAATTCATTTGATACACTGAAAAAATACCTTTGTTGAGCCAAAGATTTCATGCGAATACGTTTTTTTTTCTTAGCACCGACTAAGCATTTCTATGATAAACAGTTTTTCCCCTAAAGACCCAAAGTCGAAGAGTTTCTTCATTGAAATCGGTTTTGTTCGTAATATTAAGCGATTCAGCTTAAAAATGGGTACCCTTACAAGAAAAAAACACTTTTTTGACTGCACAGAAAAAACTATCACCAAAATATTTCCAATTAAAAAATAAATTGAAGCTGATAACTTTTCAACTAAAAAATGTATTGATACAATTAAATTTTTAATCAATCTGGAAACATTAAGTCACTTAGGTCAATTATTGATTTTTTTTAATTTTTAATTAAAAACTTAATTGATACTAATAAATATTTAATCAAGTTCGGAAGACAAAGTCATTTAAAGGAATTATTGTTTTTTTTTTTTTTAATTTTTAACAAAAACGAGTATATACGGCCGTAAGTTCGGCCAGGCCGAAGCTTATGTACCCTCCACCATGGATTGCGTAGAAACTTCTACTGAAGCCGATGGCAAGGTATCTTAAAACTTCCTAATACCGTAATATATACGTGGTATTAGGAAGTTGGTATATATTAAAATAGAAAAGGCCGATTAAATACGTATATAATTAAGTTTAAAGTTTCTATAGAAATAACATTTTGACAACATTTTCTATAGAAGTAAAATTTGGAAAAAAAATATATAGAAATAAATTTTCTATAGAAATAAAATTTTGATAAAATTTTCTATAGAAATAAAATTTTGGCAAAATTTTTTATAGAAATCAAATTTTGACGAAATTGTCTATAGAAATAAAATTTTGACAAAATTTTCTATAAAAATAACATTTTGACAGTGTTTTCTATAAAAATAAAATTTTGGTAGATTATTTTTGACTCGAGTGGCAACCATGATTATGAACCGATATGGACCAATTTTTGTGTGATTGGGGATCGGCTATATATACCTATAGACCGATATGGACCAATTTTGGCATGGTTATTAGCGGCCTTATACTAACACCACGTTGCAAATTTCAACCGGATCGGATGAATTTTGCTCCTCCAAGAGGCTCCGGAGATCAAATCTGGGGAACGGTTTATATGGGGGCTATATATAATTATGGACCGATATCGACCAATTCTTGCGTGTTTGTTAGAGACCACATTCTAACACCATGTTCCAAATTTCAGCCGGATCGGGTGAATTTTGCTCCTCCAAGAGGCTCCGGAGGACAAATCTGGGGATCGATTTATATGGGGGCTATATATAATTATGGATCAATTCTTGCATGATTGTTAGAGACCATATACTACCACCACGTACAAAATTTCAACCGGATCGGATGAATTTTGCTCCTCTAAGAGCCTCCGGAGGTCAAATCTGGGGATCGGCTTATATGGGGGCTATATATAGTTATGGGTCGATGTGGACCAATTTTTGCATGGTCATTAGAGAACATATACTAACACTATGTACCAAATTTCAGCCGGATCGGATGAAATTTGCTTCTCTTAGAGGCTCCGCAAGCAAAATCGGGGGGCCCATTTATATGGGGGCTATACGTTAAAGTGGACCGATATAGACCAATTTTTGCATGGTTGTTAAAGACCATATACTAACACCATGTACCAAATTTCAGCCTGATCGGATGAAATTTGCTTCTTTTAGAGCAATCGCAAGCCAAATTTGGGGGTCCGTTTATATGGGGGCTATACGTAAAAGTGAACCGATATGGCCCATTTGCAATACCATCTGACCTACATCAATAGCAACTACTTGTGCCAAGTTTCAAGTCGATAGCTTGTTTCGTTCGGAAGTTAGCGTGATTTCAGCAGACGGACGGACGGACGGACATGCTCAGATCGACTCAGAATTTCACCACGACACAGAATATATATACTTTATAGGGTCTTAGAGCAATATTTTGATGTGTTACAAACGGAATGACAAAGTTAATATACCCCCATCCTATGGTGGAGGGTATAAAAATATACAACCGTAAGTTCAGCCAAGCCGAATCTTATGTACCCTCCACCAAGGATTGCGTAGACACTTCTACTAAAGACTGTCATTCGCAATCGAATTACTTGGGTTGTGGTAATACTTGCCTATGGCAACGTATCTCAATTCTTCTTGACATTGTCTTCTAAATTGTAAGTTAGTCCATACGTGGTATAGTATTAAATGCATATTGTTTTTATATAGTACCAACCTTCAAATAATTCGTGTCAAAATTTGACGTCTGTAAGTCAAGTAGTTTGTGAGATAGAGCGTCTTTTGTGAAGCAACTTTTGTTATTGTGAAAAATGGAGAAAAAAAGGAATTTCGTGTTTTGATAAAATATTGCTTTCTGAAGGGAAAAATACGATGGGAGTAAAAACTTGGCTTGATAATGAGTTTCCGGACTCTGCCCCAGGGAAATCAACAATGATTGATTGGTATGCAAAATTCAAGCGTGGTGAAATGATCAGGGAGGACGGTGAACGCAGTGGACGCCCGAAAGAGGTGGTTACCGACGAAAACATCACAAAAATCCACAAAATGATTTTGAATGACCGTAAAATGAAGTTGATCGAGATAGTAGAGGCCTTAAAGATATCAAAGGAACGTGTTGGTCATATCATTCATGAATATTTGGATATGCTTCCGCTCTGTGCAAAATGGGTGCCGCGCGAGCTCACATTTGACCAAAAACAACAACGTGTTGATGATTCTGAGCGGTGTTTGCAGCTGTTAACTCGTAATACACCCGAGTTTTTCCGTCGATATGTGACAATGGATGAAACATGGCTACATCACTACACTCCTGAGTCCAATCGACAGTCGGCTGAGTGGACAGCGACCGGTGAATCGTCTCCGAAGCGTGGAAAGACTCAAAAGTCCGCTGGCAAAGTAATGGCCTCTGTTTTTTGGGATGCGCATGGAATAATTTTTATCGATTATCTTGAGAAGGGAAAAACCATCAACCGTGACTATTATATGGCGTTATTGGAGTGTTTGAAGGTCGAAATCGCGGCAAAACGGTCCCATATGGAGAAGAAAAAAGTGTTGTTCCACCAAGACAACGCACCGTGCTACAAGTCATTGAGAACGATGGCAAAAATTCATGAATTGGGCTTCGAATTGCTTCCACACCCACCGTATTCTCCAGATCTGGCCCCAGCGACTTTTTCTTGTTCTCAGACCTCAAAAGGATGCTCGCAGGGAAAAAATTTGGCTGCAATGAAGAGGTGGCCTATTTTGAGGCAAAACCGAAGGAGTACAAGCAAAATGGTATCAAACAAGTATATACAGCAGTAAGTTCGGTCGGGCCGAATCTTAAATACCCACCACCATGAACCAAATATTAGGGTTTCCTTTGAAATTTCAGGAGGGCTTGAGAACTTGAGGACACTTCCCGAAGATAAATTTAAAGATTTCACCTATGAGGACTATATCAGATTCTGGATTTATAAGAACCATTTTTGTTTGAGTTTTAGAGGAATCACTAACATCACTTGTAAGCAGAGATGGTCTGTCGTAAACTGTAAGGTATTTGACATACATTTACGACGTATTTTTCCATACGTCAAAAACGTCGTATACCTTCGTAAAATACTTAGTTTTTGACAATATACGAATTTCTATTGAATCCTTTTTTTAGAACCGTTTATTTCGTACTGTTTTTTTTTTAATTTTTGTATTTATGAATGACTTTCATTATAAAAAAGAAAATGCTAACCTTCGTAAAATACTTACTTTTTGACAAAAATATATTTTATAAACTTGTTTTTATTGTATTCGACCTGTATTTGATTTTTCCAATTAATGAATTGTTGATTGAAACGAGCTCGAGGTCTGTATTTTTTAATTTATTTTTTATTCAATATTTCGTCTTTTCATTGAAAGACTTCATCGGGAAAATTATTCTGAGTGTACAAAAAGAAAAGAAAATATATACAAAAACATTGAAATACGTACAAATTTGATGTTACATTAAAAACACTTACGAAAACAACAAAAATATTACACCCACTATTGAGTAGAACCTAACGACAGCGTCTGTTGTCATACTAACTATTGTTCTTCCGCCCTTTTGTTTTTCTGATCAGATTCCTGTAGCTTTGCGCCAAATTGTCAATGTCTGTCTTATAGTTCATTCTCTTTTCTGTTGGTGTGTTGAGAATGTGTAACATCTCCAGTGTTAGTCTCTTATTGTAGTTACTCTCACACTGTAGCACACGCGTTCTCTCTATATCGGGGTGGTGATGTTCTACTGCACAGTGTGTTGATAGTGCCGTTTTTTGCATTGGTCTCTGTAACCGATGTTTTAGATCTGATTTATGGCCAGATAAACGAGTTTTTAGTTTGTTCTTCGTAGTTCCTATGTAAACCTTGTCACATCCATCTTTTTCATTCCCATTGCACTTTATTTCGTATATTAGGTTGGACTTTTCCATGTTGTCAATTTTTGATTTTAGATTCGTAAATAATTTTTGTAGTGTGTTAATAGTTTTTGGAGCTATTGCGAAATTATTCTTGTCGATTAAATTGGCATTACAGACTCTTTCATGTAATTTTGGTATGTATACGACCGATTTATAAAAAAGTGTTTGTTTTTCTTTGGGGGGTTGTAATTTGCTTTTCTTAATTATTTTCTCAATTGTGGATAAAGGGAAGCTGTTTTTTTGGAGTATTTTCCTTATTTTTTCAATGTTTGACTTATGAAATTCAGGGCTGCTAATCGTCAATACCCTGTTCACAAAATTTTGGGCCGTATTTTGTATAATTCTCCTGGGGTGGTTTGAGTAAAAGTTAACCAATCTGCCGGAAGACGTTGGCTTTTGATACCAATTGGTTTTTATATTTGTATCTTCTCTAATGATTAGTACGTCCAGATAGGGAATTTGTTTACCTTTTTCAAGTTCCAATGTAAATTTTATACTAGGGTTAAAGCTATTGAATATTGTCAAGAGGTCGTTTATTGCACTTTTTTTTTACAATCCCAAAAAGGTCGTCCACATACTTAGTAAGAATCTTAGGCCTAATATCACAGTTTGCCATACATCTATCCAAAAGCTCTTCCATAACAATGTCGGCTACTATCGGAGATGCAGAAGATCCCATGGGTAAACCTTTTCTTTGTTGATAAAAACTTGTCTTATATCTGAAGTATCTATTATCAATTATACAGAATTTTAGTATCCTGAAAAATAGATTCTTCGGAATCTTTGTTATTTCTTCCAAAATGTGCCACTTTTCTTCTATAATTTTTAATGCCAAGTCCACGGGTATGCTCGGAAATAAAGATACAACGTCAAAAGATACCATCGTTTCGTCTTCATCTATCGTGATGTCTTGTATCTTTGATTTGAATTGCATGGAGTTTTTTACGTTGTATTTTGAATTGTCCGTTAGTCTATTTAAAATAGTTGTCAAGTGTTTACACAGGTTGCTGGATGGGGAATTAATAGATGAACATATGGGACGAAGTGGGTAATCTTGCTTGTGTATTTTTGGGAGACCATATATCCTAGGTGCTATAGCTATCTCGGTCTTCATTCTCCGTTTTTCCGATTCGTCGATAATATTGTATTTGAATAATTCGTCCACAAGTTCATTATTCACTCTTTGAAGCCTGTTAGTCGGATCCGATTTTAATTTTCTATACGTCATGATATCATTCACAATTTTCTCCATTTTCATGTCATAATCCGATTTTTCCATTCCCACTGTAACATTCCCTTTATCCGCTTCTAATATTATTAGATTCTTGTTGTGGTTTAGAAAACGTTGTGTGTGTTCCACTGTGCGTAGATAATATTTCTCCCTTTCCGTTAATTGTTGTTTGTTTGTGTGATTCTCTATCATAGTCGTGAATTTGTTTCTCGCGAGTTCTTGATCTTCTTTGTCGCTAATGGTTTTGATGCACTCTTCTCCATCCGCTATATATTTAAGCATAGGGAAAGTTTCGCGTGTGTGTGGTAATGCAAATTTTTTTCCGTGAGAGAGAAGCCAAGTAATATCATTTGGTATTTGTGTGTTACTCAAATTAACAAACCACGTTTCGTTGTTCTTGATGTCCAGTTCTCTCTTTTGTTGTTCTTCTAGGGTTTTGAATTTCTTTTTATGTCTCGTTTTAATGTCCATTCTAGCGTTTTTTGTGAGTTTCCTCTCACATTTGAAAAACTTTGTGGCGTCTTCATCGTCCATCATTTGGAGTAAACGAAGTTGTGCTTCCTTTTGATCGTCAGTTTGTTGTTTTCTCATTTCGTGTTTTTGTTTTATAAGAAGATTTAAAATTTTGGTATGGAAGTTGTGTACGTATGTATTTAAGGTTTTTTGCATTTGTTCTGTAAGTTGTTGTTGATTTTGGAATATGGTGTATATGTGTTTGGTTGCATTTTTTATGAACTTTGGAATAATGCCAGATTTTCTACATTTAATTAGAAACACTATTGTAGCTTTGGTGTTTTGTTGTTTGTTTGATTCATTTCTATATTTGTTGATATATTTTCCGATCCCTTCGTATTTATGTTTAAGGTGTTGGTAAACCATTTTCTCACTTTTTACGGCGTGCTCCCCGTCTTTGTTATAAACTTGTTTTTATTGTATTCGACCTGTAGGATAAAGCTTCCCTTTATCCACAATTGAGAAAATAATTAAGAAAAGCAAATTACAACCCCCCAAAGAAAAACAAACACTTTTTTATAAATCGGTCGTATACATACCAAAATTACATGAAAGAGTCTGTAATGCCAATTTAATCGACAAGAATAATTTCGCAATAGCTCCAAAAACTATTAACACACTACAAAAATTATTTACGAATCTAAAATCAAAAATTGACAACATGGAAAAGTCCAACCTAATATACGAAATAAAGTGCAATGGGAATGAAAAAGATGGATGTGACAAGGTTTACATAGGAACTACGAAGAACAAACTAAAAACTCGTTTATCTGGCCATAAATCAGATCTAAAACATCGGTTACAGAGACCAATGCAAAAAACGGCACTATCAACACACTGTGCAGTAGAACATCACCACCCCGATATAGAGAGAACGCGTGTGCTACAGTGTGAGAGTAACTACAATAAGAGACTAACACTGGAGATGTTACACATTCTCAACACACCAACAGAAAAGAGAATGAACTATAAGACAGACATTGACAATTTGGCGCAAAGCTACAGGAATCTGATCAGAAAAACAAAAGGGCGGAAGAACAATAGTTAGTATGACAACAGACGCTGTCGTTAGGTTCTACTCAATAGTGGGTGTAATATTTTTGTTGTTTTCGTAAGTGTTTTTAATGTAACATCAAATTTGTACGTATTTCAATGTTTTTGTATATATTTTCTTTTCTTTTTGTACACTCAGAATAATTTTCCCGATGAAGTCTTTCAATGAAAAGACGAAATATTGAATAAAAAATAAATTAAAAAATACAGACCTCGAGCTCGTTTCAATCAACAATTCATTAATTGCAAAAATATATTTTTTTGTACAGTACGTTTATTAGAACCATTTATGTCTTACTTGATTTGGGAATGATTATTAATAAAATTAAATATGCGTGGTTGGTATTTTGCATGCCCACATGTTGTACCTAAATCCGATTTGTGCCACAACAATGAAAACGAGTTGCATTCAAAAGTTTAGGCCAGCGAATCGTGCAAATTTTGTTTGAATAAAAATTTCAAAATATTATTATAAAAAATCTAAAATACTTCAATATGACGTTTTCATGGCTTAGGATACTAAAAATAGTTTTTGAAATCAAATCTAAGGGTCCTGTAGGCGTTTTTGACATTTACTACGTTTTTTACCTTTTATACAGGTATATGACGTTTTCGACGTTTACAACTTTTTGACAGTAGAAAACACAAAAAATTGCTACTTGGACCATCTCTGCTTGTAAGTGTGCAAGAAAATTATATTAAAATCTTAAATCTGTAGATTTTCACCCGAGAAGTAAAATCTAGAAATTTTACATTGAGTTTCAAGCAATTTTCATGATCAGTGCGCTTTCTATACCCTCAAAAAGTGAAGTCGGTCTATATGGAACCATTACCAAATGGACCGATAAAAACTTAATCCGATACACGTTTTTGTGAGCCTAAAATACCAGAATATTTACAATTTCAGGCAAATCAGATAAAAACTACGGTTTCTAGAAACACAAGGAATTCAATCGGGAGATCGTTCTTATGGGGGCTATACTAAAATATGGACCGATACTCACCGTTTTCGGCACACCTCTTTATGACCCGAAAATACCTCTAGATTTCCAATTTCAGGCAAATAGTATAAAAACTTAGGATTCTAGAAGCCCAAGAAGTAAAATCGGGAAATCGGTCTATATGGGGGCTATACCAAAATATGGACGGATACTCACCATTTTCGACACACCTCTTTATGGTCCTAAAATACCTCTAGATTTCCAATTTCAGACAAATTGGATAAAAACTACGGGTTCTATAAGCCCAAGACCCCAAATCGGGAGGTCGTTTTATATGGGGACCATACCAAAACATGGACCGATACTCACAATTTTTGGCACACGTGTTTGTGGTCCTACAATACCTCTAGATTTCCAATTTCAGGTAAATTGAATAAAAACTGCGGTTTCTATAAGCCCAAGAAGTAAAATCGGGAGATCCGTCTATATGGGGGCTATACCAAAACATGGACCGATACTCACCATTTTTGGCACACCTCTTTATGGTTCTAAACTCTAGATTTCAAATTTCAGGCAAATTGGATAAAAACTACGATTTCTATAAGCCCAAGACCCCAAATCGGGAGGTCGGTTTATATGGGGTTATATATCGTCTTAGAATTTCTCCCTGATCCAGAATATATATACTTTATATAGTTGAAAATCGATATTTCGATCTGTTACAAACGGAATGACAATTTTATTATACCCCCGTCACCATTCTATGGTGGTGGGTATAAAAAAGCAGATTAAATACGTATATAATTTAGTTTTTGACCGCTATATATAGGGAAGTCCACAAATAATTACGAACCAGTATGAACTTTTGCGCGGTAATTAGAGAGCCAGCATTGAAATATGGGGGTCGATTTATATGAGGGCTATGTACAATTATGAACCGATATGGACCAAATTTGGCGATCTGTTTATCTGAGGGCTATATATAACTATAGAGCAATATGGAACTAGTTAGTCATGATTATTACCGGCCATATATTCGCTCCTCCAAGAGGCTCCAAAACCAAATCTGATAATCGTTTATATATATACTTGCTCCTCCAGGAGGTCAAATCTGGGGATCGGTTTATATGGGGGCTATAATAATTATGAACCGATATTGACCAATTTTTGCATTGTTATTAGAGACTATATATGTATCCCACGTACCAAATTTCAACTGGATGGAATGAATTTTGCTCCTCCAAGATGCTCCGGAGATAAAATCTGGTGATCGGTTTATATGGCAGTTCCACAGTATTGCGCAGGGTATAAAAATTTCCCGAGTTTATTGCAGGTGTTCATTCGAGTAATGTGTGTAAACATCTATAGAATTTAGATTTCAAATCGTATGAAACGCGTTATTCTATATTCGAGCGCATTTCTATATTCGAGCACATTTCACCGAGATATTATAAATCCAGATTCTGATGTAGTTTCATATGTAGAAATTCTAAATGCAACTTCGGGAAGATTACCATTTGGTAGGGAGAATATCTGTCATCAAATCTATCTAAAATTCTATAGTGGTGAGTTTTCAAAGGAAACGACTATATATGATGATGGGTATATAATTTAATGACGTATATACTTGTATAAACAAATTTGAAAGGTTTCAGATGGTATCGAAATTGTTGCTCTACATAATGTTGCCGGTTTTTAGACATTCTTTACTTGTTTATTATACCCTCCACCATAGGATGGGGGTATATTAACTTTGTCAGTCCGTTTGTAACACATCGAAATATTGCTCTAAGACCCCATAAATTATATATATTCTGGGTCGTGGTGAAATTCTGAGTCGTTCTGAGCATGTCCGTCTGTTGAAATCACGCTAACTTCCGAACGAAACAAGCTATCGACTTGAAACTTGGCACAAGTAGTTGTTATTGATGTAGGTAAAATGCATTGCAAGTGGGCCATATCGGTCCACTTTTACGTATAGCCCCCAAATTTGGCTTGCGATTGCTCTAAGAGAAGCAAATTTCATCCGATCCAGCTGAAATTTGGTACATAGTGTAAGTATATGGCCTCTAACAACCATGCAAAAATTGGTTCACATCGGTCCATAATTACATGTAGCCCCCATATAAACCGATCCCCCAATTTGGCTTGCGGAGCCTCTTGGAAGACCAAAATTCATCTGATTCAGTTGCAATTTGGTACGTGGTGTTGATATATGGCCTCAAACACCCACGCAAAAATTGGTCGAAATCGGTCAATAATTATATATAGGCCCCATATAATCCGATCCCCAGATTTGACCTCCGGAGCCCCTTGGAAGAGCAAAATTCATCCGACTCGGTTGCAATTTGGTACGTGATGTTAGCATATGGTATCCGAAAACCATGCAGGAATTGGTCCATATCAGTCCATAATTATATGTAGCCCCCATATAAACCGATCCCCAGACTTAACCTCTGGTGCCTTTTGGAGAAGCTAAATTCATCCGATCTGATTGAAATTTAGTACGTGGAGGTAGTATATGATATTTAACAACCATGCCAAAAGTGGTCCATATCAGTCCATAATCATATATAGCCCCCATATAAACCGATCCCGAGATTTGGTTTTGGAGCCTCTTGGAGGAGCAAATTTCATCCGAGTCAGTTGAAATTTGGTACATTGTGCTAGTATATGGCCGTTAACAACCATGTCTAACTAGGTCCATATCAGTATATAGTTATATATAGCCCTCACATAAATCGATCCTCAATCACACAAAAATTGGTCTATATCAAGTTCATAATTCTATATAGCCCCCATATAAGCGAACCCCATATTTCAATTCTGGCTCTCTATGTACCGTGCAAAAGTCCATGTCGATTCGTAATTATTTGTAGACTTACCTATACATAACTTTTTTGTCTAATATATACCACGTATGGACTAACTCACAATTTAGAAAACAATGTTAAAAAGTTTTAAGATACCTTGCCATAGGGAAGTGTTACCGCAAACCAAGTAATTCGATTGTGGATGACAGTCTTTAGTAGAAGTTTCTACGCAATCCATGGTGGAGGGTAAATAAGATTCGGCCTGGCCGAACTTACGGCCGTATATAATTTGAAGATTCTTTAAATCAAAATTGTGTTTCTTTAATTTAAGGGAAATTTGCCTTACTTAAAATGGGGGTACTATAACGGAGGCACTCTAATTTCGAACATTAGTGTCCTAAATTTAAATAATATAATTTTTAAAGCAAAGATTATTAAGATGCGAAGACTTTGATTGAAAATTATTCAATATTTTGTTTTCGTTGTATTACGTTTTATAGAAATTAACTAATTATCTCCATGTGTTCTTAGTAAACTTTCAACAGAAATTAAATCAGGTTTTCTCCTTCTTTTTCGTCACTGTACAAATACTAAATGTTAATTGTCAATAGCTCTTAATTCACAATACGTGCTGTTTCTTCCCACCGGATATTATGGAGCTGCTGCTGTCAGCTGCACTTCTCCATCTTCTTTATTAGCCTTGGCATTAATGATTAACGGTCTTACTTTAATACACAACGGACATTGTTGCAAGCAATAGAAGACAAGGAAGACGTAGAGGCTTATGAAGCTGAAACACATTTGCATCCAAAAGGATAATGTAAAATGCATTGTTGTCATTACACATGTGAGTCTTTGGCGTCCATGGAGAAGCCGAAGAAGCACAAGTTGTAGTTATTAACATAAATATTATTGCCTTTACAATGGCATAGAGTCGATGTCGCTGTCATTGTTGGCATTTTGAAATGACTTCCGCTTTGCGGTTGGATGCGTTATTGTCCACACACATAAACACACAATAGTGTGTTGTTGGTCTGACTTGCTTCAAGTTGGCCTATATATAGACAAATTCATATACTTACACACACACACACTCAGATATGTAGATATAGAAAACCGCATCAGGATAACCGTGTATGCAATGAAACCAAATATGTAAATGCTTAGAAGAAACTACCACATTTAGGTGTACATGAACTCATACTCGTAGAGGCAAATAAGAAGTTGCCAACATATGTCTGTTAGAGCCATGTTGTGGATGTAAAACACAGCCAATGATATTTATGTTATACACTTCGAAAAATATTAAATAGATTAAATGTAACATGCAAAATTAATGAGAAAGGGATAGAGAGAGGGGGAAATTCCCTTTCTATTCCAAATATTAACAAGTATATACGGCCGTAAGTTCGGCCAGGCCAAAGCTTATTGGGCTGCCAATAAAATTTCAAGAGTAACCGTTACTTTTTTTCCGAAAAAATCGTCATAATCGCCACTTCCATTTTAAAAATCGTAAAAAAATTTGCAATGTTAATAATATTAAAACCAAACTAAATTTTTGGTTAAAAACAAAAATATTTATTTCATATAAAGAAAAGAAAATTAACACAACTACACTGACAAAAATAGTGTCGTGAGGTCAAAGATTTCATGTATTTAAAATACGAATGCAAATTTTGCTTAGCATAGAAGACGCATTTCTCTATTTTTTTCTTTGTCCAAAAGTCGATAATCTTTTCAATGAAGTCGTAATGTCCTTATAATTAAGTGATTTGACTTAAAAATGGGTATCATACCATGAAAGAAAAAATGTTTGGGCTAAGGTCAACTTGACTTTAATAATTCAGAAAAATTCTTTAAATTTAATGAATTTGTCTTTAAATTTGTTGCCTTTTTGCATCTTGAAGCAAAAAATCGTTCAAATTTAGGACATGTTTTTCTAAACTTTATTTTAAAGATGTTTTTTACTTGAAACATAGCATAATTTCTACTGGATGTCGAGTCTTAATTTGGAAAATAAAGTTGTCCTTAACTCGTTTTTAAAGGACTTTGATAGCATATGAAGAAAATAAGCTGAGAAAGCGAAAAATTAAAATTTGCTTCCTAGAAGCAGGTACACAAAACCCACATTTAAAAGAGAATTGTGTCTTAAAGGTATCCTTACTTGTATTCTCCGCTTCTTTGGCTCGGAATCAATACCAAATTTTTTAAAGTAAAGACAAAATCTTTGGAACAGGGCATGGTTTTTTTTTCAGTGTATGCATTTCAACAACAAAATCATAATGAATTCAGCCTTGTATAAAAATAAAATTAAAAAAAAACATTTTGATGCAATGCTATGTAATTCAAAAAATAATAAAAAAAATAATTTTTGTTTTAATAGTTTTACATCAGTAAGTTTTTTATTTAAAAATAAAAATAAAGATCTTTATTTTCTGTGGAAATATAATTTTGACAAAATTTTCTATAGAAATAAAATTTTGCCGAAATTTTCTATAGAAATAAAATTTTGACAAAATTTTCTATAGAAATAAAATTTTGACAAATTTTCTATGGAAATAAAATTTCGACAACATTTTCTATAGAAATAAAATTTTGACAAAATTTTCTATAGAAATGAAATTTTGCCGAAATTGTCTATAGACATAAAATTTTGACAAAATTTTCTGTAGAAATAAAATTTGGACAAAATTTTCTATAGAAATGAAATTTTTCGAAATTGTCTATAGAAATAAAATTTTGATAAAGTTTTCTGAAGAAACAAAATTATGACAAAATTTTCTATAGAAATAAAATATTGACAAAATTTTCTATAGAAATAAAATTTTGACAAAATTGTCTATAGAGATAAAATTTTAACAAAATTTTCCATAGAAATAAAATTTTGACACAATTTTCTATAGAAATAAAATTTTGACAAAATTTTCTATAGAAAAAACAAACTTTGACAAAATTTTCTATAGAAAAAAAATTTTGACAAAATTTTCTATAGAAATAACATTTTGACAAAATTTTCTATTGAAATAACATTTTGACAAAATTTTCTACAGAGATAAAATTTTAACAAAATTTTCCATAGAAATAAAATTTGCACAAAATTTTCTATAGAAAAAACAATTTTGACCAAATTTTCTATAGAAAAAACAATTTTGACAAAATTTTCTATAGAAAAAACAAATTTTGACAAAATTTTCTATAGAAATAAAATTTTGACAAAATTTTCTATATAAATAAAATTTTGACAAAATTTTCTATAGAAATAAAATTTTGACGAAATTTTCTGTAGAAATAACATTTTGAAAAAACTTTCTATAGAAATAAAATTTGGACAAAATTTTCTACAGAGATAAAATTTTAACAAAATTTTCCATAGAAATAAAATTTTCACAAATTTTCTATAGAAAAAAGAATTTTGACAAAATTTTCTATAGAAAAAACAATTTTGACAAAATTTTCTATAGAAATAAAATTTTGACAAAATTTTCTATACAAATAAAATTTTGACAAAATTTTCTATAGAAATAAAATTTTCACAAAATTTTCTATAGAAATAAAATTTTGACAAAATTTTCTATAGAAATAAAATTTTGACAAAATTTTCTATAGAAATAAAATTTTGACTAAATTTTCTGTAGAAATAACATTTTGAAAAAATTTTCTATAGATATAAAATTTGGACAAAATTTTTTACATAAATAAAATTTTAACAAAATTTTCCATAGAAATAAAATTTTGACAAAATTTTCTATAGAAAAAACAATTTTCACAAAATTTTCTATAGAAAAAAATTTGGACAAAAATTTTCTACAGAAATACAATTTTGACAAAATTTTCTATAGAAATAAAATTTTATCAAAAGTTTCTATAGAAATATTATTTTGACAAAATTTTCTATAGAAATAAAATTTTGACAAAATTTTCTATAGAAATAAAATGTTGACAAAATTTTCTATAGAAATAAAATTTTGACAAAATCTTCTATAGAAATAAAATTTTGACAAAATTTTCTATAGAAGTAAAATTTTGACAAAATTTTCTATAGATATAAAATTTCAACAAAATTTTCTATAGAAATAATATTTTAACAAAATTTTTTATAGAAATAAAATTTTGACAAAATTATCTATAGATATAAAATTTGGACAAAATTTTCTACAGAGATAATATTTTAACAAAATTTTCCATAGAAATAAAATTTTGACACAATTTTCTATAGAAATAAAATATTGACAAAATGTCCTATGAACTAAAATTTAGAAAACAATTTCTATTGGAATAATATTTTGAAAAAAGCTTCTATAGATATAAAATTTTGACGAAATTTTCTGTAGAAATAACATTTTGAAAAGACTTTCTATAGATATAAAATTTGGACAAAATTTTCTACAGAGATAAAATTTTAACAAAATTTTCCATAGAAATAAAATTTTCACAAAATTTTCTATAGAAAAAACAATTTTGACAAAATTTTCTATAGAAAAAACAAATTTGACAAAATTTCCTATAGAAAAAAGAAATTTTGACAAAATTTTCTATAGAAAAAAACAATTTTGACAAAATTTTCTATAGAAAAAACAATTTTGACAAAATTTTCTATAGAAAAAACAAATTTCGACAAAATTTTCTATAGAAAAAACAAATTTCGACAAAATTTTCTATAGAAAAAACAAATTTTGACAAAATTTTCTATAGAAATAACATTTTGACAAAATTTTCTATAGAAATAAAATTTTGACAAAATTTTCTATAGAAATAAAATTTTGACAAAATTTTCTATAGAAATAAATTTTTGACAAAATTTTCTGTAGAAATAAAATTTTGACAAAATTTTCTGTAGAAATAACATTTTGAAAAAAATTTCTATAGATATAAAATTTGGACAAAATTTTCTACATAGATAAAATTTTAACAAAATTTTCCATAGAAATAAAATTTTATCAAAATTTTCTATATGAATAACATTTTGACAAATTTGTCTATAGAAATAAAATTTTGACTATATTTTCTATAGAAATAAAAGTTTGACAAAATTTTCTATAGAAATAAAATTTTGACAAAATTTTCTATAGAAATAAAATGTTGACAAAATTTTCTATAGAAGTAAAATTTTGACAAAATTGTCTATAGAACTAAAATTTAGAAAAAATTTTCTATAGAAATAATATTTTGAAAAAAATTTCTATAAATATAAAATTTGGACAAAATTTTCAACAGAAATAAAATATGACAAAATTTTCTATAGAAATAAAATTTTGACTAAATAAGATTTTTTTGTTTGGTAGTTTTTTTTGTAAAATTTTCACCAAATTTTGGTAGAATATATTTGGGCCGAGTGGCAACCGTGGTCGAAATTGGGATTGAACTCACGACCCTTTGTATGCAAAGAAGCCATTCTAACCATTCTACTACGGTTGTTCCCAAAATGTTCAAGTAAATCGGGAGGTAGCCGTTTCCCAGCTTTTCCGCAACACACAAACAAAAAACAAACATAACATGGATTTTATATATAATAAAACCTTCAGTTTTTATTACAGGTCAGTGGAAGGTTTTACTACAGGTCCTGAGAGGTTTGCTATATTTACAAATTTAAATTAACCTCTCCTAATTGGACACCTTCCAAATATTTAGCCTATCATGGGTGTCCACTATTGAGAGGTTTTCAGTTTAATTATCAGTCTGGCTGGTTGTAAATTCTTATTTTTCTCAATGTATTTCCTTAAGTTTCTGCCCACACATATATAATTCTTATAACAATGAAGTGCATTAGTCTCCGCAAAAATACAAACATTCGTCCTTTCTACCAGAGACTCACAAGAAGGTCCAGTAGAGAAGATTTGCTTGTGTGTTTGTGATGGTTCTTTGAGCTTTTGCTACTTTCAAGGATATCCGCATATGAATTAGAATTGGAAAGAATTTTCATGGGAGCAGGAAACTCTCAAGACTAATAACATGTCATATGTCCATTGGAAACTTTAGCTCTTTATAAGCATTTGGATAGGATGGCAATGCTACAGCCAAACATTCAAGGACTCTGTAACTTGAAAGTGGAAAATTTTCAATTGTTCTTAAAAGTGAGGATATGCAAAATAGTTGTCCATATTATGACAAAAGCAATGTTGAAGAAGACTACGACGAAGACAACGAAGATGATGATGATGACATTAACACCGACAATAACATTATGGCGAAGTAAGGATGTTTGTATCTACAGCGTGAATGCATTACAAAGAAAATCCAACAAAAGTTCTTTCTCTTGCAACCAAGCGACCAACCAAACGGATAATAAAGCCAAGCTAGCATTGGCATTAGCATTATTATTACTACAAGATAAGATCTTCGTCCTTTTCGGCATCGTTTTCTTTATTTGCCACTGACTCTGATGACTGCGGACTCTATGGACTGACTTTCTTAAATTAGTTGTAGTAATTGCAACTGCTTCCGCCACCACCACATCTGCTTCTTGTCAAATCTAGGATATTTGTAGCTAAAGTGCATAATGACAGGATGGTTGACTCATAACTAGCAGGACTAGATCTACTGAATGTGAAAGAGCAAAAGTTTTGGATATCACTATTTGAGTCCAGCTCTTTGTTAGATGTAGTTTGAATATCTTTAGTAATTGGTAGAAGTTTTAAGTAATTTGGTAAGTACTAGCTAATTTATTTGATTTATTGGTCTTTGTGAAGGATATCGGCTAATGCAGTATCCTTGAGATGTACTTTCGAACTATTATTTAGAAGAGTATCCCACCACCATTAGTTAGCCAATATAGAATTTGTCGACTGTGTTCGCCAACACAAAATTTTGATCTCTATAGAAATTTTTGTCAAAATTTTATTTTTATAGAAAGTTTTGTCAAATTTTATTTCTATAAAAAAATTTGTCAAAGTTTTATTTCCATAGAAAATGTTGTCAAGTTTTTATTTCTATCGAAAATTTTGTCAACATTTTATTTCTACAGAAACTTTTTCAAAATTTTTTTGATGGAAAACTTTGTCAACATTTTTGTCTTATTCCTATAGAAAATCTTGCTAGAATTTTATTTCTATAGAAAATTTTGTCAAAATTTTATTTCTATAGAAAATTTTGTCAACATTTTTTTTATAGAAAATTTTGTCAAAATTTTATTTCTATATAAAATATTGCTACAATTTTATTCCTATAGAAAATCTTGCTAGAATTTTATTTCTCTAGCAAATGTTGTTAACATTTATTTATATAGAAAATCTTCCTAGAATTTTATTTCTATAGAAACCTTAACCAAAATTTTATTTCTATAGAAAATTTTTTCAAAATTTTATTTCTATAGAAAATTTTGTCAACATTTTATTTCTGTAGAAAATTATATCAACATTTTTTTTCATAGCAAATTTTGTCAAAATTTTATTTCTATATAAAATTTTGCTACAATATAATTCCTGTAGAAAATCTTGCTAGAATTTTATTTCTCTTGAAAAGTTTGTCAAAATTTTATTTCTATAGAAAATCTTGCTAAAATTTTATATCTATAGAAAATTTTGTCAACATTTAATTTCTATAGAAAATTTTGTCAAGTTTTTATTTCTATAGAAAATTTTGTCAACATTTTGTTTGTATAGAAAATTTCTCAAAACTTTATTTCTATAGAAAATTTTGTCAAAATTTTATTTCAATTGAAAATTTTATCAAAATTTTATTTCTATTGAAAATTTTGACGATTTTTTATTTCTATAGAAAATTTTGTAAAAACTTTATTGCTATTGACCATTTTGCCAAAATTATATTTCTATAGAAAATTTTGTCAAAAATTTTATTTCTATAGAAAAATTTATAAAAATTAAATTTCTATAAAAACTTTTGTCAAAATTTAATTTCTAAAAAGAAAATTATCAAAATAATATTTTTAAACACTTGTTTTTCGAAATTTCGTTTCTAAGAAATTTTTGTCAGAATATTATTTCTATAAAAATTTTTTCAAATTTGTATTTCTATAGATAATTTTGTAAAAATTTTATCTATGGAAAATTAGTGCTAAAATTTTATTTCTATATAAAATGTTTGCCAACATTTTTTTTTTCTAAAGAAAATTTTGTTAAAATTTTATTTCTATCGAAAATTTTGGCAAAATTGCATTTGTATAGAAAATTTTGTCAACATTTTATTTCTATAAGAAAATTTTGTCAACATTTTATTTCTATAAGAAAATTTTGTCAAATAGAAACATTTTTTTAAATTTGCATTTCTAAAGAAAATTTTAACTAAATTTTATTTCTTTAGAAAATTTTATCAAACTATTATTTCTAGCCACCGTGGTGCAATGGTTAGCATGTCCGCCTTGCATACACATGGTCGTGGGTTCGATTCCTGCTTCGACCAAACACCAAAAAGTTTTTCAGCGGTGGATTATCCCACCTCAGTAATGCTGGTGACGGCAGCCACCGTGGTGCAATGGTTAGCATACCCGCATTGCATACACAAGGTCATGGGTTCGATTCCTACTTCGACCGAACATCAAAAAACATTTTTTTCAGCGATGGATTATCCCACCTCAGTAATGCCGGTGACATTTCTGAAGGTTTCAAAGCTTTTCTAAGTGGTTTCACTGCAATGTGGAACGCCGTTCGGACTCGGCTATAAAAAGGAGGTCCCTTGTCATTGAGCTTAACATGGAATCGGGCAGCACTCAGTGATAAGAGAGAAGTTAACCAATGTGGTACCACAATGGACTGAATAGTCTAAGTGAGCCTGATACATCGGGCTGCCACCTAACCTAACCCAACCTAACCTATTTCTATAAAAAACTATGTCAAAATTTTATTACTATAGTAAATTTTGTCAAAATTTTATTTCTATAGAAAATGTTGCCAAAATTTTATTTCTAAACCAATTTTGCCAGAATTTTATTTCTTTTGAAAATTTTGTCAAAATTGTATTTCTATAGAAAACTTTACCAAAATTTTATTTCTATAGAAAAATTTATCAAAATTTTATTTCTATAGAAAATTTTGTCAAAATTTGATTTGTATAGAAAATTTTGTCAAAATTTTATTTCTATAGAAAATTTTGTCAAAATTATATTTCTATAGAAAATTTTGTCAAAATTTTATTTCTATAGAAAATTTTGTCAAAATTTTATTTCTTGAGAAAAATTTGTCAACATTTTATTTCTATAGAAAATTTTGTCAAAATTTTATTTCTATAGAAAAATTTGTCAGAATTTTATTTCTAAGAAATTTTTGTCAGAATATTATTTCTATAGAAAATTTTTTTCAAATTTGTATTTCTATAGATAATTTTTTAAAAATTTTATTTCTATGGAAAATTGGTGCTAACATTTTTTTTCTATAGAAAATTTTTGTCAAAATTTTATTTGTAAAGGAAATGTTTGCTAAAATTTTATTTCTATAGAAAATTGTGGCAAAATGTTATTTATGTAGAAAATTTTGTCAACATTTTATTTCTATAGAAAATTTTGTCAAATAGAAAATTTTTTATACTCTCCATCATAGGGTATATTAACTTTGTCATTCCGTTGGTAACACATCGAAATATTGCTCTAAGACCCCACAAAGTATATATATTCTGGATCGTGGTGAAATTCTGAGTCGATCTGAGCATGTCCGTCCGTCCGTCCGTATGTTGTAATCACGCTAACTTCCGAATGAAACAAGCTATCGACTTGAAACTTGGCACAAGTAGTTGTTATTGATGTAGGTCGGATGGTATTGCAAATGGGCCATATCGGTCCACTTCCCTAAATTTGGCTTGTGAGGCCTCTAAAAGAAGAAAATTTTATCCGATCCGGCTGAAATTTGGTACGTGGTGTTAATATATGGTCTCTAACAACCATGCAAAAATTGGTTCACATCGGTAAATAATTATATATAGCCCCCATATAAACCGATCCTCCGATTTGGCTTGCGGAGCCTCTAAGAGAAGCAAATTTCATCCGATCCGGCTGAAATTTGGTACATGATGTTAGTACATGGCCTCTAACAACCATGCAAAAATTGGTCCATATCGGTCCATAATTATATATAGCCCGCATATAAACCGATCACCATATTTGACCTCCGGAGCCTCTTAGAAGACCAAAATTCATCTGATTCAGTTGAAATTTGGTACGTGATGTTAATATATGGCCTCAAACACCCATGCAAAAATTGGTCGATATCGGTTCATAATTATATATAGGCCCCATATAAACGGATCCCCAGATTTGACCTCCGGAGCACCTTGGAAGAGCAAAATTCTTCCCATTCGGTTGAAATTTGGTACGTGATGTTAGTATAGGGTATCCAACAACCATGCAGGAATTGGTTCCTATCAGTCCATAATAATATATAGCTCCCATATAAACCGATCCCCAGATTTGACCTCCGGTGCCTTTTGGATAAGCAAAATTCATCCGATCTGGTTGAAATTTGGTACGTGGTGGTAGCATATGATATTTAACAACCATGTGAGTTGAAATTTGTGGATGACAGTCTTTCGTAGAAGTTTCTACGCAATCCATGGTGGAGGGTACATAAGATTCGGCCTGGCCGAACTTACGGCCGTATATACTTGTTTTAAATTTGTATTTCTATAGAAAATTTTAACAAAAAAAAATGTTATTTCTATCAAAAAAAAATGTTGTCAAAATGTTGTTTTTTATTTTATCGCGATTTCTTTATTTATCGCTATCGCTCACGAACAAGTTTTTAACACTACTGTGGAATTTGCGATTCAAACAGTTCGGAAATAGACCAACTTTTTTGGGGATTTATTATCGTTACAAGAACATTAACAATTTCTATGGCCAATACTCCGTAGATATCCGTGGCTTTCACATCGCCAAAATATCCCACATCTGTTGCGTAAAATTCACTTCGCATATAAAGGTAAACTTTTATTGTCTCATTTATACAGGTCTACGAATATATCTATGAGCTAGGTCAAATTTTTATTACTGGGAATTATAGATGTATGCGTATAAGAGTAAATATTCATACGATTCATAAGGCCTTTGTGTATGCATTGTCTTCAAACCGAAAATCATTGTCGTCATGTCAATCTACCAGTATTCCCCTTTTCAATTCAATGTAATCGGTCAGTAGGAAAAAAAGCCTTTGCAGTCCTTTCAAATGACAAACAAGCAAATGAATGCAAAATATCCTTGACCACATATCACCACAGAAAGGTACTTAGACAAGAGCATATCCCGACATATTCATAAATGCTAGCCAAAGCAACTAGAGTTTGCTTTCCGGAGGAATCGGGTAACAAAGTTTATGCATTTTTTATCATTGAACGACAAATTAATCCTTGTATGCATAGATACCCATTGGCTATGGGGGTTGGGTCTGTGTGTGTGTGTGTGTATATTGGAGAGGGAGGGGTACACGTATTCATCCATCGACCTTATAGCTAAACCCGAATGTTGTTAGGAAATACATAAACAGTTCACGTGGATAGTTAATAATTCACCAGGATGACAGCAAATATGTAAACGTGATCCATAGTGTGTTTAATGCGGGTGGGGGAGTTAAGAGGAATTGCATGAGTTCCTTAATATACTCGCACTCGGAATTTACATCAGCAATAGCTGACATTGATGTTTGCTATAAAGAACAAGTAGAAAAGTCTAAAGTCGGGCGGGGCAGACTATATTATACCCTGCAACACTTTGTGGATCTACATTTTCTATACCATATAAAATCCTTCAAATTTGTTGGGTGCTATATATAAAGGTTTATGTTCCCATATATATATACATTTAAATATCACTCGGTCTGGACAGAATTTGATAGACTTCCCCAAAATATATAGACTCAAAATTTAAGTCGGCTAATGCACTAGGGTGGAATACAATGTTTGTAAAAAAAATATATATATATGGGAAACATTTAAATCTGAAGCAATTTTAAGGAAACTTCGTCGAAATCAGAAAACCATATATATGGGAGCTATATCTAAATCTGAACCGATTTCAACCAAATTAGGCACGCATAGCTACAATGCCAATTTGCCTCAAATCGGAAATCTAGATGTATTCTAGGACATTAAGGAGGTGTGCCGAAAATGGTGAGTATCGGTCCATGTTTTGATATAGCCCCCATATAGACCGATCTCCAGATTTACTTCTAGAATCCGTAGTTTGTATCCAATTTGCCTTAAATTTGAAATCTAGAGGTATTCTAGGACTTTAAGGAGGTGTGCCGAAAATGGTGAGTGTCGGTCTATGTTTTGATATAGCCCCCATATAGACCGATCTCCAGATTTACTTCTAGAATCCGTAGTTTGTATCCAATTTGCCTGAAATTGGATATCTAGAGGTATTCTAGGACCATAAAGGGGTGTGCCGAATATATAGAGTATCGGTACAGTTTTTTATATAGCCCCCTTATAAACCGGCCCTCCGATTTGGGTTCTAGGTTCTACAACTACAATTAAATGTGCTGAATACTGTGTGTATCTTTCCTTGTTTTGGTATAGCCACCATTACACCGAACTCCCGATTTAACTCCTAGGGTTTCAGAAATTTTAGTTTTTATCCGATTTGCCACAAATTCAAGCATACTGACATTTTAGACCCATAACAAAGTGTATATGATTTAGTTTTATCGGGCCATTGGGTAAGGCCTCCATATAGACCGATTTCACTTATTGAGGGTATAGAAGGCGCACTGATCATGAAAATTGCTTGAAACTGAATGGAAAATTTCCAGATTTTACTTCTCGCAGTCATTTTAATAATTGGGATGAAAATCCACAGATTATAGATTTCAAATCAAGGAGTTATTTCATCATTTTCGTGCACACTTACAAGAGATGTTTATGATTCCTCTCAAACTCTAACAAAAAATGGTTCTTATAAATTCAGAATCTAATATAGTCTTCATAGGTAAAATCTTTACATTTATCTGTGGGAAGTGTACTAGTTGAACTGATCTGCTTGGGAAAATATCTGTCATCAAACCCCCCTGAAATTTTCAAAGGAAACTATTATATTTGGTTCATGGTGGTGGGTATTTAAGATTCGGCCCGGCCGAACTTACTACTGTATATAATTGTTTTTAATTTCTTCATTCATAAGTGACCATTCAAAGCACAATTGATTTACGCATATTATCGCTGTAAAAGTACAAAATAAGCCGTTTCGTAAATATTTGTTGTTTTGTTTTGAAACTCTGTTAATATATCCTGCCAACATTGCACAAGGAATACTGTAGTTCACTTAGCTGATATATGTATTCTAGCCATGGTATCCTTTTGGACCAATATCCTTATATGAAGACTTCATCTACTTGTACATGTATGCTTTAATCCCACATACATCACCCGTTTGTTGCCGTTGTCCCTGTCATCGCCGTCGTGCAATATAATCATTGGGAATGGGGCACTTAAACCTAACTGAACACCAACCAAGCAAATTGTATTTAATAACACTTCAGGTAGCACTCAGTTAACTATGTCAGCGTGACTAAGGCGTTTAGATGCTGTAAATAATTGCCAAAAACTACTTAGGAATGCAGACGATATAATTCGTTGTCAGTGTCACTGTGCTGAATATCCCTTAAGAAAAACCCCCAAAAGGCCTGGTTAACAACCATAAACTTGGGGTATGGTATGGTAATGTCAGGTATTCGAATGAAGGATATTGTTACCGTTATTTGAAAATGTTTGAGAACGCACTGTGGGATATTTTTGTATAAAAAAATGAAACATACTTTTAACAGTTTAATGAAAAAAAAGGGTTTCTTGACATTTTGGATTACACAATTTAAAAAAGAGGAATGAATTTATAAGATTTGGGAGTAAGAGATAAGGGCTAGCAAGAAAGTTCGGATGGTGTAAGATTACCTTACACATTAACCAACATTTATATTTCAATTAGTTGTTCCTATTAAATTGGAGTTATTTATAAAAATTTAAATACCGGTATTTAACACGGTTTTGAGAATAATAGCCCCACGTTGGCTGCCAAAACTGTATGGTTGGAGAATCCATACAGTGCCCAATCCAAGAGAAGCACTTCCAAGCAACAGACCTTGATGATACAAACCTCAATCGGACTGGTAAAAGTGCTTCGACAATTGGTGATTTTCGATAAGTAAACCACTGAGGCTAAAGTTTTAATACAATTTACTTGAAATTTTGCACAGAGATTAAGATATAGCTCCTATATATATTTCGCCCGATTTATAGTCATAGAACCCCGGAGGACGCTTGCCACTCGTGCGAAAACTAATCTACCAAAATTTTAAGAAAATTAAAAAAAAATCTACCAAATAAAAACAAGTATATACGGCCGTAAGTTCGCCCAGGCCGAATCTTATGTACCCTCCAACATGGATTGCGTAGAAACTTCTGTCATCCACACATTTCAACTCACTCGGATGAAATTTGCTCCTCCAAGAGGCTCCAAAACCAAATCTCGGGATCGGGGGCTACAAATGATTATGGACTGATATGGACCACTTTTGGCAAGGTTGTTAAATATCATACACTACCACCACGTACCAAATTTCAACCAGATCGGATGAATTTTGTTTCTCCAAAAGTCACCGGAAGTCAAATCTGGCAATCGGTTTATATGGGAGCTATATATAATTATGGACTGCGTGGTTGTTGGATACCATATACTAACATCACGTACCAAATTTCAACCGAATGGGAAGAATTTAGCTCTTCCAAGATGCTCCAGATATCAAATTTGGGGATCGGTTTATATGGGGCCTATATATAATTATGGACCGATATCGACCAATTTTTGCATGGGTGTTTGAGGCCATATATTAACATCACGTACCAAATTTCAACTGAATCAGATGAACTTTGGTCTTCCAAGAGGCTCCGGAGGTCAAATCTGGTGATCGGTTTATATGGGGTCTATATATAATTATGGACCAATTTTTGCATGGTGATCAGATACCATATACTAACACCATGTACCAAATTTCAGCCGGATCGGATGAAATTTGCTTCTCTTAGAGGCCTCGCAAGCCAAATCGGGGGATCGGTTTATATGGGGGCTATATATAATCATGGACCGATGTGGACCAATTTTTGCATGGTGGTTAGAGACCATATACTAACACCATGTACCAAATTTCAACCGGATCGGATGAAATTTGCTTCTCTTAGAGGCCTCGCAAGCCAAATCGGGGGATCGGTTTATTTGGGGGCTATATATAATTATGGACCGATGTGGACCAATTTTTACACGGTTGTTAGAGATCATATAATAACACTATGTACCAACTTTCAGCCTGATCGGATGAAATTTGCTTCTCTTAGAGGCCTCGCAAGCCAAATCTGGGGATCGGTTTATATGGGGGCTATATATAATTATGGACCGATGTGGACCAATTTTTGTATGTTTGTTAAAGACCATATACTAACACCGTGTACCAAATTTCAGCCGGATCGGATAAAATTTGCTTCTCTTAGAGGCCTCGCAAGCCAAATTTGGGGGTGCGTTTATATGGGGGCTATACGTAAAAGTGGACCGATATGGCCCATTTTCAATACCATCTAACCTACATCAATAACAACTACTTGTGCCAAGTTTCAAATCGATAGCTTGTTTCTTTCGGAAGTTAGCGTGATTTCAACAGACGGACGGACGGATGGACGGACAGGCTCAGATCGTCTCAGAATTTCACCACGACCCAGAATATATATACTTTATGGGGTCTTAGAGCAATATTTCGATGTGTTACAAACGGAATGACAAAGTTAATATACCCCCCATCCTATGGTGGAGGGTATAAAAAAGGGTTTCTTGACATTTTGGATTACACAATTTAAAAAAAAGGAATGAAATTATGAGGTCTGAGTTTAAGAGATAAGGACTAGCGAGAAAATTCGCATGGTTAAAGGACTTATATACACCTTAACCAACCCAGCAAAAACTAGGTAACCCCATCTCATTACAATTGACATTACCAGGAGTAAAGCTGTCATTACACCTTGCATTACATTGCGGCGAGTTATAATGACTAACTTGTAATGACAAAAATAAATACTTCTCGGTAATTTTCGAATTGTTATTCTCAAAATTTTAGGCAGTTGTAATTAAGGAATTAATAAAATATAATAAATGATGGTACCATTAGGTATAATTATTCACATAATCGAGCACTTACACAAAAAATCAAAAAGAATATGTAATGTAACGGTAATTCTGAAAATTTTTCCGTTAAGAAATTTTTATCACAAATATTTCATAATAATTGTGTTTAATGACATTATCATATTATGTTTTAAATAAATGCTTTCTTATACCTCATTCACATTAAACTTCCAAAATGCGCATAAACTAAATTTCAAATGCCATTTGCCTTATGAAAAAGAGACTTAAAATCCTCTTTTAGTAGATTTTGAACCTTATGTGTATTGGCTATTGGATATATTGTATCGTAATTCACGAATCCAACTACCTTAAACAACCTACATTTATTTCTATTTTAAGTGTGAAATTAATTTGAGTGTAATCTTATTTAGATTATTTATTATATTTTTTGTTTATTTCTACAATATTCGTTTCTATTCAAGAAGTGCTCATATTACAGCATTATTCGCCATATTTTGATCCATTGTAATCGGCGAGAGAAATCAATATTTTCGAGATTTGTTTCCCTAAGACAATAAATGACTATTTTGCATGATTTGGTATATCTACGAATAAGTGGATTACATATTAGGTGATTATATGCTTTAAAAGCACTACTTATTTTATGGCCGAAAGTATGCCTGGGGAGAAGTACTTTCCTCCTAGGACATGCGTATGTAAATGTAATCCGAAGCGATGCCAATTAATAAGTGGTTATTAATTTTTAAATAGGCTTACCTACAAGATTACCGGGTAATGAGAGTTTTTGCTGGGAACATTTATATTTCAATTAGTAGTTCCTATTAAATTTGAGTTATTTATAATAATTTAAATACCGGTATTCATCACGGTTTTGAGAATAATAGCCACACGTTGGGCGCCAAAACTGTATGGTTGGAGAACCCACCCAGTGCCCAATCACACAAAAGCACTTCCAAGCAACAGACCTTAGTGATACAAAGCACATCCAAACAACAGACCTTGATGATACAAACCTCAATCGGAGTGGTAAAGGTGCTTAGACAATGGGTTCAAGCAATAAAGTGATTTTCGATAAGTAAACCACTGAGGCTAAAGTTTTAATCCGAATTACTTGAAATCTTGCACAGAGTTTTAGATATAGCTCCTATATATATTTCATCCGATTTAGAGCCATAGGACCCCGGAGCACGCTTGCCACTCGTGCCAAAAAATTAAAAAAAAAATCTACCAAATCAAAAAAACAAAACAAACTTACTTTAAAGTTTTTATATAATTTTTGTCAAAATTGTATTTATTTATTTATTGCCATATACAAGTATCGACACAACGAAGCTTAGTGTACGGTGACTTGCGGATCGAATAGCAGCACACGACCTCACGTTAGTTCTTCTCCATAAATTATATCTTTAATAATATTTGTGAACATTAAATGTAAAATAATTTTTGTATTTGATATAGAAACAAAATCCCAGAAGACGGATAGTGAAACTAACCGAAATATTAAATATTATAAACATATCAATAATCGATTGTTTCTATGACCTCAAGCCGAACAAAATTAATAATCAAATTTTTATTTCTATAGAAAATTTTATCAAAATTTTATTTCTATAGAAAATATTGTTAAAATTTTATTTCTATAGAAAATTTTGTTAAAATTTTATTTCTATAAAAAAATTTTGTTAAAATTTTATTTCTATAGAAAATTTTGTCAAAAATTTATTTCTATAGAAAATTTTCTTTCTCTAGGAGATTTTTCCATTTTTTGGAAAAACAAAAATATTTCTATAGAAAATTTTGTCAAAATTTATTTCTATAGAAAATTTTATAAAAATTTTATTTTATAGAAAATTTTATCAAAATTTTATTTCTATAGAAAATTTTGTCAACAATTTATAGAAAATTTTATCAAAAATTTATTTTTATAGAAAATTTTCTGAAAATTTTATTTCTATAGAAAATTTTGCCAACATTTTTACTCCGAAAACTTTGAAATTTTACATAAAGAGCTCATCAAAAATCGATAGACAATTTTATCAAAAATTTTATTTCTATAGAAAATTTTACCAAAATTTTATTTCTTTGTCAAAAAAATTTATTTCAATAGAAATTTTTGTCAAAATTTTATTTCTATAAAAAATTTTGTTTATTTCTATGGAAAATTTTTCAAAATTTTAGTTCTATAGAAACTTTTGTTAAAATTAAATATTTATAGAAACTTTTGTAATTTTTTTTTTCTATAGAAAATTTTATTAATATTTTATTTCTATAGAAAGTTTTATTACAATTTTATTTCTATAGAAAGTATTATCAAAATTTTATTAATATAAAAAATTTTATCACAATTTTATTTCCATAAAAAATTTTGTCAAAATTTGATTTCCATAGGAATAAATTATATACACTTTTGTCAAAATTTTAAATCTAAAGAATATTTTATCAAAATTTTTTTCGATTGAAAATACTGTCAGAATTTTCATATATAAAAAGAAAATTTGTCAAAATTTTAATTCATAGCAAATTTTGCCAAAATTTTAATTCTATAGAAAATTTTATTTCTTTAAAAATATTAGCAAAATTTTATTTCTATAGAAAATTTTGTCAAAATTTATGTCTATAAAAAATGGCAAAATTTTATTTCTAAAGAAAATTTAGTCAAAATCTTATTTCTACAAAAAATTTAGAAAACTTTTATTTCTAAAGAAAATTTAGTCGAAATTTTATTTCTATAGAAAATTTTGTCAAAATTTTATTTCTATAGAAAATTTTGCCAAACTTTTATTGAAAATTTTGTCACAATTTTATTTCTATAGAAAATTTTATCAAAGTTTTATTTCTCTAGAAATTTTCTCATTTCATTATTTCTAAAAAAAATTATCAAAATTTTTTTATATAGAAAATTTTGTCAAAATGTTATACCAATAGAAAATTTTTTCTATGGGTATAACAAAATTATGTTGCTAATATGAAAATTTGTAAGATTGAAAATACTATCAGAATTTTTTATATAAAAAAAATTTTGTCAAAATTTTAAATCTAAAGAATATTTTATCAAAATTTTTTCGATTGAAAATACTGTCAGAATTTTTATATATAAAAAGAAAATTTTGTCAAAATTTTAATTCATAGAAAATTTTGCCAAAATTTTAATTCTATAGAAAATTTTATTTCTTTAAAAATATTAGCAAAATTTTATTTCTATAGCAAATTTTGTCAAAATTTATGTCTATAAAAAATGTTGTCAAAATTTTACTTCCAAAGAAAATTTAGTCAAAATCTTATTTCTACAAAAAATTTAGAAAACTTTTATTTCTAAAGAAAATTTAGTCGAAATTTTATTTCTATAGAAAATTTTGTCAAAATTTTATTTCTATAGAAAATTTTGCCAAACTTTTATTGAAAATTTTGTCACAATTTTATTTCTATAGAAAATTTTATCAAAGTTTTATTTCTCTAGAAATTTTCTCATTTCATTATTTCTAAAAAAAATTATCAAAATTTTTTTATATAGAAAATTTTGTCAAAATGTTATACCCATAGAAAATTTTTTCTATGGGTATAACAAAATTATGTTGCTAATATGAAAATTTGTAAGATTGAAAATACTATCAGAATTTTTTATATAAAAAAAATTTTGTCAAAATTTTAATTCATAGAAAATTTTGTCAAAATTTATGTCTATTTTGTCAAAATTTTATTTCTAAAGAAAATGTAGTCAAAATCTTATTTCTACAAAAAGTTTTAGCAAACTTTTATTTCTAAAGAAAATTTAGTCAAAATTTTATTTCTATAGAAAATTTTGTCAAAATGCCATATCCATAGAAGATTTTTTCAAAATTTTATATCTATAGAAAAATTTTTTTAACAAGCTACACTTGTAGTTAGTCAATGTATGGTTTTAACCTAAAATAAAAAAACAACAACAAATTTTATTTCTATAGAAAATTTTGTCAACATTTTTACTCCGAAAACTTTGAAATTTTACATAGAGAGCAAAATCTATAGAAAATTTTATCAACAATTTTATTTCTAGAAAAAATTTTACCAAAATTGTATTTCTTTGTCAAGAAATTTATTTTAATATAAATTTTTGTTAAAATTTTATTTCTATAAAAATTTTTGTTTATTTCTGTGGGAAATTTTTCAAAATTTTAGTTCTATAGAAAGTTTTGTTAAAATTTTATTTCTATAGAAAATTTTATTAAAATTTTATTTCTATAGAAAATTTTATCAAAATTTTATTACTGTAAAAAATGTTGTCACAATTTTATTTCCAGAGAAATAAATAACATACAATTTTGTCAATATATATATATATATATATATATATATATATATATATATATATATATATATATATATATATATATATATATATATATATATATATATATATATATATATATATATATATATATATATATATATATATATATATATATATATATATATATATATATATATTGACAAAATTGTATGTTATTTATTTCTCTGGAAATAAAATTGTGACAACATTTTTTACAGTAATAAAATTTTTATAAAATTTTCTATAGAAATAAAATTTTAATAAAATTTTCTATAGAAATAAAATTTTAACAAAACTTTCTATAGAACTAAAATTTTGAAAAATTTCCCAAAGAAATAAACAAAAATTTTATCAAAATTTTATTTCTAAATTTTTACTCCAAAAATTTTGAAATTTTACAGAGAGAGCAAAAAATATAGTTTAGTAATGTCTGCCAAAATTTCCAAATCGATTTAGATTTGAATAAAGTCCCTTACATATATAGGTTTGTTCCATGGGGGGAAATAGGGTTACAGCACCCATATTTTACGCTCGATTTGCAACGAGAATTTAGTTCAATTGATTGCATTTTTTACATAATAGTAGATTTAATATTCAGGGTATATTAAAGTCGACCCCCCACGACTTTAATTTTCCTTACTTGTATTGAAGAAAAAATTGACTTACCTACTGTATTTTTCTCCACTGTAGTCATTACCCATTGGCTTATAGCACAACTAACGAAAATTTCTATAACACAAGACAATACTTTCAGTTATATGTATTTCTGCACTTGAATACTAAAATTATGTTGCTAATATGAAAATTTGTACATTGTAGAAAGAAGGACGAGAGTCTTGTTGGATGATAATAAAAAATTTTCTCACTTCATACATAGAATTCTAAAGGGTGATTCTTTTGAGGTTAGGATTTTCATGCATTAGTATTTGACAGATCACGTGGGATTTCAGACATGGTGTCAAAGAGAAAGATGCTCAGTATGCTTTGACATTTCATCATGAATAGACTTACGATCTGCCACAACGTCGAATTTTCAGTGAATGGGCCCTAGAAAAGTTGGCAGAAAATCCGCTTTTTTATCGACAAATTTTGTTCAGCGATGAGGCTCATTTCTGGTTGAATGGCTACGTAAATAAGCAAAATTGCCGCATTTGGAGTGAAGAGCAACCAGAAGCCGTTCAAGAACTGCCCATGCATCCCGAAAAATGCACTGTTTGGTGTGGTTTGTACGCTGGTGGAATCATTGGACCGTATTTTTTCAAAGATGCTGTTGGACGCAACGTTACGGTGAATGGCGATCGCTATCGTTCGATGCTAACAAACTTTTTGTTGCCAAAAATGGAAGAACTGAACTTGGTTGACATGTGGTTTCAACAAGATGGCGCTACATGCCACACAGCTCGCGATTCTATGGCCATTTTGAGGGAAAACTTCGGAGAACAATTCATCTCAAGAAATGGACCGGTAAGTTGGCCACCAAGATCATGCGATTTGACGCCTTTAGACTATTTTTTGTGGGGCTACGTCAAGTCTAAAGTCTACAGAAATAAGCCAGCAACTATTCCAGCTTTGGAAGACAACATTTCCGAAGAAATTCGGGCTATTCCGGCCGAAATGCTCGAAAAAGTTGCCCAAAATTGGACTTTCCGAATGGACCACCTAAGACGCAGCCGCGGTCAACATTTAAATGAAATTATCTTCAAAAAGTAAATGTCATGGACCAATCTAACGTTTCAAATAAAGAACCGATGAGATTTTGCAAATTTTATGCGTTTTTTTTTTTTTTTAAGTTATCAAGCTCTTAACAAATCACCCTTTAATATATTCTATAGCACTTGAGTTTACAGCATAATTTGGCATTAAAGTGGTTTTTGCAACTCATTGGCAAAAATACACTATGCTTTAGATCACACACACACACGTCCAACAACAAAGATCCTTCATACCCACGCATAGACTGACACACACCTAAGTGATAGTAAAAAATTGCTGCCTTTACCACTCATCATATAAGGCGTGGGACCCATGAATATTGGTGAAAAATATGTGTAAAACACATCTAACACACACACACACACATACAAATATTGTGGTTTTTGACTTGCATAGCTAAATATGCATGAGTTTAAGCTTTTTTGTTGCTCATACAAACCCATATGGAGGTTGTTTTTTTTTTTTTGTTATTTTGGCAGCTATCAATTATGAACTGAGTTCCCGTTGACACGTTCTACCGATGACTACATGTGTACCTATCACTTTGGTTGACATGAACACTCAGTATTACATCCAGCCTTACCCTGGATAAGAATTTAAATGACAAATTAATAGAATTACCAAGCTAAAAAAACGCAAATTTTGACTAATAGACTTTTAGGTTGTAGCGACAAATATAACACAAGAAAATCAAATTATTGGAAAGGGGGAATTGATTTAATGATAGCTTCAGTTTTGCTTAGATTTGACGAGTTATCACAAACTATAAAAAATTTTGTGCACTTAAAGTTAACGAAACTGTAACGATAACGCCATGCTTTCCACTTCTGGACTTGTTCAGGGAAATTTGGGGAGGATCTTTGATGATAAGAATGGGAATGGAATGGGAAGAAATGGGAATTTTCGAGAATGCAACCGACAAGTCTGGCCTTTCGTCATTAAAAACTAGTTTAATAGTTAATGATTCTAATAATGAATTTACTAATGAAAGTAAAGAAAGCCTAAAGCCGGGCGGGACCGACTATAAAGTAACCAACATTTTGTACATATACATTTCTATACCATATGAAATCCGTCAAATGTGTTGGGTGCTATATATAAAGGTTTTGTTCCCATATCGATATATTTAAATTTGGACAAAATTTGTTCGACTCTTACAAAATCTATAGACTTAAAATTTAAGTCGGCTAATGCCCTGGGGTGGAACAAAATGTTAGTACAAAACAAATATATACAGTAGTAAGTTCGGCCGCGCCGAATCTTAAATACCCACCACCATGAATAAAATATAATAGTTTCCTTTGAAAATTTCAGGGGGGTTTGATAACAGATATTTTCCCAAGCAGATCAGTTCAACCAGTACGCTTCCCACAGATAAATGTAAAGATTTTACCTATGAAGACTAGATCAGATTCTGAATTTATTCGCGCGAATTTTTGAATTTCTGTTTCTCGTACGCAAAAATTGGTACGATGTGAACCAATTTTTGCGTAGTTGTTAGAGACCATATACTTACACCATGTACCACATTTCAGCCGGATCGGATGAAATTTGCTTCTCTTAAAGGCTCCGTAAGCCAAATCGGGGGATCGGTATATATGGGGGCTATATATAATTATCGACCGATGTGGACCAATTTTTGCACAGTTGTTAGAGACCATATACTTACACCATGTACCAAATTTCAGCCGGATCGGATGAAATTTGCTTCTCTTAGACGCTCCGCAAACTAAATCTGGGGATCGGTTTATATGGGGGCTATATATAATTATGGACCGATGAGGACCAAGTTTTGCATGGTTGTTAGAGATTATATACTAACACCATGTACCAAATTTCAGCCGGATTGGATGAAATTTACTTCTCTTAGAGGCTCCGCAAACTAAATCTGGGGATCGGTTTATATGGGGGCTATATATAATTATGGACCGATGTGGACTAATTTTTGCGTAGTTGTTAGAGCCCATATACTAACACCATATACCAAATTTCAGCCGGATCGGATGAATTGTGCTCCTCCGAGAGGCTCCGCAATCCAAATCTGAGCGTCTGTTTATATGGGGGCTATACGTAAAAGTGGACCGATATGGCTCAGTTGCAATACCATCCGACCTACATCGATAACCACTATTTGTGCCAAGTTTCAAGTCAATAGCTTGTTTCGTTCGGAAGTAAGCGTGATTTCAACAGATGCACGGACGGACGGACATGCTTAGATCGACTCAGAATTTCACCACCACCCAGAATATACTTTATGGGGTCTTAGAGCAATATTTCGATGTGTTACAAACGGAATGACAAAGTTAATATATCCCCATCCTATGGTGGAGGGTATAAAAATTAAGAAATACTGTATTTAATTTATAAATTTGTTATTATTGTTTTTACGAAATAAGTCCCCAAAATATTGGGGATATATTTCAATTTACGATTTAGGGATTTATTTCAGTTTTTGGGGTATAATTTCATAAAATATTATGGGGATTTATTTCATAATGAAATAAGTTCTCAATTTTGGGAACTTATTTCGTTTTTCATTTCGGGGAGTTATTTCATGAGGACTTATTTCATGGAGCCTTTAATGCCATATAGGGTTCATTTTTTTTGAGTGTGAATTAAATTAGATTTGGTAAATTATATCGTCGTATCTGCTTGCAATTTTACTAAGCTATGTCTGTCTTTAAAATGTGGTTCAGTATTTGCCGTTCATCAGTATGTTCAAAAACTAAAAAACGTTTTCTCTATGTGTATATACATTTTATAGGAAATATATTATTTTATGCTTTGGTTATTTCCACTTGACATATTTTTTGCCAGCCGAATAAGCATTGATTTTCACTAACATTTATTGAATAGTTTATGGGCATATGTACACAAAATAATTCTGGGTTGTTGCAATTGATTTAATTCCCATGAAAATTGGATTTATTAACATATAATGATGTCAACCCAAAAATGAATAATTTATTTACTTTGATGCCATAATAATCATCATCATCATCATCAACAACAGCAACATCATAATCATTAGTCTCAACGCCAACAGGTATTTATTCATTTTGTATATGGTCATGGCAATCAACAAACATTTCATTATTGGCAAATGTTTCTAACATAGTCTCATATATTAAATATACATCTTACGGACACAATCAAACAAACACACACATATGTGTGTGGGTAAGTGTATTTGCTTGGATGAATAGAATGTTTGCTGCATAAAATATCCACTTTGCATTAATAAAACCATCATCATCATCAGCAACAGCAGCAGCAGCAGAATCCACTAGACTATGATATTCATTATAAATGAATCCAGCAGAAAACTTGAAAAGAGCATTAGTAGTGGTCCTTTGGTCTTTGCTCTGATATCCTTTTGTTTGAATTTGAAAAACATTTGATCTTCGGTCCAATTAATTTGTGATTTTCCCTTGATTATTGACATGTGTGGCAAAGTAAGCAAACAAGCAAGTATATCAAGCCATAAAGGATTACATTTTATTCGCATGCAATGTGAAATGCATCTTCATATATGCGAGTGTGTATGTGTGTGTGTGTGTATGTGTGACTTTCATTCCCCAGCGGGAAAATTGCGAAGTACCGCAAAAATCATGCCTTCTTAACCCATGATTTTGGGATCCTTAACACCTTCCCATATGCCTTCTCCTATCATGCATGCTAAAATGCCTTGCACTTCCTTTCTAAAAAATGCCCGCAAACATTATTCTGTGCCTTCTTTGCGAATTGGAAAAAGAAGGACCTACATTGTTGTTATAAGAACGAAAATTCAGTTTTTTATATAATCATCAAACAAACATTTGTATAAACATTTTTAACAGGACACGGTTTTAATCCGAATAAAATAAAATATATCTTTATACCCTCCACCATAGGAAAAAAAGCAGTAGAAAAGTGAAGTTTTGTATTCGAAACAGCGTTTCTGGCGATGTCTTAAAATTTACGTATTTTTGGGATTAAGTTGGACATATAGTTAGTTGTAGATCAATTTACCCACATATTTTCCATTGGTTTTACTTTATACGTTTGTTTTGATCGTGATATTTCTCTTTGTCTTCTATATTAGTTGTTGTTGTTATAATACAGTTTTGTAATGTTGTTGTGAGAGCATACATACAGAAAAATTTATTTGACTTCAAATCTTTTTAATCTTTTTAAGGATTTCGTTATTGAATCTGAGATATTGTTTTTTTTTAATATAAAGTCACTTTTTTGGAAGCTAACTAGCTTTAGATCTAGGCTCTGTGAATTTAAAGCTAGGATATAGGTCTCATTTATTGAATTTTCGTTCACGTTTTGCGATATATCAACACAGGTATACATCTATAAATAAATTTCGAATAAAAATCCAAATTGTAAAATACATTTTAATACAACAAATGTTTTCTTATTTTCAAATAAATTTTTAATCAAAAATGCAAAATCTTCCAAATAAGTATTAGCGTATTTTCCAAATAAGTATTAGCCTCTTTAATACAAGGTTTCAACATCACAGTTAATTAAAAGATTATTCACTTAAATAATTGTTTTCTTCTTTATATTAAATGAAATCGGCCTTATTTTAAGGTCCTATAACTTTGATAGAGGCACGAACATTTCAAAGATTCGTGTACTAAATTTAAATAAAATAGATTTTAATTTAAGATTATGAACTTTTTTCAATTATTTTTTTTTGTATGTGTGCAGTTTTATCTCTACATGGTTACTATAGTTTGTTCTCCCTTGCTTTTGAAAAATAAAATTTTAAAAAATTAAAAAGTATAGCACTTGTTGTATTACATATCAGCCACCCTGTACATATGGGGAGGGTGCTTGCCACTCAAAAAAAAAATGTTTGTTCAAAATTTCAAAAAATTGGCTGAGTAATATGGGATATAAACTCAAATCGGGCGATTATATATACGGGCGCTATATATATACCTGACACGATCTCTTTGAAAATTGACAGAGATACTACTATTAACAAGAGCAAACGTTTTGCCAAATTTCATGTAAATCGGTTGTTCCCTTGAATTAGTACCAGTTTGGGGGTCAAATACCCCACTGTTCGACGGTATACTTTATACAAGTAGCTACTATTTATGTAGGTCGGATGGTATTGCGGACCACATTTAGGTGTAGCCCACGATCCTCTTGGAGGAGACAATTTTATCACATCCGGTGGAAATTTGATACGTGGCCTGTAACAACCAGGCAAAAATTAGTCCAAACCCATCCCCCGATTTTATTTCCTGCGCTTTCTGGAGGTGAAAAATTACGGTACGTGGTGTTAGTAACTGGCCTCTAACAACGATGCAAAAGTGGCCCATATCGGTCCAAAAATATATGTAGCCTCCATAAAAAGCAACTTCCATTATGTATTTATTATTCAATTTATTATAATTACAAATTACAATAAACTTATTTATACGGGCACTAGCAACTAGAGGCTATCGGCCTAAACAATTTGCATATTTGATTACCTGTGCCTCTGCAGGGGGATATTTCATACGATCCAATCGAAATTGGAAATTTTATGTTAACCGATCAAGAACTGATTTAGCTTATATAGGTATTTAATCTACCTCCATGTACATTAAGGCAATGTTAAGAGGTTTTAAGATACCTTGTCTTTAGTATAACTTACTGTATTACGAAACATGGTGGATGGTCCATAACAATCGCCCTGCCTGACATTACGGTCGTATTTACTTATTTTTACAGTGCGGTTAAATAAATAAACATAAATCTTTTTAAATAATTAATAATTAAATTAATAATAACAAAAATCTATAACTTTGCCTATGGTAGAATCTGTTCGAACCCACCAATGATCCCATACTCATTCTTTGTTGGCTGCCAAGCTATTAATTTGCTTATGTCTAGTTACTCCTAACTTTGGCCTTCTAGAAGACATTCTCTGTAACATATAAAAGATCCGATACCCATTATACGTTCACTTCCAACAGAAGGGAACGCGGAATGACCTCATGTGTAGCTTAAGTTTACCTTTTGGCGCCCACATCCCATAAATGTGTCGTAGGCCAGTGGATGAGTGTAGGAATACCAATAACGAGGACCCCGGTTCAAATCCCGATAGAGCAGAAAAATAAAAATACACTTGAGGTAAATATTAAAATCACAAAAATAAGATAAACTGTATAGGAAAAGTAAGTCAAATTAAATTCTAACGTAAAAGGTATGAGGGCAAATGTTCAGTTCATAGACAACCTTGCCTTCAAAATATTTATTTTTACACGCTTTCTTTTATGCCTTCCTGTCCAGGCCTTTTTGAGGGCCTTCTTTGGAAGGCATGATTTTTGTACTTAGTATGAAGGCCTGATAACATGGCATCGACGACACCACCTCTAGAAGGCATACGAATAGAAGCGAAAGACAAGGCCTTGGTCTCCAATCCAATCCAATGTTATTTTGAAATGAACACGTAATGCAGCGCCCAGGCCTTATAGCTACCCGGACAGCACTTCCATCATCGATTCCACGTCGCTTCCATTTCCCGCTGGGTCGTTATTCGTTTTTGAGAGATACTATTTGCCTTACTCTATAAGTGCAAGTGTGAGTATGTATGTGTGTGACTACAATGAGATTTAGAGAGCTTGAGTGAGTAAGAGTAAGAGCAACATAAAGTGATTAACATATGAATGTAAGCTACTCTCATATCCGGGAGATGTTGCATAAATTATGCAATTATTTCCATCAACTTGGATATATATAGGAAACGGAAGAATAGAAGCCATTATTTCAAACTAGATATGTAAGCTTTATTTTAGTCTTTTTTTTAGAGAAGGCAAAAATTCATAAATTTTGTGTATATTTCATTGCATTATACAAATTATGTAGGATATCAAATAGTGAGGAAGTTGTAAAAAGTGACTCTGAGTCAAAGCAATATATAAAACAATTACATACACCCAAAAGTTCGGTAATGGATCGCATAGAAAACGTCTCCTCGCACTAAAAAAAACAAAAAACATAGCCCATTCCAACGATTTTTATCTTGGTATTGATTTCGAGCCAAAATAGCGGATAATTTAATTTCTTCCAAATTAATGCGTTTTATTTTTATAATAATTGAAATTATGTTATATAATTTTTTTTTATAATAATTGAAATTATGTTATATAATCTCTCCCCATAGTGTATACATAAATATCCCTTGAATTGTAAATGTGTCCAAGTTTTACATGTTTTAACGATTTAAGCATACACACCCAGAGAAGGAATATGATCATCTCAAACATGTTTTAAGAGCAAAATGTTATTTTTGGGTGGTGACCATGTAATATGGTTTTCGCAACCATGTTATTTTCTCGCAAATCATGTATTTGATTTCGGCAAGCAGGTTATATTTGACGATAAAATAACATTTTAGTGACAAACATGTTACATGGTCACCCTACAAACATAACATTTTGCTCTTGAAACATGATTGAGGTGACCTATAAGGAAAAGTTGTTACTTACTTACATTGGACTCCAGAAATCTCTATATAAAAACACGTAAGGAAAGTCTAAAGTCGGGCGGGGCCTACTATATTATACCCTGCACCACTTTGTAGATCTAAATTTTCGATACCATATCACATCCGTCAAATGTGTTTGGGGCTATATATAAAGGTTTGTCCCAAATACCTACATTTAAATATCACTCGATCTGGACAGAATTTGATAGACTTCTGCAAAATCTATAGACTCAAAATTTAAGTCGGCTAATGCACTAGGGTGGAACACAATGTTAGTAAAAAAATATGGGAAACATTTACATCTGAAACAATTTTAAGGAAACTTCGCAAAAGTTTATTTATGATTTATCGCTCGATATATATGTATTATAAGTTTAGGAAAATTAGAGTCATTTTTACAACTTTTCGACTAAGCAGTGGCGATTTAACAAGGAAAATGTTGGTATTTTGACCATTTTTGTCGAAATCAGAAAAACATATATATGGGAGCTATATCTAAATCTGAACCGATGTCAACCAAATTTGGCACGCATAGTTACAATGCTAATTCTACTCCCTAGGCAAAATTTCAACTAAATCGGAGCAAAAAATTGGCCTCTGTGGGCAATTAAGTGTAAATCGGGCGAAAGCTATATATGGGAGCTATATCTAAATCTGAAGTGATTTAGCTGATATTTTGCAAGTTTTTCGAGACTCATAAAATATTCGGATGTACGGAATTTGAGGAAGATCGGTTGATATACACGCCAATTATGACCAGATCGGTGAAAAATATATATGGCAGCTATATCTAAATATGAACCGATTTTTTCCAAAGCCAATAGGGATCGTCTTTGAGCCGAAACAGGACCCTATACCAAATTTTAGGATAATCGGACTAAAACTGCGAGCTGTACTTTGCACACAAAAATACACCAACAGACAGACAGACGGACTTTCAGACAGACAGACAGACGGACATCGGTAAATCGACTCAGAATTTAATTCTAAGCCGATCCGTATACTAAAAGGTTGGTCTATGATTACTCCTTCTTGGCGTTACATACAAATGCACAAACTTATTATATCCTATATCCTATAGACCTAACACAAAAATTAAGATTTTTTAAAGACATATAGAAAATTTTGTCAAAATTTCATTAAAAACAAGTATATACAGGAGTAAGTTCGGCCGGTCCGAATCTTAAATACCCACCACCATGAACCAAATATTAGGGTTTCCTTTGAAATTTCAGGAGGGCTTGAGGATTTGAGGACACTTCCGGAAGACAAATTTAAAGATTTCACCTATAAGGACTATATCAGATTCTGGATTTAAAGAACCACTTTTGTTTGAGTTTTAGAGGGATCATTAACATATCTTTTAAGTGTGTAAGAAAATTATAATATAACGTCTTGATTTGAAATCTTAAATCTGTAGATTTTCACCCGAGAAGTAAAACTTGGAATTTTACATTGAGTTGCAAGCAATTTTTATGATCAGTGGGCCTTCTATACCCTCAAGAAGTGAAGTCGGTCTATATGGAGGCATTAACAAAAGGACCGATAAAAATTTAATCCGATACACGTTTTTGTGAGCCTAAAATACGAGAATATTTACAATTTCAGGCAAATCGGATAAAAACTACGGTTTGTAGAAACACAAGGAGTTAAATCGGGAGATCGTTCTTATGGGGGCTATACTAAAATATGGACCGATACTCACCGTTTTCGGCACACCACTTTATGGCCCGAAAATACCTCTAGATTTCCAATTTCAGGCAAATTGGATAAAAACTTCGGATTCTAGAAGCCCAAGAAGTAAAATCGGGATATCGGTTTGTATGAGGGCTATACCAAAACATGGACCGATACAAGACGAATCTGTGCCAAATTTTGGACGATAGTGCCATTATTGAGTACAACAGACAGACAGCCAGACAGATAGACGGACATGGTTATATCGTCTTAGAATTTCTCCCTGATCAAGAATATATATACTTTATATAGCCGGAAATCGATATTTCGATGTGTTACAAACGGAATGTCAAACTTATTATACCCCCGTCACCATTCGATGGTGGTGGGTATAAAAAATGCATTCAAATTAATTTTTTATTTCAAAAGATCAGAATCAAAATTTTATTTCTTTGCGAATTTTTTCAAAATTTTATTTATTTAGGAAATTTTGTTAAATCTTTTTTCTATAGAGAAATTGGTCAATGTTTTATTTCTATGGACAATTTTGTTAATAGTTTATTTCTATAGAAAATTTTGTCAAAATTTTATTTCTACAGAAAATTTTGTCAAAATTTTATTTCTCTAAAACATTTTGGGGAAATTGGGTCAAAATTTAATTTCTATAGAAAATTTGGTCAAAATTTAATTTCTATGGGAAATTTTGTCAAAATTTTATTTCTATAGAAAACTTTGTCAAAATTTTGTTTGTAAAGGGTGATTCTTTTGAGGTTAGGATTTTCATGCATTAGTATTTGACAGATCACGTGGGATTTCAGACATGGTGTCAAAGAGAAAGATGCTCAGTATGCTTTGACATTTCATCATGAATAGACTTACTAACGAGCAACGCTTGCAAATCATTGAATTTTATTACCAAAATCAGTGGCAGAAAATCCGCTTTTTTATCGACAAATTTTGTTCAGCGATGAGGCTCATTTCTGGTTGAATGGCTACGTAAATAAGCAAAATTGCCGCATTTGGAGTGAAGAGCAACCAGAAGCCGTTCAAGAACTGCCCATGCATCCCGAAAAATGCACTGTTTGGTGTGGTTTGTACGCTGGTGGAATCATTGGACCGTATTTTTTCAAAGATGCTGTTGGACGCAACGTTACGGTGAATGGCGATCGCTATCGTTCGATGCTAACAAACTTTTTGTTGCCAAAAATGGAAGAACTGAACTTGGTTGACATGTGGTTTCAACAAGATGGCGCTACATGCCACACAGCTCGCGATTCTATGGCCATTTTGAGGGAAAACTTCGGAGAACAATTCATCTCAAGAAATGGACCGGTAAGTTGGCCACCAAGATCATGCGATTTGACGCCTTTAGACTATTTTTTGTGGGGCTACGTCAAGTCTAAAGTCTACAGAAATAAGCCAGCAACTATTCCAGCTTTGGAAGACAACATTTCCGAAGAAATTCGGGCTATTCCGGCCGAATTGCTCGAAAAAGTTGCCCAAAATTGGACTTTCCGAATGGACCACCAAAGACGCAGCCGCGGTCAACATTTAAATGAAATTATCTTCAAAAAATAAATGTCATGGACCAATCTAACGTTTCAAATAAAGAACCGATGAGATTTTGCAAATTTTATGCGTTTTTAAAAAAAAAAAAAGTTATCAAGCTCTTAACAAATCACCCTATAATTAATATTTTGTAATAATTTTATTTCTAGGAAATTTTTTTCAAAATTGTATTTCTTTTTATACCACCACCATAGGCTGGGGGGTATATTAACTTTGTTATTCCGTTTGTAACAGATCGAAATATTGCTCTAAGACCCCATAAAGTATATATATTCTGGGTCGTAGTGAAATTCTGAGTCGATCTAAGCATGTCCGTCCGTCCGTTTGTTGAAATCACGCTAACTTCCGAACGAAACAAGCTATCGACTTGAAACTTGGCACAAGTATGTTAGTTGTTATTGATGTAGGTCGGATGGTATTGCAAATGGGCCATATCGGTCCACTTTTACGTATAGCCCCCATATAAACGGACCCTCAGATTTAGGTTGCGGAGCTTCTAAGAGAAGCATATTTCATCCGATCCGAAATTTGGTACATGGTGTTGGCATATGGTCTCTAAAAACCATGCTAAAATTGGCCCACATCGGTCCATAATTATATATAGCCCCCATTTAAACCGATCCCCAGATTTGGCTTACGGAGCCTCAAAGAGAAGCAAATTTCACCTGATCCTGCTGAAATTTGGTACATGGTGTTGGTATATGTTCTCCAACAACCATGCAAAAATTGGTCCATATCGGTCCATAATTATATATAGCCCCCATATAAACCGATCTCCAGATTTGGCTTGCGAAGCCTCAAAGAGAAGCAAATTTCATCCGATCTGGCTGAAATTTGGTACATGCTTTTGGAATATGGTCTCTAACAATCATGCAATAATTGGTTCACATCGGTCCATAATTATATATAGCCCTCATATAAACCGATCTCCAGATTTGGCTTGCGAAGCCTCAAAGAGAAGCATATTTCATCCGATTCGGCTGAAATTTGGTACATGGTGTTCGCATATGGTCTCCAACAACCGTGCACAAATTGGTCCACATCGGTAAATAATTATATACAGTCCCCAATATAAACCGATCGCCAGATTTGGCTTGCGGAGCCTCAAAGAGAAGCAAATTTCATCCGATCCTGCTGTCATAAGGTACATGGTGTTGGTATATGTTCTCTAACAACCATGCAAAAATTGGTCCTCATAGGTCCATAATTATATATAGCTCCCATATAAACCGATCTCCAGATTTGGCTTGCGGAGCCTCAGAGAGAAGCAAATTTCATCCGATCCTGCTGAAATTTGGTACATGGTGTTGGTATATGTTCTCCAACAACTACGCAAAAATTGGTCCACATCTGTCCATAATTATATATAGCCCCCATATAAACCGATCTCCAGATTTGGCTTGCGAAGCCTCAAAGAGAAGCAAATTTCATCCGATCTGGCTTGCGAAGCCTCAAAGAGAAGCAAATTTCATCCGATCTGGCTGAAATTTGGTACATGGTTTTGGTATATGGTCTTTAACAACCATGCAAAAATTGGTCCATATCAAATTTCATCCGATCTGGCTGAAATTTGGTACATGGTTTTGGAATATGGTCTCTCACAGCTATGCAAAAATTGGTCCACATCGGTTCATAATTATATATAGCCCCAATATAAACCCATTCCCAGATTTGGCTTGCGGAGTCTCAAAGAGATACAGATTTTATCCGATCCGGCTGAAATGTGGAACGTGTTGCTAGTATATGGTCTCTAACATTCATGCAAAATCCCCAGATTTGGCTTGAGGAGCCTCTAAGAGAAGCAAATTTTATCCGAGCCGGTTGAAATTTGGAACATGGTGTTAGTGTATGGTCTCTAACATCCGTGCCAGAATTGGTTCATATCGGTCCGTAATTATATATAGCCCCCATATAAACCGTTCTCCAGATTTGACCTCCGGAGCCTCTTGGAGGAGCAAAATTCATCCGATCCGGTTCAAATTCGGAACGTGGTGTTAATATATGGCCGCTAACTACCATAACAAAATTGGTCCATATCGGTCTATAGTTATATAGCCCATCCCCAATCACACAAAAATTGGTCCATATCGGTTCATAATCATGGTTGCCACTCGAGCTAAGAATAATCTACCAAAATTTTATTTCTAAGGAAAAATTTGTTAACATTTTACTTCTATAGAAAATTTTGTTAAAATTTTATTTCTATAGAAAATTGTGTCAAAACTTTATTTCTATTGAACATTTTGTAAAATTTTTTCCTATACAAAATATTGTTAAAATTTTATTTCTATAGAAAATTTTGTCCAAATTTTATTTCTATTGAAAATTCTGTCAACATTTTATTTCTATAGAAAATTTTGTCAAACTGAATTATATACGCATTTAATCCGTCTTTTTTAATTCAATATATACCAGGCATGGATTTACCTACAATTTAGAAGACGGTGTTAGGAGGTTTAAAGATACCTTGCCATCGGCAAGTGTTACCGCAACTCAAGTAATTCGATTGTGGATGGCATTTTTTAGAAGAAGTTTTTACGCAATCCATGGTGGAGGGTACATAAGCTTTGGCCTGACCGAATTTATGGCCGTATATACTTGTTTTTATCTTCGATTGTCAGTTTTTTTTTTTTGCATTATGTTTCTCTGAGTTCATTGCTTTAGTTAATTAGCAAGGTATAATTTTAAAAATCTTACATTGAAAGAAGAGTTTCCCTTTTGAGGAACGAAATTTTAAACAAAGAAATAAAAAATTGTCTTTTAAAGCATAAATATTTTGTTTTGAAAGCAAATATCAAAGCATTGTGAAAATCTCAATAAGTGGAGCAAAACTTTATTGAATTTTCGCACAATATAATTTATTTTCCCCATAAATCAATTAATTTGTTTCTGTGTATACCCATCCTCTTGGTTGATATTATCGCCGAATACAGTATTTGTTTTTTACAATTTATTATAATAAATCCTCTGAAAAAAAAGATAAATATTTTTACGTAATCGCTACGGTTAGTTAATTAAAAATGCGTTTTTGTTCGTTAGTTTTGCATAAGTGCAATAACAAATGCTAACATATCTAACATTGCATTCGAACGATGTATAAAATCCACTCTGTATACCCTATATCACTCATTAGGAGAAAGTATTGATTCGTTTCAGCTTCTGTAATCTAAAAACATTTATAGAGTTCCATCTAGTTTGAAATCTAGAAACAAAACAAGTATATACGGCCGTAAGTTCGGACAGACCGAATCTTATGTACCCTCCACCATGGAAACTTCTACGAAAGACTGTCATCCACAATCGAATTACTTGGGATGTGGTATCTAAAAACTTCTTAACATTGTTTTCTAAATTGTGAGTTAGTCCATACCTGGTAGAGAGCCAGAATTGAAATAATGGTGGTCGCCTGTAAGGGGGCTATATACATTTATGAACTTGATATGGACCAATTTTTTGTAATTGAAAATCGATTTATCTGAGGGCTATATATAACTATAGACCGATATGGAAATAGTTAGGCATGGTTGTTAACGGCCATATACTAGCGCAATGTACCAAATTTCAACCGACTCGGATGAAATTTGCTCCTCCAAGGGGCTCCAAATCCAAATCTCGGAATCGGTTTATATGGGGGATATATATGATTATTTACTGATATGGACCACTTTTGGCATGGCTGTTAAATATCATATACTACCACCACGTACCAAATTTCAACCATATCGGATGAATTTTGCTTCTCCAAAAGGCACCGGAGGTCAAATCTGGGGATGGGTGTATATGGGGCTATATATAATTATGGACTGATATGAACCAATTTCTACATGGTTGTTGGATAACATATACTAACATCACGTATCAAATTTCAAAAGAATCGGATGAATTTTGCTTTTCCAATGGGCTCCGTAGGTCAAATATGGGGATCGGTTTATATGAGGGCTATATATAATTATGGACCGATTTCGACCAAGTTTTGCATGGGTGTTTGAAGCCATATATTAACACCACGTTCCAAATTTTAACTGAATCAGATGAATTTTGGTCTTTAAGAGGCTCCGGAGGTCAAATCTGGTGATGGGTTTATATGGGGGCTACATATAATTATGGACCGATATGGACCATTTTTTACACGGTCATTTGAGACCATATACTAACACCATGTACCAAATTTCAGCCCGATCGGATGAAATTTGCTTCCCTTAGAGCTCCGCAAGCTAAATCGGGGGATCGGTTTATATGGGGGCTATATATAATTATTGACCGATGTGAACCAATTTTAGCATGGTTGTTTGAGGCCATATACATACACTATGTACCCAATTTCAGCCGGATCGGATGAAATTTTCTTCTCTTAGAGGCTCCGCAAGCCAAATCGGGGGATCGGTTTATATGGGGGCTATATATAATTATTGACCGATGTGGACCAATTTTTTCGTGGGTGTTAGAGACCATATACTAATACCATGTACCAAATTTCAGCCGGATCGGATGAAATTTGCTTCTCTTAGAGGCTCCGCAAGCGAAATCTGGGGATCGGTTTATATGGGGGCTATATATAATTATTGACCGATGTGGACCAAGTTTTGCATGGTTGTTAGAGCCCATATACTAACACCACGTACCAAATTTCAACCGGATCAGATGAATTTTGCTCCTCCAAGAGGATCCGGAGGTCAAATATGGGGATCGGTTTATATAAGGGCTATATATGATTTATTGACTGATATGGACCAACTCTGCCATGGTTGTTAGAGACCATATACATGTACCACGTACCAAATTTCAACCGGATCGGATGAAATTTGGTTCTCTTAGAGCAATCGCAAGCTAAATTTGGGGGTCCGTTTATATGGGGGCTATACGTAAAAGTGGACCGATATGGCCCATTTGCAATACCGTCCGACCTACGTTAATAACAACTACTTGTGCCAAGTTTCAAGTCGATAACTTGTTTCGTTCGGAAGTTAGCGTGATTTCAACAGACGGACGGACATGCTCAGATCGACTCAGAGTTTCACCACGACCCAGAATATATATACTTTATGGGGTCTTAGAGCAATATTTCGATGTGTTACAAACGGAATGACAAAGTTAATATACCCCCATCTTACTGTGGAGGGTATAAAGATATAAATTAGGACAGAGATATCGTTTATCGAGTTTTCACAAAGCAAAAAATGTTTTCTTAATTCCACAAAAAAAAAAAAAACCAAAACAAAGATGCAAAATCCTCAACGTAAGTCTTTGCCCATTTTGAAGCGTTTTTATGTTAAATCTAAATATTCCATATATCACTTAATTTCAAGACGACTTCTTTAAATCAAAAATGTTATTCATATTTTAAGTTTAACGACATACGTATTTAACGGATTAACACAATTTTCCAAGATTCGTGTCCTAAATTTAATGAGAGAAATTTGAAGCAAAAAGTATAAACTACACTGGTAGAAAAATGTTTCGTACTATTAACGAACGGGCTTCGTTGATTATTTTTCGTTAATATTACGAAATTTTTCGTTATAAGAACGAAAGTGATCGTTAATACAACGAAATCAATCGTTAAAAGACAATTTTGTGTTTTGGTTTTTCGTTATATTAATGAAACACGTTTCGTTAATATTACGAATATTAACTTTGTAATTTTTTCAAGAATTAGTATAAAATTTTTTTCCAAGATGAAATTATTATAATCATTTTCACATAGAGGGTAACTTTTGGAAACTTTTAGCCCATAAAACAGTCGTTTTATATACTCCGAAACTGGAATTGAAAATTTCATTTATAAAACGAAAGCGATCGTTAATATAATGATATGGATCGTTAAAAAATAAATTGTTATATTTCGTCATATTAATGAAATACGTTCATTAATAATACGAATGGGAGTTTGAGTATATCTGCCTCTCCTTACTCTTTCTCTATAAAACGTCTCTCTATACTCTCATTAATACGTCTGTAGAGTATATGTTATTTATACATACACATCTAAGCATGACAACAAGCACAATGTTGCGTGTGCGTCTTGAAAAACAAACGGTAAAAAGTTCAACGGAAACCTTGTCTGATGGGCAAACATTAACAACATTTACGTTCTTTTCGCTGAAGAGTGCACAGGCTCATTACAGTTTCGATGTGATGGGTGAAGTGAGTAAAATTGGTGTTTTTTGTATATTCACAAAAAAATTAGTGTACATTTTTAATTTTTAGTGAAAACGCCCCGGGGAAGTGAACTTTCAGATGAAGAAGGCGGAACAATTACCATAATGAACCTTGGTTGCAGAAAAATTGGATAAATGTACACGGCGATACTATTATCATTTTTTGATCTTAGAAATAAGAGGCTTTTTTTCTTAAGTGAAAGTCACAATATATGATTATTAAATTACTTAATTTATCAGTAAATATTATTTCCTACTGTATATTAATCATATTTCAAAGATCTTAACAAAAAAACAAATTCACTACGAATGACTACACTCAAATGCACTAATTGGTTGGGTATCATTAATATAACGTTTGTGTTCATTTATACAACGTTCGCCTTTCATTCATACAATGAAAAAACTGGGTTCATACAATGAATGATTTTCATTCATACAACGTATAAGCTGCATCCATACAATGAATAAATTTCATTCATACAACGAATAATATTCGTTAATACAACGAAAAGGCTACGTAATAGCAACGTAATTATTCGTTAATACTACGAAATGTATTCCATAAATGGTTTCGTAAATATAACGTAAAATTATGTTGTTATAACGAAATGCTACGTTGGCTGACTTTTAATGAAGAAATTCGTTAATACAACGTAGAAATTCATCGTATTAACGAAACTTTTTCTACCAGTGTATCTTTGAATTAAAATTGCATTATTTGAATGAAATTTGTCCTTCATATGATGTAAGTTGCGTGTCGTGAAATTTAAGTTGCATAATCTTTAATATTAGAAGAAAACTTTTTTCAATGTAGACTTCATATGAGCTAACTTACAATTTAAAAGACAATATTAACCAACTGTTATCACAATCCAAGTAATTCGATTGCCAATGACAGTCTTTAGTTAAATTCTATACGCAATCTATGGTGAAGGGTAAATAATATTTGGCCTGGCCGATCTTTCGGCCCTATATACTTTTTGCTTTTATTTTTCCCCTATTTCTGCTATTTGATTCAATTTAAAGTAATTAAGCTGCATAATAATTTTGTGTGCTATTAGGTTTTATTATAAAGTTTTTATATCGATTTTTGTTGTTGTCATTAACATTTAAATTTTTTTCTTATATAAAATCTGCAAACAAAAACTTTATGTAAAGCAGAAATGGCTTTAACAAATGTATAAGGTGCGATGAATTAAATTAACTATGGCTGTTGATTTTGATTTTGTTAAATGCTTCCTATCAATCAATATGCTAATGTCTGTATACGCTTTATCTCTCTGAGGTAAGGCTTACAACAGATTGATTGTTTTATTTGTCAGGTATGAATACAGTGTTGCCAGGGAAATTTTTCGGTTTACTCTACAAGAACAACCTACAATATTTTTCGTTTTATTGGAATAAAATATTGACAAAATTTTCTATAGAAATAAAATGTTGACAAAATTGTCTATAGAAATATAATTTTGTCAAAATTTTCTATAGAAATAAAATTTTGACACAATTCTATAGAAATACATTTCTTTGTTTTTGTTTGGGAATAAACTAATGAAAGCTGAAAAGGAAAATTTTGCCTTTCGAAATAATAACACTGGGAGAAATTAGGTTTTACATTCAAATTCAAACAAATTTATTTTCAATTATTTTAATTGTAACTTCAATTTTAATTTTAATTCATTATTTATGATTAGGTTTAAGTTTTAAATAGTAGTTAAGTTTTACAATTAGATTTAAGAATTATTTACAAAAGAAATTAGATTTTAATTCAATTGTGGGAAATGGTGTAAATAAGGGTGAGTTTTCAATTTCAAATGTAAAGTGCAATATGACTGTGCAATATAGATTTAAGGACGAAATTCAATTTACAATATATATTACTTTATGGTGCAATATAGATTTAAGGCAAAATATTTAAACATGTTATGTACAAGGTATGTTTGGTGTTGTGATTTTTTTCTTTCTGATGCACTTTTATGTTGTATGTTTGGGTTTCGATGGGTTGAGGAGTCGATGGGTTTTTGTTTGTGTCACTTGTTCACTGTATGTTTGTTTACCTGTAAAATATTTATGCTTTTAAAATGTTCACTTGTAAATTGTCTTTCCTTTAACTTGTAATGTTAATAATATTTCAAACAAAATTCAAGATCAAATTTATGCTACACTTTCGCGGGGGCAGACGAGTTCGCACGTACGTATTTGTTTACTTCACGGTCGGTTCAAGACTGGTTCGTTGCCCTTTTGAGTGATGCTTAGCAGCATAAACAAAGCTTAGCGACAAAGCTACAAGCATCGATCAAAGGTCAAACTTTCCAGGTAAACAAATAGAAAAGCAAAAGGATACAACGATTAAAAATTATTTGTGCCGCTACGCACAGTGTTTCAAAACGGGTTCAAAGAAACTTTGAACATTCTGCCCCCCGCGAAACAGTGTAGTTTACCTTACCTCCTCATCTCGTTTCCTGCGACGAGCTACTCACTGGTCCCACAAACACGTATCCCCAATCGGTCAGCTGGGCAAAGACACGTCCTAAGCCGGTTTCCACAACTCCATCCCTCCTGAGGTAGGCATATGGACCAGCACCAATTTCGACGTCAATAGATTCATTCCCCCTGGGATCAATGTCGGCAAGAGGTCTGGATTCCATGGCGATGGTGGGATCCTCAATTATTGGATCTGAGTAGGGTCTTCGTGGCAGGTCACGGGTCACTAAGGCCTTTAACCGGTAAACGAGTCGGCTACCATATGTCCGGCACCGCAATCGAATACTTGCAAACCTGTGGCCATGTCTTTCGGTGGTTGGAATGCCAAGTCTCGTGATTGTGGAGGCCGCAACTCTTGTTGACGTAGCTGCCTGACACAGCAACACCCTGACACTGGCCCAGTCCTCGGAGTTTTCAGCTGCCATGTACACTTGCGCCGTTGGTATAAACACTGAGGATCGGTGGTATGGCAATTCCACTGGAGGGGGCGTGTAGCGACCAAATGTTTCCCTCAGCTGAGGAGCCCCATGCAACATGGTATGGTGTCGCAAGTTACACTCCCTGCACGCCGTGAGGACTGGACAGTCTGGAGCTAGGTGGCTGCGTGCCAGGCAGTTGCGACAATAGCTACGTCGCTCTACGGTCTCGTACCGTTGGTATGGAGTCTGCTGGCGGAAACGATGACAATTTCTGAGTGGGTGGTCATCTTGGCAAAGCCCACAAGCAAATTGCCAATGAGAAGGGCGGTAGCGTGGGTCATTGTTATGGCGATTGTGACGGGCAGGTCTGCTGGGTCCAGGTGGGGATGGGTCTCTGCTTGGAAGTACTCCTGACATATCTGCAACGAAAGTTATGTGAGTACCGTGTTTTTTCATGAATTTACGATATGCTAGTCAGTCCGAAAATAACTTTACGATTTTCGTGATAGGTCGACTAATTAACCCAGTCGAAGTTTTAACATCTACCACCCGGACATTTTTATCAATCCCTTCATAAGTTTTGACAACTCTTCCAAGCCTCCATTCATTTGGAGCTAAACGATTGTCTTTTACAATCACTAAATCATCTACGACGAGATTTTGTTGCGGGTATTTCCATTTGTATCTACGATGTAATTCATTCAAATATTCAGATTTCCACCTTTGACAAAAGTTTTGTGAAATAATCTTCAATCGTTTCCACCTGTTTGATAATGTTATATCATCCTCAGAAATATCGGGTTCTGCAGGGGCTAATAGTGGTGAACCCACTAGAAAATGGCCAGGGGTCAAGGGCTCTAAACTAGAAGGGTCATCGCTAGCAGGATTAATGGGTCTTGAATTAAGACAAGCCTCTATGCGAGCTAAAATAGTGGATAGTTCTTCAAAGGTGAAATTCATTTTTGGCATAGTTTTCCGAAGGTGAGCCTTGAATGATTTAACTCCAGCCTCCCACAAACCTCCCATGTGAGGAGCACCTGGAGGAATAAAATTCCATTCTAAGTTCTGATGTACGTGTCGTTGCACTGTAGTGTCTTGTATTGATTTCATAAATGCGATCCTATCCTTTTTTATAAGTTCGGCGGCGCCTACAAAATTTTTACCGTTATCTGAGAATATTTTCTCCGGACACCCTCGTCTGCCTATAAACCGATCTAAAGCTGCTATGAAAGATTGGGTCGATAAATCACTCGTAGCTTCTAAGTGTATTGCTCTAGTTGCAAAACAAACAAATATGCAGACATATCCTTTGGTAATCAGACAGGCGCGAGCTGTAATGCTTTTTATGCCAAAGGGTCCCGCAAAATCTACCCCTGTATTTCGAAAGGGTCTAGATAACATAGTGCGCTCTGGAGGAAGAGATGCCATAATTTGTGTCTGGGTCTTATACTGATGGAGAGCACAAGTTCGACAGTTATGGATAACTTTTTTAACTAACTGCTTTAAACGAAATATCCAAAATTCGGAACGAATTACGCGAATCATTAATTGATTTCCGCCGTGCATTGTTACTTTATGAACGAATTCGACAAATAAAAGTGCAAACCGAGAATCATATGGAATTAAAATTGGATGACGTTCATTATAGGTAAGAACAGGTGATTGAACTAACCGACCGTTTGATCTAAGCAAACCTTTCGCGTCAATGAAAGGGTTAAAAGATAAGAGTTGGCTACTAGGTGAGAGTCGTTTCTTTTGGGTCAACGCTGCGTATTCTTCAGCAAAATAATGTTTTTGTGTAACGACTATAAGACGAGTTTTTATATCCAAAAGTTCTGAACCCGTAATTTCTTCCGACAAAATTCGAAGTCGGTTTGTGCCCGTGTTACGCCAAAAACGCATGACATAAGATAAAACACGATATGCGCGTGGCAAAGATGAAAAACGTGTCAATGGGTCCTCAAATGTGGATGTCGCAAAAACTTTCACTTGTTTAGCTTCAAGGTTTGTATCACAATTAAGTTGATGTTTAGGCCAATGATCTCTGGGCAATTTTAGCCACGATGGGCCAGTCCACCACAAATGATGTGTCTTCAATTCATCTGGACAGCAGCCACGACTGGCTACATCTGCTGGATTAGATTCGGAGTCCACATGACTCCAATTTTCACTACCTACATTTTCTAAAATTTCGGAAACCCTGTTTCCTACGAACGCGCTCCAAGAACACGGCGGTTTTTGAAGCCAAGCCAGAACTATCATAGAGTCAGTCCAGAAATGGGTCAAAAATCCAGAAATTTGCAGATTTGGAATTATAGTGTTGGCTAATTTTGACAACATTACTGCCCCACATAACTCTAATCTAGGTAGAGAAATTTTCTTGATTGGGGCCACGCGGGTCTTGGCTGCTAACAGAAAAGTTTCTACACGGTCTCCATCTTCGACTCGAACGTAAAGTGTCGCAGCGTAAGCGCTTTCTGAAGCGTCACAAAAACCATGAATTTCAATGGTACTTGATGGCGAATAATGAATCCATCTTGGTACGGATATTGTGTCAATCACCGAATTATTTTTCGCAAAGTTTTTCCAATTCATATTGGTAACAGGTTTCAAAGTGTCGTCCCACCCAATTTTATCTAACCAAACTTGTTGCATTATCAGTTTTGCAACGACAATAATTGGAGCTAACCATCCGCAAGGGTCAAAGAATTTTGCGATTGTCGACAAAACTTCACGCTTCGTACAAAGTTCTTTTTCTTCAACATTAGGCGCTTTAAAAGTGAAATTATCTGCTGCTACATTCCACCGAATGCCTAGGGTCTTCGTTGACGATCCTTCAGAAAGATCCAACCAATTGACAGGCAACAAAAAATCGGGATTTAGGCCATTTAAAAGACGAGGGTCATTAGAGGTCCATTTCCTCAACTCGAAACCAGCAGAATCTAAAGCGGATGTTAATTGTTTTCTAGCGGTGATAGCATCTTCAACAGTATGCCCACCCGCTAATACATCGTCGACATATAAATTTTCTCTAATTATTTTTGAACCCAAAGGGTGTGAATCTTGAACGTCTTCCGCTAATTGAAGCAGCGTTCTAATCGCTAAAAATGGGGCGCAATTTATGCCAAAGGTTACGGTTAACAATTCAAAATCCTCAACTGGGTCGTTTTCAGATGATCGAAAAAGTATTCTTTGAAATGAAGTTTGCTTTGGGTCTACCAGTATTTGACGATACATTTTCGTTACATCGGCGTTGAAAACATATTTGAAAAAACGCCATTTTAAAATTTGTAAAACTAAGTCCTGTTGTAAAATAGGACCGGTATGTAAAATATCGTTTAGGCTTTTCTTATTTGAAGTGGGACTCGAAGCATTAAATACCACCCTAAGTTTGGTGGTTACTCTATCTGGTTTAATGACTGCGTGGTGGGGTAAATAGTAATGAGGGGTCTTATGTATGTTTTGTGGATCAATTTTTCTCATTTGTCCTAGCTCGAGATATTCCCTAATGGCAGCGTCGTATTGAGCCTTTACATCAGGGGTCTTGGAAAGTTTTTTCTCCATACGATAAAATTGTGCTAGAGCAATATTTCTCGATGCACCGATTTCTGAACAACTTTTAAATGGAAGGGTCACAATATATCTTCCAGTATCATTACGTTTTATCGTAGATTTGTAATTAGTTTCACAATATATATCTTCAGCTGACCTCAAAATTATTTTTGGGGTCTCTTCCACCTCCCAAAAACGTGTTATAATTTTCTCTAAAGAGGAGGCATTATAAAGAGTAATTTGTTTCGAAGTTTCTATATTTTGTTGAATGGGTCCACCAACGATCCATCCAAATACGGTATTTTGCGCTATAATTGATCCAAATGTTTTCATCGGAATATCAACGTTATAAATTAGTGGTCCTATATCTAAGCCGATCAGCATATCAACGGGTCGACTTTCATAAAATCGAGGATCCGCCAAACTAAGATGCTTAAAATCTTCAAATTGAGAACGATTAAGGTTGTGGGTTGGTAAATTAGAAGGAAGGGTCTTCAACACGGGTGCCCAAACTTCTAACTCAAACCTAGGATCGATACGTGAACAAAGTTGAAAAACGCAAGCCTTTGTCGATGTTTCAGCTACGGTGTCACTCAAGCCTGTGACGTGAACTAAATTCCTCACTGTAGGAAGTTGCAATTTATTTTTCATTTTTTCCGAAATAAATGTTGACTGTGATCCAGGGTCAATTATTGCTCTGGCATCATATCTCTGTCCCTTTGATTTTATTTGTACAATGGCGGTAAACAACAGTGTTTCTCTAGGTTGTGGAGTGGGTCTGCCTTCTTGCAGAGTAAGAGTCGTTATACTAGGCGTTTCAATATTCGATGTGGACTGTATACAAGGTAAATTCGATGATTGTTGAACAAGGTTGGAACGAGCGGCAGCACTTGTACTAGGTTGTACTCCACCTCGATCCTGATTAACTAAGTTGAGAGCTCCAGTACTTGTACTAGGTTGTACTGTGTCTCGGTTATGATGAACAAGGGTATTGAGAACGGCAGCACATGTACCGTCTCTTGTGTTTGTAGGGTCGCGGGCCTCATTACCCTTATGTAACAAGTTATGGTGTCTTTGATTACATTCCCTACAACTAAAACGACTTTTACATTCCCGGACTCCATGATTCTCAAATAAACAATTATAACAACGATTCGACTGTTTCACTATTTGAATTCTTTCATTAATAGATTTTTCAAAAAATTTGGGACAATTTCGCAGCATATGGTTTGTCCGACAAATTGGACAAACGCTCTCATTATGCCTGCGACTAGGATTACTATTTTTTGAATTATTATTTGCTTGTGCATTACTATTGAGTCTTGAACCAGAATTATTTATTTTTTGATTTACATTGGTGTGAAAACTATTTACGCGACTCCCCCTTTTATCAAAATCAGATCTAGATTGATTATATTTCGAGTTTTGAGTTTTAATATTTCCCACCGATTCCAAAGTTTTAAATTTATGTGATAAATATTCATCTAATACGTGCCAACTTGGTAGGGTCGAACAATCCTCTAAACTATTCTCAAATTCTTCCAAAAAAGTGCGAGGCAATTTCGTTGAAACAAGGTATACTAAAATTGGGTCCCATTCTCCCGTGTCTACTTGTAAAGTATCCAAAGTTTGTGTACAAGTACTAATTGTGCGCTGTAATTTTTGTATTGTTGAAGCGTTTTCAACTGAAACCGAGGGCAAATTAAAAAGAATCTTAAGCTGTTCGTTAACTTGCATTCGTTTATTTTCGTACCTACTTTCTAAATTTCTCCAAGCTATATCGAAACCCTCATTAGTTAGGGGTACATTTGTAATGATTTCCCGCGCTTCTCCCGAAGTTTTTTGGGTCAAATGGAATAACTTCTCGACTTTACTCAATCGTGGGTTATTGATGTAGATTGCAGAGAATAAATCTCTGAATGTTGGCCATTCACTATATCCGCCCTTAAAAATGTCTGTGTCACATGGTGGCAATCGCAAATTTGGGGTCGAATTTGGGTCTACTGCTATGTTTTGTGTCATTGATTCTCTAGCTATTTTTTCCTGATTTTCCCGTTCCTGACGCGCTAAGATTTGTGTGCTAATTATACTTAAACCCCGTTTATAAACGTCCATACCGTTTTTATAATGGCCGCGAAGCTTATCCTTATCCATTGGAGTTTCTCCATCATCTGGAGTCCTATCTCGACAATTTATGTAAGCCCGCCTAACTTGATCCCATAACGTATTCAGCTCCACTCGAGCTGCCTCTAACGCATGAAGATCCTCGGTTGCCGCCTTAACAGAACAAACGCTTTCAACGTCAACTAGATCATTTAAGCAATTAACAAATTTTTCTTTTAAAATTTTATCCATGATGTACTTTAATACTTTTTTGCACCGGTCAAAAAACTAAAATAAATCAAATTTCGCGAAAGAAAAATTTAGTTCCACTCAAGGAAATCCGAATTTTCTACAGGAAACTATATTAATGTAAATATCTTCGCGAACGATAAAATTCGTGGGGTCGGAAATTAATTTGTGGGTTCTAAATCACGAAAAAATTACAAAAAAACAAATCTAACAAAAAACGTGTTAGGGTCAGTAGACGAAATTGGGCCAATGTTACGTAAAAAATTTTATAAAAATTCCCCCAGACTGGATATTCAAAAAACTTTTACAATAAATTTCCAAAAGGGCGAGGAATTAAACAAATCTAAAATTTCCCAAAACCACAAGGTCAAACAAATTAATTAAAATTTCCCAAAAAACAGGAAATCAAACAAACAATTTTTTTTTTTTTAAAGCACGATGCTCAATTAATATCAGCGATAAATCGCATAAAACAATGACTTCGGATCAAGTGTCAAAAAAAAATGTGTCAACAAATTCACTGAAAAAAAATAAAATTATCTTGGTGCCCAAAAAATCAAATATATATGTATATCAAAAGAAGAAATTTGTAATTTTCCTTACCTTTTTATGGGTCATTGGGTCTTGAAAATTACAAAGATATAATCAAATACCACAAATATGGGTCACCAAGATTCATAAGTACAAAAATAAATACAAGTTGAAAAAATCAAAACTACAAATTTGGGTCGATTAACCTTTGTTTCAGCTTTTTAAACTCCAAAGTAAAATGTTTCAATTAATCGATTTAAAAATTTTCCCAGCGCCAATTATTTAAATTTTCCAAAATGATCAAAAGTTTTTTCTCGAAAAAATTTTCGTTTAATTTTTCACTCCAAAAAAAAATTGCAAATTTTCACTTGTTTTTCCAAAAATAGTATTTAATTTCAAGCAAAAAAAAACGAATTTAAATTCAAAAAACATTTTTTTTCCCAAAATCAATATTTTTACCAAAAAATTTCTCTCTGTGTAAATTTTTACCGGTCAAAATTTTATCCCCATTTAATTTAATTTAAACAAAATCGAATTTAAATTCCCGAAAATTTTTCCAAAACAAAAAACCTTTTGTGTAAATTATTTTTTTTTTTTTTGTTTGATCAAATTTTTATCATATTGTTGTGTCATGAAAAAAATTGTGTCATACGGTCGAGTCGTTTAGCATATCGCAAATTCTTTTTTCCTTTTCGTGTTCCAAAAAATTCAAAAAACTTGAAAAAACTGTACTCACTTTGAAGATTATAGGTGTGTGTGTGTGTCCAAAATTTTTGTGTGATCCGTTACCTTTATGGCGTCGATTTTTGATGTTGAGTCGCTGTGTGTCGTGTTTTGTTGCTTTTTGTCGCTTTCCACTGGAAACTGCTGTTTTTTTGTTATTGGACAATTTGTAGTTTATAAAAACCGTTGTTACGGTTTTTTGTCCAATTTTTTTCACAAATTTTTTAATTTTTAAAAAGTTTTTGTTTTTGTTTTTTGCACGACCGAACCGATTGTTGTGTTGGGTAAAATTTTTAAACAAATGGGTTAATTTGGGTTGTGGATCACTTTATGGCAATTTTTCAATCAATTTTTCATTTTTAAACAAGTTTTCAAAACTTTCACGAAAATCAATTAATTTTTTTAAATTTCCAATTTTTTCGAACTTTTTGTCACTTTTTACGTGAAAACAAGCTTTTTTATAGTCAAATTGATTGAAAAATTGCTAAAAAACACACGCACAAAATGGGTCACAATTTTTAAATTTTTTCAAAAAAAACACTAATTTTTTCCAAAATTCACTAATTTTTTCTCAAAAAAAAATTCAAAAAATAATTGTCCAATGTTCACTTTTTATTTTCCACAATTTAAAGTTTTCTAATCGTCCCAATGCAACAACCCTTTATTTTACTTACTGTAGTGCCACTTTGGTTACCCTTTGCTTGTGTGTCCCATATGTATGTATATACGCTTGTATATGCATATGAATATTTTTCGATGTTCACTGGTTGCTGTTCGATCGATGGATCACTGGCTGGCTGGTATACTACTGTTGTTGTTGTTTTGATTTTTCTATTTATTCTTTGGGTACTGTTGGTTTTCATTTGTTGCAAGGGCACAGGCACTTTGAATGTTTTTCAATATTGTCTTTTGTAAAGGGTTTTTTTTGCATTGATATTACACTGGGTTTATTTGACACTGATATTACACTGGGTTATTTAGAATATTTTATTTTTTAATATATATGAAAGTTTATTTAATTTTTATTTTCTTTTTAAACAAAACTAATTATTGGGTCACTGGGTTTTTATACACTTGGAAAAAAATCACATTACACCGAGAAAAAAAATTTTACACTTCAAAAAAAAATTTAATGTTTTTAATTATTTAAAAAACACAAATCCGGTTCGCAATGGACCAAAATGTTTGGGAATAAACTAATGAAAGCTGAAAAGGAAAATTTTGCCTTTCGAAATAATAACACTGGGAGAAATTAGGTTTTACATTCAAATTCAAACAAATTTATTTTCAATTATTTTAATTGTAACTTCAATTTTAATTTTAATTCATTATTTATGATTAGGTTTAAGTTTTAAATAGTAGTTAAGTTTTACAATTAGATTTAAGAATTATTTACAAAAGAAATTAGATTTTAATTCAATTGTGGGAAATGGTGTAAATAAGGGTGAGTTTTCAATTTCAAATGTAAAGTGCAATATGACTGTGCAATATAGATTTAAGTACGAAATTCAATTTACAATATATATTACTTTATGGTGCAATATAGATTTAAGGCAAAATATTTAAACATGTTATGTACAAGGTATGTTTGGTGTTGTGATTTTTTTCTTTCTGATGCACTTTTATGTTGTATGTTTGGGTTTCGATGGGTTGAGGAGTCGATGGGTTTTTGTTTGTGTCACTTGTTCACTGTATGTTTGTTTACCTGTAAAATATTTATGCTTTTAAAATGTTCACTTGTAAATTGTCTTTCCTTTAACTTGTAATGTTAATAATATTTCAAACAAAATTCAAGATCAAATTTATGCTACACTTTCGCGGGGGCAGACGAGTTCGCACGTACGTATTTGTTTACTTCACGGTCGGTTCAAGACTGGTTCGTTGCCCTTTTGAGTGATGCTTAGCAGCATAAACAAAGCTTAGCGACAAAGCTACAAGCATCGATCAAAGGTCAAACTTTCCAGGTAAACAAATAGAAAAGCAAAAGGATACAACGATTAAAAATTATTTGTGCCGCTACGCACAGTGTTTCAAAACGGGTTCAAAGAAACTTTGAACAGTTTTTTATTGTTGCTTTGTACTTCAGTCATATTTTTTGTTTTGATCTCAGCTTTAAAACCATTGTGTTGACTAAACTACAAGAGTAGCTTAACCAACAGAGGAAAAGAATGTTTGTCAAATTTATTTGGGCAAAGCCCTATAGACTGCAAAACACGAATGAAGTAAGAGGAAGCACGCTCAAAATAAATCCAGCCAACTGCACTCAAATCGATGATTCGATGGTGACAAAGGAAAAGAGAAATGTTTGTTTGAATTTATTTCGGCAAAAGCCGGCTATCATAAACCTTTTTTCGGAGGGTTCAAGTATGTTTCACTTTTGGGTTTAGTGAACTGCCTGAATTTATTCTGATAATTGGTTGATAGTTTTGCTGCAAATAGAGGATGTTGATGAGGAATGTGGTAATTCCGAAACGTGCGTCCATCCTACCATCTTGCAGTCTATAGGGCTTTGTGCAAACAAATTTGACAAACATTGTTTACCTCTGTTGGTTAAGCTACTTTTGTAGTTTAGTCAACACAATGGCTTTAAAGCTGAGATCAAAACCACAAATATGAAATAAAATTTTAACAAAATTTTCTATAGAAATAAAATTTTGACAAAATTGTTTACAGGAATAAAATTTGGACAAAATTTTCTATAGATATAAAATTTTGACAAAGTTTTCTATAGAAATAAAATTTTCTAAAAAATAAAATTTAACAAACTTTTTTACAGGAATAAAATTTTGACAACATTTTCTATAGAAGTAAAATTTTGACAAAAAAGTTTACAGGAATAAAATTTTGAAAAAATATTCTATACAAATAAAATTTTGACAAAATATTCTATAGAAATAAATATTCGATAAAATTGTTTACAGAAATAAAATTTTGAGAAAATATTCTATACAAATAAAATTTTGATAAAATATTCCATAGAAATAAATATTTGATAAAATTGTTTACAGGAATAAAATTTTAAGAAAATATTATATACAAATAAAATTTTGAGAAAATTTTCTGTAGAAATAAAATTTTGACAAAATTTTCTACAGAAATAAAATTTTGATAAAATTTTCTATAGAAATAAAATTTAACAAAATTTTTTACTGGAATAAAATGTTGACAAAACTTTCTATAGAAATAAAATTTTGACAAAAGTTTCTATAGAAATAAAATTTTGACAAAATTTTCTATAGAAATAAAATTTAACAACATTTTTCACAGGAATAAAATTTGGACAAAATTTTCTATGGAAATAAAATTTTGACAAAATTGTTTAAAGGAATAAAGTTTTGACAAAATTTTCTATAGAAATAAAATTTTGACAAAATATTCTATAGAAATAAAATTTTGAGAAAATTTTCTATAGAAATAAAATTTTACAAAATTCTTTACAGTAATAAGATTGTTTATAGAAATAAAATGTTGACAAAATTGTTTACAGGATTACAATTTTTGAGAAAATTTTCTATACAAATAAACAAAATATTCTATAGAAATAAAGTTTTGAGAAAGTTTTCTATGGAAATAAATATTTAGGAACATTTTCTATAGAAATACAATTTTGACAAAATTTTCTATAGAAATAAAATTTTGACAAAATTGTTTACAGGAATAAAATTTGGACAAAATTTTCTATAGATATAAAATTTTGACAAAGTTTTCTATAGAAATAAAATTTTTACAAAATTTTCTATAGAAATAAAATTTTGACAAAATGGTTTACAGGAATAAAATTTGCACAAAATATACTATAGAAATAAAATGTTGACGAATTTTTCTATAGAAATAAAATTTAAACAAAATTGTTTACAGGAATACAATTTTGAGAAAAGTTTTTATAAAAATAAAATTTTGAGAAAATAAAATAATGTAAACATTTTATTTTTATAAAAAATAAGATGTTGACAAAATTTTCTATAGAAATAAAATGTTGACAAAGTTGTGTACAGAAATAAAATTTTAAGAAAATCTTCTATAAAAATAAAAATTTGGACAAAATGTCATATAAAATTTGTCAAATAGAAATAACATTTTAACAAAATTTTCTATAGAAATAAAATTTTGACGAATTTTTCGATAGAAATAAAATTATTTCTATGGAAACTTTTGTCAAAATTTTATTTATATAGAATTTTGTCCAAATTGTATTTTTATAGAAAATGTTGTCCAAATTTTAATTTTATAGAAAATTTTGTCAAAATTCAATTTTTATAGAAAATGTTGTCACAATTTTATTTCTATAGAAAATTTTGTCAAAATTTTATTTATATAGAATTTTGTCCAAATTGTATTTTTATAGAAAATGTTGTCCAAATTTTAATTTTATAGAAAATTTTGTCAAAATTTTATTTCTATAAATTTATTTATTTAAATTTTATATCTTAAGGAAATTTTGTCAAAAATATTATTTCTATAGAATATTTGTCCAAATTTTATTTCTACAGAAAATTTTCTCAAATTTTATTTGTATAGAAAATTTTCTCAAAAATTTATTTGTATAGAAAATTTTGTGAACATTTTATTTCTATAGAAAATTTGGTCCAAATTGTATTTCTATAGAAAATTTTGGGAAAATTTTATTTTAATAGAATATTTGGCAAAATTTTATTTCTATAGAAAATTTTGTCAAAATTTTATTTCTATAGAAAATTTTGTCATAATTTTATTTCTATAGAAAATTTTGTCAAAATTTTATTTCTATAGAAAATTTTGTCAAAATTTTATTTCTATAGAAAATTTTGTCAAAATTTTATTTCTATAGAAAATTTTTTCTAAATTTTATTTCTTTAGCAAATTTTGTTAAAATTTTATATTTAAAGGAAATTTTGTCAAAATTGTATTTCCATAGACAATTTTGTCAAACTTTTATTTCTATAGAAAATTTTGTCAAAATTTTATTTCTATGGAAAATTTTGTCAAAATTTTATTTCTGTAGAAAATTTTGTCAAAATTTTATTTGTATAGCAAATTTTGTCAAAATTTTATTTCTATAGAATATATTGTCAAACTTTTATTTCTATAGAAAATTTGTCAAAATTTTATTTCTATGGAAAATTTTGTCAAAATTTTATATCTTTAATAGGACTTTGTTAAAATTTTATTTCTATAGAAAATATTGTCCAAATTTAATTTTGGAGAAAATTTTGTCAAAATTTTATTTTTATAGAAAATTTTGTCAAAATTGTATTTCTATCGAAAATTTTATCCAAATTTTATTTGTATTTAAATTTTGTCAAAATTTTATTTGTGAAGAAAATTTTGTCAAAAATATTATTTCTATAGAAAATTGTGCCCAAATTTTATTTCTATGGAAAATTTTGTGAAAATTTTATTTCTATAGAAAATTTTGTCCACATTTTATTTCTATAGAAAATATTGTCCAAATTTAATGTTGGAGAAAATTTTGTCAACATTTTATTTCTATAGAAAATTTGTCTAAATTTCATTTCTAGAGAAAATTTTGTCAAAATTTTATTTCTACAGAAAATGTTTTCAAAATTTTATTTCTATAGAAAATTTGTCAAAATTTTATTTCTATAGAAAACTTCGCCAAAATTTTATTTCTATAGCAATTTTTTTTATTTTATATTTTGTCAAAATTTTATTTCTATAGAAGGACTTTGTTAAAATTTTATTTCCATAGAAAATATTGTCCAAATTTAATTTTTGAGAAAATTTTGTCAAAATTTTATTTCTATAGAAAATTTTTTCGAAATATTATTTTTTATAGAAAATTTTGTTAAAGTTTTATTCCTATATCAAATTGAATTGATAAGGCACCGACTTTTGTAAATGTCGTCCTATTGTCAAAATAATATCTCACAGCCAACAATTGACCACTTACCGTGGCGAGATCTATCCAATATCCTTGTAAAATCACCACTTGTTAGTAGCAAGTTGCATAAAAATGACTTAATCATTCCCATCCCAATTTTAGGGAACTTTAAAAAGTGTAAGAAAGTGTGTCGAAATCGCTTCAGATTTAAATACATGTATATTCAAATTTAGTGCTTTATAAAGTTTCTAATAAATTTGATGGATTTGAGATGGTACCGTAAATGTTGATCTACAAGGTGGTGGAGGGTATAATATAGTCGGCCCCGCCCGTCTCGGTCATTAGCTCATTTCAATTTTGAGTCTAGATGTTTATAACATTCAACAAAGTTGAAGTATTTGAGATGGTATCGAGAATGTAGATCTACAAAGTGGTGCAGAGTATTATACTCGTATAGTCGTCCTCGCCCGACTTTAGACTTTCCTTAATTGTTTTCTATTTAAATTCTTGTTTACTCACATTTCAAGATATTTTGTTTTTATCTAATTCCTAAGTTTTATTTTCTTCTTCGTCGTGTTCTGTATTAATTGTTATTTGTTTACTTTTTAATTTCAATCATTCGTTACTTTTCTTTTTGCAACAAAAAGCAATTCATAGATAACGGAAGTCATTCGTAATATAAAGTTCCAATAGTTGTGGTGTGGTGGCTTTGGCTTTGTCTTTGGATATGTCACAACACTGAGGAGAGAAGATAAAAATTTTAAATGGGACAAACTTCAATGCTCAACGAGGAAGGGACAGTGTCTGTGTGAAATGAAAGTTGTTTGGTTGTGTTTTGCGTTTCCTTCTATTTCATTCTTCCGTTTCCTGTCTGTCTGCATTCGGGTTTAGTGTTGTTTACCATGCCATTCGATTGTTGTTGTCGCCATCAACAGGGACATTCTCATTGTTGTTGTCGATGTCATTGCCGTCATAGTTGTCGCTGGTTTTTGTGTTGCTTGTTGCCATTATGAAAATAACTTCCACTTATTGTTCTGCGACAAAATGGAGAAAAAAAAACCAAATACGGATACTTTGGAATCTCTATTTATAGTTCAAAAGCGCTGTTGTTTTCAAATTCAATTCTTAGTTTTTGCTTTCCAATTCGATTGGGGTGTGTGTGTGAATTGTTTTGTGCATATTTCGCTTTTGATTTCTGGTCCTTGTATTTGATATTCGGTATGAATTAAATGTGTGTATGTATGTGCGTTTCCTTTTCTCATTCTATGATGTCTTGTAATTATATTGGACGTTGTTTTTCGTGTTTTTCCATGTATTTCTTACAGCAATGATGTTTCTAACCTCCTTTTTATGGCAAATTGAGTAGGTTTTGAATGTCTATCATTTATTCGTTAATGCATTTCATGAGATAAATTTGTTGGGAGGTCAAGAAAGATGTTAGCGTTGATGACATGAATTTGCCTTAATATAGGAAGAAAACTATTATACCCTCCACCGTTTGTAACACATCGAAATATGGCTCTAAGACCCCATAAATTATATATATTCTGGGTCGTGGTGAAATTCTGAGCCGATCTAAGCATGTCCGTCCGTTTGTTGAAATCACGCTAACTTCCGAACGAAACAAGCTATCAACTTGAAACTTGGCCCAAGTAGTTGTTATTGATGTAGGTCGGATGGTATTGCAAATGGGTCATATCGGTCCACTTTTACGTATAGACCCCATATAAAGGGATCCTCAGATTTGGCTTGCGGAGCCTCAAAGTAAAGCAAATTTCATCCGATCCAGCTGAAATTTGGTACATGGTGTTTGTATGTGGTCTCTAAAATCCATGCAAAAATTGCTCCACATCGGTCCATAATTATATATAGCCCCCATATAAACCGAACCCAGATTTGGCTTGCGGAGCCTTAAAGAGAAGCAAATTTCATCCAATCCGGTTGAAATTTGGAACATGGTGATGGTATATGGTTTCTAAAAACCATGCTAAAATTGGTCCACATCGGTCCATAATTGTATATAGCCCCCATATAAACCGATCCCCAGATTTGGCTTGAGGAGTTTCTAAGAGAAGCAAATTTCATCCAATCCGGTTGAAATTTGGAACATGGTGTTAGTATATGATCTTTAACAACCATGCAAAATTTGGTCTACATCCGTCCATAACAATATATAGCCCCCATATAAACCGATCTCCAGATTTGGCGGAGCCTCAAAGAGAAGCAAATTTCATCCAACCCGGTTGAAATTTGGAACATGGTGTTGGTATATGGTCTCTAAAAACCATGCTAAAATTGGTCCACATCAGTCCATAATTATATATAGCCCCCATATAAACCGATCTCCAGATTTGGCTTGAGGAGTCTCTAAGAGAAGCACATTTCATCCAATCCGGTTGAAATTTGGAACATGGTGTTAGTATATGATCTTTAACAACCATGCCAGAATTGGTCCATATCGGTCCATAATTGTATATAGCCCCCATATAAACCATTCTCCAGATTTGACCTCCGGAGCCTCTTGGAGGAGCAACATTCATCCGATCCGGTTCAAATTTGGAACGTGGTGTTAGTATATGGCCGCTAACAACCATACCAAAATTGGTCCATATCGGCCTATAGTTATATATAGCCGATCTCCAATCACACAAAAATTGGTCCATATCGGTTGCCACTCGAGCCAAAAATAATCTACCAAAATTTTATTTCTATAGAAAATTTTGTCAAAATTTTATTTTATAGAAAATTTTGTGAAAATATTATTTCTATAGAAAATTTTGTTAAAATTTTATTCCTATAAAAAATTTTGTTAAAATTTCATTTCTATGGAAAATTTTGTCAAAATTTTATTTCTATAGAAAATTTTGTGAAAATGTTATTTCTATAGAAAATTTTGTTAAAATTTTATTTCTATAGAAAATTTTGTTAAAATTTTATTTCTATAGATTTTTTGATTTAATATATACCACGTATGGACTTACATACAATTTAGAAAACGGTGTTACGAGGTTTTAAGATACCTTGCCATCACCAAGCGTAACCGCAACTTAAGTAATTCGATTGTGGATGGCAGTGTTTAGAAGAAGTTTCTACGCAATCCATGGTGGAGGGTACATAAGCTTCGGCCTGGCCGAACTTACGGCCGTATATACTTGTTTTTAATTTAAGATAAAGTAACATAGAAAGCCAGGGAGCCACCGTGGTGCAATGGTTAGCATGCCCGCCTTGCATACACAAGGTCGTGGGTTCGATTCCTGCTACGACCGAACACCAAAAAGTTTTTCAGTGGTGAATTATCCCACCTCAGTAATGCTGGTGACATTTCTGAGGGTTTCAAAGCTTCTCTAAGTGGTTTCACTGGAATGTGGAAAGCCGTACGGACTCGGCTATAAAAAGGAGGTCCCTTGTCATTGAGCTTAACATGGAATCGGGCAACACTCAGTGATAAGAGTGAAGTTCACCACTGTGGTATCACAATGGACTGAATAGTCTAAGTGAGCCTGATACATCGGGCTGCCACATAACCTAACCTAACCTAACATAGAAAGCCAGGCGTTGCCGACTATATCATACCCTAAACCAACCGTAAATCTGAACCAATTTAGATTATATTTTACAGTTTCGATTGATACCAGAAAAAGTTACCTTGTACAAAACTACTATGCTCAAAAATAAGGTTATTAGGGGCAAATTTAAAAAAAAATTGGGCTATAAATACAATGGAGAGCAAAACCGAGTGCATGGTTTTACTTTTTGGAATCTTTATTTAATAGAAAATGTCTAGTACAGCCCACAAAGATTGGTTCGTTGATGACTGGAAATGAGTTAAATGTTCAGATGAAACAAAATTAAACCCATACGGTTTCTAAAAACCCAGGAAGTAAAATCTGGAGATCGGTCTATATGGGGGATATACCAAAACCAATACACGCCGTTTTCGGCACACCTCTTTATGGTCCTAAAATACCTCTAGATTTCCAATTTCAGGCAAATAGGATAAAAATTACGGTTTCTATAAGCCCGAGATGTAAAATCTGTAGATCGGTCTATATTGGGGCTATATCAATATATGGACCGATATTCACTATTTTCAGCATACATCTTTATGCTCCTAAAATACCTCTAGATTTCAGGCAAATTGGATAAAAACTACGTTTTCTATAAGCCCAAGATGTAAAATCGGGAAATCGGTCTATATGGGGGATATACCAAAGCATGGAGCAATATACGCCATTTTCGGCACACGTATTTGTGGTCTTAGAAAACTTTATAGATATAGACTTTCCCTGCTTGCTGTACTCTGAATCACTCTGTGTAGCAGGGAATTATAATTGAATAAATTAAACATTTATTTGATGTTGATGACAAAAACCAATTAAGTTTTTAATTGAGTCAAAAAAAATTTGATTGGAAAACTCAATAAGTTTTTTAAGCGATTATTTATTTAACCCTCTAATGCCCAAGCCCGCCTTTAGGCGGTCTTCATTTAGTAAGGAAGCTTTTAGTAAAACACACCTTAAAACAACAAAAATGGGTAAAATAAAAAGAAAACTTAGTTAAAACTGTTTAAGATGCTTTGTAGCATATACGGAATTTTACCGTATAAATTTTTCTTGTTTAGTTTTCTTGCTTTCGTGTCGTTAACATTGAAAATGAAATCAGCTGACAAAAAAATTGGGGCATTAGAGGGTTAAACTTTTTATCTAAAGCAGTTAAGCAATTAATTGAGTTTTGCAGTCGGCATCCATATGTTTTTTTTTTAAATTTAATTGTTAATTGGAATCATTAATTGTTTAATAAAAACCACGAAAATTATCACTCATTATACCCACCACCATAACATGGTGACGGGGTATAATAAGTTTGTCATTCCGTTTGTAACAAATTGAAATATCGATTTCCGACTATATAAAGTATATATATTCTTGATCAGGGAGAAATTCTAAGACGATATAAGCATGTCCGTCTGTCCGTCTGTCTGTCTGTTGTAATCACGCTACAGCCTTCAATAATGGCGCTATCGTCCCGAAATTTGGCACAGATTAGTTTTTTGTTTGCAGACAGGTCAAGTTATCGGCTATACCGGTCCAAGTTTTGATATAGTCCCCATATAAACCGACCTCCCGATTTGGGGTCTTGGGCCTATAAAAACCGTAGTTTTTATCAGATTTGCCTGAAATTGGAAATCTATAGGTATTTTGGGACCATAAAGAGGTGTGTCGAAAATGGTCCGTATCGGTCCATGTTTTAGTATTGGCCCCATATGGACCGATCTCCCGATTTTGCTTCTTAGGCGTCTAGAAACAGTATTTTCTATCCGCTTTGTCTGAAATTGAAAATCTAGAGGTATTTTAGGACCATAAGGAGGTGTGTCGAAAATCGTTCGCATCGGTCTATGTTTTGATATAGCCCCCATATAGACCGATCTCCCGATTTTGCTTCTTAGGCGTCTAGAAACAGTATTTTCTATCCGCTTTGTCTGAAATTGAAAATCTAGAGGTATTGTGGGACTATAAAGAGGTGTGTCGAAAATGGTCCATATCGGTCCATGTTTTGGTATAGCCCCCATATGTACCGATCTCCTGATTTTGCTTCCTACGTGTCTAGAAACAGTATTTTCTATCCGATTTGTATGAAATTGAAAATCTAAAGGTATTTTGGGACCATAAAGAGGTGTGTCGAAAATGGTCCGCATCGGTCCATGTTTTGATATAGCCCCCATATAAACCAACCTTCCGATTTGGAGTCTTGGGCCTGTAAAAACCGTAGTTTTTATCCAATTTGCCTGAAATTGGAAATATATAGGTATTTGAGGACCATAAAAAGGGGTGCCGAAAATGGTGCTCATCGGTCCATGTTTTGGTATAGCCCCCATATAGACCGATATCCCGATTTTGCTTTTAGGGCTTCTAGAAACTATATTTACCATCCGATTTGCCTGAAATTGGAAATTTGGAGGTATTTGAGGACCATAAAAAGGTGTGCTGAAAATGGTGCTCATCGGTCCATGTTTTGATATAGCCCCCATAGAGACTGATTTCCCGATTTTGCTTCTTGGGCTTCTAGAAACTATATTTTCTATCCGATTTTCCTGAAATTGAAAATCTAGAGTTATTTTGTGACCATAAAAAGGTGTGCCGAAAATGGTGTCCATCGGTCTATTTTTTGGTATAGCCCCCATATAGACCGATCTTCCATTTTGCTTCTTGGGCTTCTAGAAACTATATTTACCATCCGCTTTGCCTGAAATTCTTGAGCTACAATAAACTGTATTTATTACATGATTTGCCTGAAATTCGAAATCTAGAGGTATTTTTAGACCACAAATAAGAGTGCCGAAATTGAGGTATATCGGTCCATTTTTTGGTATAACCCCCATATAGACTGATCTGTCGATTTTTACTTCTTGGGCGTCTAGAGACTATATTTTCTGGCCGATTTGTTTGAAATTTAAAATCTGGAGGTATTTTAAGATCACAAATATGTGAGTAGCAAATGGTGCCTATCGGTCCATGTTTTGGTATAGCCCCATATACACCGATCTCCTGGCTTTATTTCTTGGGCTTCTAGAATACGTAGTTTTTATCCGATTTGCTGGAAATTAGTAATCTATAATAAGATTTTAGACAAACGAAATTTCTTTTTCTTATAAAGTGTTTTCGTTTATTCAACGATTGTCTCTAAAATGTGTGTCAAAAGAAAACTTTGCTTGTCTAAAATTACGTTTTTCAAAAAAGAAAACACTTCTTTCAGGGTATAGCAGGCGCACTGATCATGAAAATTGCTTCAAACTGAAAGTAAAAGTTCCAAATTTTACTCATCGTATTTAAATAAATGCGGAAAAATCTACAGATTTAAGATTTTACATCAAGGCGTTATTTCAACATATACACGATATGTTTATATTTTCTCTAAAACTCAAACATAATTGGTTCTCATAAATCCAGAATCTTATCTGGTCTTCATAGGTAGAATCTTTAAAGTTTGTCTTCGGGAGCTGGCTCGTTTGGGAGAAGATTTGTCATCAAACCCTCTACAATTCTATATATTATCAAGTAACCCACTATGACGAAGAGTTTTCATAGTAAACTATTATACTTGATTCATGGTGGTGGGTATTTAAAATTCGGCCCGGCCGAATTTACTGCTTTGTATACTTGTTTTCTTAACCAGCTTTGTGTTCTTAGTTTGTATATAAAATAATTGTATCAATTAATTTTTGAATTAAAGACATAACTATTTTCATTCACTTTCTTTTTTGGTTCAATCACAAAATTAATTGATCCAATTAATTTTTTAATTGAAATGTCTTCAATCACAGAAATGATAGTATCAATTAAAAAATGAATTGAAAGCCAATTAAAAAATTAATTGATCCAATTAAAAAAAAAAATTACTATTAATTTTTATTATTGATTTTTCTTTCAAGAAAAACATTTGTTGAATCAATTAAATGTTTAAGTTTTTTAATTAGTTAAAACTCAATTACGAATTACGGAAAAATTTTCCCGAAATTTTTTTCTGTGTACAAGAGCATTTCTGGATGTAGAATTTCCAATTTTTAACTGTTGTTTAACTGTTTTTTTTTTTTTTTTTTTGCCGGGATATTCTTTAACTGTTTCTTTACCTCAAATATTCAATCAAGTCATAATAATATTTCTATACACAAATATAATCATAATTTTTGTTTGTAATAAAGGGTGATTCTTTTGAGGTTAGGATTTTCATGCATTAGTATTTGACAGATCACGTGGGATTTCAGACATGGTGTCAAAGAGAAAGATGCTCAGTATGCTTTGACATTTCATCATGAATAGACTTACTAACGAGCAACGCTTGCAAATCATTGAATTTTATTACCAAAATCAGTGTTCGGTTCGAAATGTGTTTCGCGCTTTACGTCCGATTTATGGTCTACATAATCGACCAAGTGAGCAAACAATTAATGCGATTGTGACCAAGTTTCGCACTCAGTTTACTTTATTGGACATTAAACCAACCACACGAATGCGTACAGTGCGTACAGAAGAGAATATTGCGTCTGTTTCTGAGAGTGTTGCTGAAGACCGTGAAATGTCGATTCGTCGCCGTTCGCAGCAATTGGGTTTGTGTTATTCGACCACATGGAAGATTTTACGCAAAGATCTTGGTGTAAAACCGTATAAAATACAGCTCGTGCAAGAACTGAAGCCGAACGATCTGCCACAACGTCGAATTTTCAGTGAATGGGCCCTAGAAAAGTTGGCAGAAAATCCGCTTTTTTATCGACAAATTTTGTTCAGCGATGAGGCTCATTTCTGGTTGAATAGCTACGTAAATAAGCAAAATTGCCGCATTTGGGGTGAAGAGCAACCAGAAGCCGTTCAAGAACTGCCCATGCATCCCGAAAAATGCACTGTTTGGTGTGGTTTGTACGCTGGTGGAATCATTGGACCGTATTTTTTCAAAGATGCTGTTGGACGCAACGTTACGGTGAATGGCGATCGCTATCGTTCGATGCTAACAAACTTTTTGTTGCCAAAAATGGAAGAACTGAACTTGGTTGACATGTGGTTTCAACAAGATGGCGCTACATGCCACACAGCTCGCGATTCTATGGCCATTTTGAGGGAAAACTTCGGAGAACAATTCATCTCAAGAAATGGACCGGTAAGTTGGCCACCAAGATCATGCGATTTGACGCCTTTAGACTATTTTTTGTGGGGCTACGTCAAGTCTAAAGTCTACAGAAATAAGCCAGCAACTATTCCAGCTTTGGAAGACAACATTTCCGAAGAAATTCGGGCTATTCCGGCCGAAATGCTCGAAAAAGTTGCCCAAAATTGGACTTTCCGAATGGACCACCTAAGACGCAGCCGCGGTCAACATTTAAATGAAATTATCTTCAAAAAGTAAATGTCATGGACCAATCTAACGTTTCAAATAAAGAACCGATGAGATTTTGCAAATTTTATGCGTTTTTTTTTTTAAAAGTTATCAAGCTCTTAACAAATCACCCTTTATTTTCACTTTTAATGTAATGGTGCTTACTTCCATCTTTTCTTTATCTCGTATTTATTATGCCATTTTTCTAAATATGCAAATAGCTTTATTAATAAAAATATATTCATTGATCTAAATAAATTGACCTAATTTTTTTTCAAACTCTTGAATCAACTTTGGTTGTACAAAATCAGCAATATCTCAATTTTCCTACTTTAGAAAACAACTTGTAGTGCGGTGTAATTTTCCTCAATTCAAAGCAATATTAAAAGTTAAAAACTACCTGAAACAAGGGGGATTACTGTCCTCTTCCATTTGTCGTGTAATCATATTTCCGAATACAAAAATATCCTGTGGACAATAAGGAAAATGTAATCTCTAGAGAAAATGACAAACAAAACGATATTCGTGAGATACCAAAATAACAGAAACAGAAACAAAGCCAAGGATAAAGTGAGTGAGTGAGAACATGAACGTGCTTCTAGCTGTGTTTTCGCGGGAACCACAATAATAACCAATAACCAACCCTCAAACAAGGAGAATTTTTTGGTTAATCTTCTGATGTATTAAAGGATAAAATTGCATCTCGTTTTTTTTTTGCATTTGCGTTGCCTTTATTTATGGCCATTCTACTTTTCTACAATATCCTCTTTCCATTGAGCGACACAACAAACTAGTGGACAAATGCAAAACGGATTTTAAACTGTGTCCATTTACAATATCGCCGTTGTCTTTGAGATATACAGTGGGCGATAATATAAAGGATAAAAAAGGAAAGTCGACCGTCGGGCGGGGCCGACTATATCATATTCTGAATAAGTGGAGGAATTATTAATATAGGTGTACCAAAATCGATTCATAAATTCGACCGGAAAATGTTGACAAAATGTTCTTGAAATAAAATCTCTACAAAAATTTAGACAAAATCTTCTATAGAAACAAAAATTTTGACAGAAATTTCTGTGGACACAAAAACTTGACAAAATTTCCTATAGAAATAAAAAAATTTCTATAGAAATACAATTTTTTTATTTTAATTTTCAGTAAAAATTAAATTTTACCAACATTTTCTACAAAAATTAAATTTTCCCAAACGTTTCTAGAGGAATAAAATGTTGCCAAAATTTTCGATTGAACTAAAATTTTCACAAAATTTTCTATAGAAATAACATTTTGACAAAATTCTCTATGGAAATAAAATTTTGACAAAATCTTCCACGGAAGTAAAATTTTGACAAAATTTTCTATAGAAATAAACTTTTTACAAAATTTTCTATAGAAATAAAATATTGAGAAAATTTTCTATAGAAATAAAATTTTTGCAAACTTTTCTATAGGAATAAAATGATGACAAAATTTTCTATAGAAATCAAATGTTGACAAAATTTTCTATAGGAATAAAATGTTGACAAAAGTTTTGACAAAATTTTCTGTAGGAATAAAATGATGACAAAAATTAAAAAAAAATTAAAAATTAAAAATAGAAAAATATTTTGATAAAATTTTCTATAGAAATAAAATATTGACAAAATTTTCTATAGAAATAAACTGTTGACAAAATTTTCTATTAAAATGTTGACAAAAATTTTGACACAATTTCCTGTCGGAATAAAATGTTGACAAAAATTTTGACAAAATTATCTTAGAAATAAAATTTTGAAAAAATTTTCTATAGAAATAAATTTTTGATCAAATTTTCTATAGAAATAAAATGTTGACAAAATTTTCTATAGCAATATATTGTTGACAAAACTTTCTATAGAAATAAAATTTTGAGAAAATTTTCTATAGAATTGAAAATTAAAAAAAAAAAACTATAGAAATAAAAATTTGACACATTTTTCTATAGAAATACAATTTTCGAAAAATTATCTATAGAAATAAAATTTTGGCAAAATTTTCTATAGAAACAAAAATTTGACAAAATTTTCTAAAGAAATAAAATTTTGACAAAATTTTCTATAGAAATAAAAATTTAATAAAATTTTCTATAGAAATAAATTTTTCTATAGAAAAAAAAATTCGACAAAAATTTCTACAGTTATAAAACTTTGACAAAATTGTCTATAGAAATAAAATGTTGACAAAATTTTCTATGAGACAACATTTCCTTTGGAAATAAAATGTTGACAATATTTTCTATAGAAATAAATATTTACAAAATTTTCAATAGAAATAAATATTTAATAAAAATTTCTATAGAAATAAAATTTTGACAAAACTTTCTATAGAAATAAAATTTTGACAAAACTTTCTATATAAATAAAATTTTGACAAAATTTTCTCTGGAAATAAAATGTTGACAATATTTTCTATATAAAAATAAAATTTTGAAAAAATATCTATTGAAATAAATTTTTGACCAAATTTTCTATAGAATTAAAATTTGAAAAAAATTTCCTATGGAAATAAAATTTTGACAAAACTTTCTATAGAAATAAAATTTTGACAAATTTTCTATAGAAATAAAATTTTGACGAAATTTTCTATAGAAATAAAATTAGGTAAAATTTTCTATAGAAATAACTTTTTCATAAAAAATTCTATAGAAATAAAATTTTGACAAAACTTTCTATAGAAATAAAATTTTCACAAAATTTTCGATTGAAATAAAATTTTGACGAAATTTTCGATAGAAATAAAATTTTGACAACATTTTCTATAGAAATCAAATTTTGACAAAATTTTCTATAGAAATAAAATTTTGACGAAATAAATTTTTGATAAAAATTTCTATAGAAATAAAATTTTGACAAAATTTTCTATAGAAATAAAATTTTGACAAAATTTTCTATAGAAATAAAATTTTGACAAAATTTTCTATAGAAATAAAATTTTGACAAAATTTTCTATAGAAATAAAATTTTGACAAAATTTTCTATAAAAATAAAATTTTGACAAAATTTTCTGTAGAAATAAAATTTGGACAAAATTTTCTAAAGAAACTAAATTTTGACAAAAGAACTAAAATTTCGACTAAATTTTCTATAGAAATAAAAATTTGGTAAAAGTCTCTATAGAAATAAAATTTTGACAAAATTTTCTATAGAAATAAAACTTTCATAAAATTTTCTAGAGTCATAAAATGTTGACAAAATTTCCTATAGAAATAAAATTTTGAAAAATTTTTTCTATGAAATGGATTTTTGACAAAATTTTTTAAAGAAATACAAAATTGAAGAAATTGCTTATAGAAATAAAATTTTGACAAAATTTTCTATAGAAATAAATTTTTGATAAAAATTTCTATAGAAATAAAATTTTGACAAAATGTTCTATAGAAATAAAATGTTGATAAAATTTTCGATAGAAATAAAATTTTGACAAAATTTTCTATAGAAATAAAATTTTGACAAATTTTTCTATAGAAATAAAATTTTGGCAACATTTTCTATAGAAATAAAATTTTGACAAAATTTAATCAAACACTTCAAAATATTTTTTGGTATATTTTTGGGTAAATTTTCTTAAAAAAATCGAATTTTGGCACAAGTGGCAACCGTGCTCAGGAGGTGATTGTGAAATCTATTCTGGTAGGCACATTTTTAGCAGATCAAAGTTACACAATTGTTTACTCTTGACTATTGTTCATGCTCATTATTTCTTTACTATAGGGGTAGTTGGAGATGGTACTTCATTAATCGACCTTCCGCTAAACCATCATTGACTTTCCAACAATCATCAAATTATTTAGCTCTTTTTCCACTTATTGTTTCCCACTGTGAATATTAAAAAAACAAGTATAAACGGCCGTAAGTTCGGCCAGGCCGAATCTTATGTACCCTCCACCATGGATTGCGTAGAAACTTCTACGAAAGACTGTTATACACAATCGAATTACTTGGGTTGTGGTATCTTAAATCGTTTTCTAAATTGTGAGTTAGTCCACACGTGGTATTTATTAGACAAAAACGTATGTAAGTCTACAAATAATTACGAATCGATATGGACTTTTGCACGGTACGTAGGGAGCCAGAATTGAAAATTGGGGGTTGCTTATATGGGGGCTATATACAATTATGAACTTGATATGGACCAAAAACCAATCTCGGGATCGGTTTATATGGGGGATATACATGATTATGGACTGATATGGACCACTTTTGGCATGGTTGTTAAATATCATATACTACCACCACGTACCAAATTTCAACCAGATCGGATGAATTTTGCTTCTCCACAAGGCACCGGAGGTCAAATCTGGGGATCGGTTTATATGGGGGCTATATATAATTATGGACTGATATGAACCAATTCATGCATGGTTGTTGGATACCATATAGAAACATCACGTATCAAATTTCAACCGAATCCGATGAATTTTGGTCTTCCAAGGGGCTCCGTAGGTCAAATCTGGGGATCGGTTTATATGGGGGCTATACATAATTATGGACCGATTTCGACCAATTTTTGAATGGGTGTTTGAGACCATATATTAACACCACGTACCAAATACCAACTGAATCATATGAATTTTGGTCTTCCAAGAGGATCCGGAGGTCAAATCTGGCGATCGGTTTATATGGGGGCTATATATAATTATGGTTGTTAGAGACCATATACTAACACCATGTACCAAATTTTAGCCGGATAGGATGAAGTTTGCTTCTCTTAGAGGCTCGCAAGCCAAATCTGGGGATGGGTTTATATGGGGACTATTTATAATTATGGACCGATATGGACCAATTTTTGTATGGTTGCTAAAGACCGTATACTAACACAATGTACCAAATTTTAGCCGGATCGGATGAAATTTGCTTCTCTTAGAGGCTCCGAAAGCCAAATCGGGGGATCGGGTTATATGGGGGCTATATATAATTATGAACCGATGTGGACCAATTTTTTCATGGTTGTTAGAGACCGTATACTAACACCATGTACCAAATTTTCGCCGGATCGGATGAAACTTTCTTCTCTTAGAGGCTCCGCAAGCCAAATCTGGGGATCGGTTTATATGGGGGCTATATATAATTATGGACCGATGTGGACCAATTTTTGAATGGTTGTTAAGGACCATATACTAACACAATGTACCAAATTTCAGCCGGATCGGATTAAATTTGCTTCTCTTAGAGGCTCTGAAAGCCAAATCGGGAGATCGGTTTATATGGGGGCTATATATAATTATGGACCGATGTGGACCAATTTTTGCATGTTTGTTAGATACCTAATACTAACACCATGTACCAAATTTCAGCCGGATCGGATGAAATTTGCTTCTCTTAGAGGGTCTGCAAGCCAAATTTGGGGGTCCGTTCATATGGGGGCTATACGTAAAAGTGGACCGATATGGCCCATTTGCAATACCATCCGACCTACATCAATAAAAATTACTTGTGCCAAGTTTCAAGTCGATAGCTTGTTTCGTTCGGAAGTTAGCGTAATTTCAACAGACGAACGGACGGACGGACATGCTCAGATCGACTCAGAATTTCACCACGACCCAGAATATATATACTTTATGGGGTCTTAGACCAATATTTCGATGTGTTACAAACGGAATGACAAAGTTAATATACCCCCCATCCTATGGTGGAGGGTATAATAATATCATTTTTCTCTTTCACACCACGGTGCGACATTTGCTTGGAATGCTTTATGCATCCGGGTTGTTGTGTCGTGCATTGTTATTTCCGTAATTTTGCATCGTTTAATGTTGCTCGATTGCTGTGATAGTGGCACGCAGTCAGTGGTCGTGGTGAGCTCAGTAAATCCGTTTGATGGCCATTAGAATGAAATGTCAAACCGTCATACAACAATAGCTGTGACGATGGTAATGACGCCGACGATGATGATGATGACGAGAATAAGGACATTGGTCATAATGCGATACGCAGAAGTGTAGTACAACACCAACCAAGTTGATGATGACGATGTTGGATTTTCGTGGTTGGCTAAAGCAACAACCAAAACAGTTGGCTGGAAATTTTCCAACAAATCTGTGAAAATTTTCCTTCTATCTGAGGAAGTAAAAAAGGAGCATGGAGTAGAGGAAGAGAATCCTGATATTGTTTGTGATATTGGAGTCCTCGTTTTAAAGACAACGCTCAACAGGATATAATCGTTAGCTTGCTAGAGAAAAGCAATGCACATAACATCAGGACATCAAAGTTAATAAGGACCCAAAGAAATAGCAGAACTCAAAGGAATTTACAGTAGTAGCTCACCTCCTCTCCCCAACCATTCGTTCACCATAAAAGCCTTCATCTGTTGAGGGGTCCCTGTCCAGAGAGGAGAGAAAGAGAAATAAGCAATAGACAAAGAACATGGTGGTGACCACAAAATTTCAAAAAAACAAAAATGCAATGAACAACCGAAAGAAGGATCATTTTTGACACACACATAGACCCACAAACATTTACACCCACCACTCGAAAAAATGAACATTTCACTTTTGGTGGTCCACTCCAAAATGGATTGATATTGCACATGATGAGCGAAGTGAACACTACTACTACTATTACATCATCAACATGTCATAAATGCTAGCTTGATAAATTCAGCGTCCCCATTGTATTTTGACTTTATTTCCCTGGAAAGAAAGCTGCCCTGGTATTCGTAAATTTTTTCGATGGTTTACATAGGGATGACTTTTTTTTATTTGTTGGAAACTGGTTTTTTGCATCGGCATTGTCCAATGTCCATGCAACAAGAACAGCGTAATAAGTTGGCTTAGAATGCTACCTATGTTTGTCATTCCATTTGTAATGCTACGAAATATTGGTGTCAAACCCCATAAACCCCCATCGACTTGAAACTAGGCGCAAGTACACTCAAACAAAAGTGAACCCTATATTTGTCTAAAGTCGAGGTAATTCTATTGTAGTTCATGGATTTTTTAGGTTTATAGAAAGTATCCATGACTTCAACAACTTTTTGCGTACCTTAGTTAACTAAATTAACTAAAACAGATGAAGAAACTGATACACAAATGAAGCATAAAGATTAACTAAATCCGTGTCTCCCAACAAATAGTTCAGAATTTCTTAAAATTTGTAAATTTTACCAATAATGCGCCAATCTTGAACTTCGTATGGCACCAAAGACATTTTTTTCAATTTTGAACTCCATTTTTATACCCACCACCATAGAATGGTGATCGGGTTATAAAAAGTTTGTCATTCCGTTTGTAGCACATCGAAATATCGATTTCCGACTATATAATATATATACATTCTTGATCAGAGAGAAATTCTAAGACGATATAAACATGTCCGTCTGTCTGTCTGTTTGTCTGTTGTAATCACGCTACAGCCTTCAATAATGGCGCTGTCGTCCTGATATAGTTCCCGTATAGACCGATCTCCCGATTTTGGGTCTTGGGCTTAGTTTTTATCCGATCTGCCTCAAATTCAAAATCTAGAGGTATTTTGGGTTCATAAATAAGTGCGTCGAATATGGTGTGTATAGGCCGATCTCCCGAATTGACTTCTTGCGTTTCTAAACGCCGCAATTTTTGTCCAATCTCCCTGAAATTCAAAATCTGAAGAAGAAGAACAATTAGTACTATAGTCAAGTGTGACTAATACGGTCCCAGAAGGCAGAGTTTTACACCAATTAGTAGTGAAGTCAAGTGTGCCAAATTTTATTGAAATCGGTTCAGATTTAGATATAGCTCCAATATATATCGTTCGCCCGATTTACACTCTTATGACCACAGTGGCCAATATTTTACTCCGATTTAAATAATTGAAATTTTGCACAGGGAGTAGAATTAGCATTGTAGCTATGCGTGCCAAATTTGGTTGAAATCGGTTCTATATATATATAGCTTTTCCCCGATTTACACTCATATGACCACAGAGGCAAAGTTTTAACTCCGATTTAGTTGAAATTTTGCACAGGGAGTAGAATTAGCATTGTAGCTATATGTGCAAAATTTGGTTCAAAGTTTTTACTTCCACCGTATTTTTCCCCCTTCAGAAAACAGTATTTTATCAAAACACGAAATTCTTTTTTTCCCATTTTTTCACAATAGCAAAAGTTGCTTCACAAAAGACGCTCTATCTCACAAACCAATTGACTTACAGACGTCAAATTTTGACACGAATCATTTCAAGGTTGGTACTATATAAAAATAATATGCATTTAATATTAGCGACGCCATCCATGTGTCAGACTGGGGACTTATCAGCCAACCTGTTATCTCGCTGAAGATTGTCACCGATGGTGTATCGAAATATTCGAGAACAGCAACATTTCAATAAAGAAGTAATGAAAAACAACAACACCAGCATTTTTCATTAGTCCATGACCTCAAGTCAAACTAATAATCCGAAAATTGTAAAATTTTTTATAGTAATAAAATTTTGGCAACATTTTCTATAGATTAAAATTTTTTTTTTTATAGAAATAACATTTTGACAAATTTTTCTATAGAAGTAAAATTTAGACAAAATTTTCTATGGAAATAAAAATTTTTGAAAATTTTCTATAGAATTAAAATTTTGAAAAAAAATTTAATCAAACACTTTAAAATATATATTTTTTAATTTGGCAAATTTTCGGTTAAATTTTCTTCAAATTTAGTAGATTATTTTTGGCACGAGTGTCAACCATGCTCAGGTGCTGAACCTGGAAAATTGCAAATCTAGAGGTATAGTGGGTTCATAAATAAGTGTGCCGAATATGGTGTGTATCGGTCCATGGTTTGGTGTAGCCCCATATAGGCCAATCTTCCGACTTGACTTTTTGTGCTTCTGGACACCGCAATTTTTATTCGATTTACCTTAAATTCAAAATCTGTAAATATTTTGGGACTACGCATATGTACGCCGAATATGGTGGCTATAAGTTCATGTTTTCGTATTTACTTCATATAGATTGTTGTTCAGATTTGACCTCTTAAGTGTGTAGACATACCAATTTTTATGTGAATTGCCTGAAATTCAAAATCGAAGAGATATTTTGATACACCCACCATTATCCATACATTGATACATCCTCCATATCGGACCATGTTTCGATATAGCCCCCATATAGACCGATCTCCAGATTAACTTCTTGGGCTTCTAGAATCCGTAGTTTTTATCCAATTTGCCTGAAATTTGAAATCTAGAGGTATTCTAGGACCATAAAGGGGTGTGACGAATATATTGAGTATCGGTACAGTTTTTGATATAGCCCCCATATAAACCGGCCCTCCGATTTGGGGTCTAGATTCTAGAACTACAATTAAATGTGCTGAATACTGTACGTATACTTCCATGTTTTGGTATAGCCTCCATTACACCGAACTCCCGATTTTACTTCTTAGGCTTCTAGAATCCGTAATTTTTATCCGATTTTCCACAAATTGAAAATATACTGGCATTTTAGACACATAACAAAGTGTATATGATTTAGTTTTATCGGTCCATTTGGTAAGACCTCCATATAGACCGATTTCACTTATTGAGGGTATAGAAGGCACACTGATCATGAAAATTGCTTGAAACTGAATGCAAAATTACCAGATTTTACTTATCGTAATCATTTAAATAATTGGGATGAAAATCCACAGATTATAGATTTCAAATCAAGTCGTTATTTCATCATTTTCTTGCACACTTACAAGAGATGTTTATGATTCCTCTCAAACTCAAACAAAAAATGGTTCTTATAAATTCAGAATCTGATCTAGTCACAGCAGAAAAGTCTGCTAAAACAGCAAAAAGTCTGCTGAAAAAGGGACGGCAGTCACTGTTTGCTGAAATAGCAAACATTTCCTGCTATTTTTGAAGCTAGATTACACTAAAGCATGTTTTATTTTGGCTAAAATAAATAAAAATGTCAACTTAGGAGCTATCCTAACATAATTAAAACAATATTTTATGAATATCTATAGTATTTGACCAAAAATCTGAATATTTATAAAATTGAGGCATAACAGCAAACAAAATGTTTGCTGATCGTATTTAGGAGTTTGTAAGTATATTACAGTGCAAAAATACACCAAAAACTACTTTTGGTTCTTAAATATGCTTTGGGGAAAAATTTATAACCTAAAAATTTTATAAATTGTTGTTCATTAGGCCCTGAAGTACAAAAATATAATAGCAGACATCGACTGCTGTTTTTAGCAGACTTTTTTCTATGAGTTTAGATAAGATCTTTATATTTATCTGTGTGAAGCGTACTGGTTGAACTGATCTGCTTGGGAAAATATCTGTCATCAAACCCCCCTGAAATTTTTAAAGGAAACTATTATACGTTTTGTTTGTTATTGTTGGTCTCTCTTCAATCATTATTGTTGTTTATGATCTCAGCTTAAAACCATACATTGACTAATCTACAAGTGTAGCTTAACAAACAGAGGAAAAGTATGCTTGTCAAATTTATTTGGGCAAAGCACTATAGACTACAAGATGGTTGGATGTACAGCTGTTTCGGAATTACCACATTCCTCATCAGCATCCTCTACTTGCAGCAAAACTATCAACCAATTATCAGAATAAATTCGGGTAATTCACTCAACCCAAAGTGAACTACAATTGAACCTTCCGAAAAAAGGTTTTTTAGTCGGCTACTGCCTAAACAAATTTCCAAGCATATCTCTTTTCCTTTGCCAAACTCAAATCATCGATTTGAATGTAGTTGGCTGGGTTTGTTTTTGAGCGTGCTTCCTCTATCTTCTTTCGTTTGGTTTGGTTTCTCTTCAATCATTATTGTTGTTTTTGATCTCAGCTTAAAACCATGCATTGACTAAACTACGAGTGTGCTATTATATTTGATTCATGGTGGTGGGTATTTAAGATTCGACCCGGCCGAACTTACTACTGTATATACTTGTTTTTTAATCTCTTAAATAAATGAACTTCCAAAGCCCATGTCCAAATTGGATCATTCTGAAAAATTTGCACTGCTTCCTTGTCAAAAGTTTGGAATCCAAACTACTCTGTTTGGGAGCTCTTTTTTGCTTGGATGCAAATATGTTAAATTTATTCAATTATATGATTTTCGGTTTTAAAATATGATCAACACAAAAATGTTTTAATACAATTTTCTACCAGCTTATGTCTTGATTTGAGTTTATTTACTTTATTCCTCCTCTCATTCAGTGGATAGAAATAGATAGATTTGCCCGTTTGATGTGATTTACCAATAACAAACTCTTATAGTAACAAATTCTCCGATTTTTCGTCGTTGGAAAATGCAAATACATCCTGTCAATTACAATGCAATTGACTTCATTCCACAGTACACCCTGGAACACAATACAAACTCAAGAACATGGACCGGCATTTAATTCATTCGGCTTGAAGCTGCTGTTTTTGTTTGAGCTTTGATCTTTGCTGCTGGTGTCGTGGCTGCTGATGTGCTTGATGTTTATTGCTGACGATAGCAATAGCAATGGTACTGTCATTCATGTCTCTGTGTCCGTGTGTGTGTGTAAGTGAGGATACTAGTGAAAAAAGTTATACAACCATTTTTTCGGTGAAAGTATGATTGTTTGAATGTGAGAGATAATATTGATGTTGTTGTTGTAATAGTAGTTGTAGTTGGCTGTTGAATGCTCGATGATAAAAACTCAGTCTCACACACCCACAAAATTGCCTGTTTTTTAAGAGTTTATTATTGTTGTCTTTCTCTCGCTCCCTCTCTGTTTCTGTTCGAGCACTTGATTGCTGTTGTTTGTTTATTTGTCTGTATAAATGTTAACTAATAAAAATGCTTCACGAACAACAACAGCTAAATCGTTAAAGAGTATAAAAAGAGACCAGAGTCAAAAACAGCAACGGAAACCAAACTAAGTGGAAGAGAAACAAACAAGACCACGACGAAATAAAATCGTGAGAAAACAAAAAGGGATGTAAAGTGCTGTTTATTTAGAAAATGAAAAATAAATGCGTCACTTTTGGGTTTGCTTTTGACTTGTCCAAAAGCTTTTACATTCATTTCATTTAATATACAGTCGACTCTCGATAATTTGAAACTCAATGGACAAGAGAAAAAGTTCAAATTTCCAAGTGTTTCAAAATAATAAGAGTTCAAATTATCAAGAGAGAACAGAGAAAAAGTTCATATAAACAAGAGTGATAATAAATCAGGAAAATTGTTATATGTGTTATTTTCTTCTGAGTTAGCGACTTCAATCTACCATGATCTAATGAATTTTCTATTGTGAAGAGAGCTGAAAAGAATTCGTCACCTGTGTCAGTTCCAAGGGCGTAGGAGCGTAGGTTATTAATAGATTTCCTTGCCTCGTTCTATGTGACTGGATTCAGCGGTTGGTCTTCTTCATTTTCCTCCATGTTTTTGTCCAAATCTAAAAGTTCAGCATCAGTAAGAACTCCATAAACAACTTGAACAAAATCCTCAAAAGTTAAATCTCCACAGTTAGGTAAAAGTCCCCACCCAGGGTCCGTACTTGAAAATATTGATAGCTCTGATAACTATAGCTCATTGTATGTTTGTTTAAGCCCGCATCTTTTGAAACGGTTTTTAAGAGTCTTATGGTTGACATTTTCATTTTCCAGACCTTATCGAGCATCGTTAAAACAGTTATATTCACATTTTAACTCTTTTAGTGTTATCCAGCACTAGAGAAACAATTTCTCTGTGGTAGAGAGTTTTAAAGTTCTGGATAATGCCTTGGTCTAATGGCTGCAACTTTGATGTCGTGCTGGGTGGAAAAAATATAAATTTCACGTGATCTAAGGATTTTTCGTTTTTCTTTTTCATGCCATCATTAACCAAGGAATCACCGACTTCAAAATAGAGAGAGTAAAATAACACAAATTCAAATTATAGAATGTTTCAGAAATACCGGATAAAAGTAACAGGTTATGCTCAAAAAGTCAAATCGGGGGATCAATTTATATAGAGGCTATATCGAAAACGGGACCGGTATAGCTTATCTTCGAAGTTGACCTACCTGGAGAATACATTTCAGCATGATAGCTATTTGATTGAAGTAATAATACATTAATAATTTTTCAAGCTCGTGGTCTGTTTTTAATATTTTATTTAATTTTCCCAATATTTCGCCATTGCCATACTGAATCGCTTCTTCAGGGGGTATGCAGAATATAGACAACACAAAATACTTAAAACTACTGTAGATTCACTACACTCGTCGGCTGTATGTATTGCACTCTATAGCATAATTACAAAAGACAGACGGACCTCGTTGGATCATCTTAGAATTTCCCCTTTATTAATGGATTTTTTCTGTGAGAACAATGAATACAAAATAACAGGTTGGCTGATAAGTCCCCGATCTGACGCATAGATGACATCGCTAGTATTAAATGCATATTATTTTTATACCCTCCACCATAGGATGGGGGTATATTAACTTTGTCATTCCGTTTGTAACACATCGAAATATTGCTCTAAGACCCCATAAAGTATATATATTCTAGGTCGTGGTGAAATTCTGAGTCGATCTAAGCATGTCCGTCCGTCCGTCCGTCTGTCCGTCTGTCCGTCTGTCCGGCTGTCCGTCCGTCTGTGGAAATCACGCTAACTTCCGAACGAAACAAGCTATCGACTTGAAACTTGGCACAAGTAGTTGTTATTGATGTAGGTCGGATGGTATTGAAAATGGGCCATATCGCACCACGTTTACGTATAGCCCCCATATAAACCGATCCCCAAATTTGGCTTGGGGAGCCTCCCGGAGCAGCAAAATTCATCCGATCCGGTTGAAATTTGGTACGTGGTCTTAGTATACGGTCTCTAACAACCATGCAAAAATTGGTTCATATCGGTCCATAATTATATATAGCCCCCATATAAACCGATCCCCAGATTTGACCTCCGGAGCCTCTTGGAGGGGCAAAATTCATCCGATCCGATTGAAATTTGGTACCTGATGTTAGTATATGGTCTCTAACAACCATGCAAAAATTGGTGCATATCGGTCCATAATTATATATAGCCCCCATATAAACCGATCCCCAGATTTGACCTCCGGAGACTTTTGCAGGGGCAAAATTCATCCGATCCGGTTGAAATTTGGTACCTGATGTTAGTATACGGCCTCTAACAACCATGCAAAAATTGGTCCATATCGGTCAATAATTATATATAGCTCCCATATAAACCGATCCCCAGATTTGACCACCGGAGCCTCTTGGAGGAGCAAAATTCATCCGATCCGGTTGAAATTTAGTACGTGGTCTTAGTATACGGTTTTTAACAACCATGCAAAAATTGGTCCATATCGGTCCATAAATATATATAGCCCCCATATAAACCGATCCCCAGATTTGACCTCCGGAGCCTCTTGGAGGGGCAAAATTCATCCGATCCGGTTGAAATTTGGTACCTGATGTTAGTTTACGGCCTCTAATAACCATGCAAAAATTGGTCCATATCGGTCCATAATTATATATAGCCCCCATATAAACCGATCCCCAGATTTGACCTCCGGAGCCTCTTGGAAGAGCAAAATTCATCCGATCCAGTTGAACTTTGGTACATGGTGTTAGTATATGGTCTCTAACAAACATGCAAAAATTGGTCCATATCGGTCCATAATTATATATAGTTCCCATATAAACCGTCCCCAGATTTGACGTCCGGAACCTCTTGGAGGAGCAAAAGTCATCCGATACGGTTGAAATTTGGTACATTTTGTCAATATATGGCCTCTAACAGCCATGTAAAAATTGGTCCATATCGGTCTTTAGTTATATATAGCCGATGACTTATTACACAAAAATTGGTCCATATCGCCAAAAATAATCTACCAAAACTTTATTTCCATAGAAAATTTTGTCAAATTTTATTACTGTAGAAAGTTTTGTCAAAATTTCATTTCTATAGAAAGTTTTGTCAAAAGTTTATTTCTATACAAATGTTTGTCAAAATTTTATTTCCATAGAAAATTTTGTCAAAATTTTATTTCTATAGAAAATTTTGTCAAATTTTATTACTATAGAAAATTTTGTTAAAATTTCATTTCTATAGAAAGTTTTGTCAAAAGTTTATTTATATAGAAATGTTTGTCAAAATTTTATTTCTATAGAAAATTTTTAAAAAATTTATTTCTGTAGAAAATTTTGTCAACATATTATTTCTATACAAAGTTTTGTCAAAATTTCATTTCTATACAAAATTTTGTCAACATTTTATTTCTATAGAAATTTTTGTCAAAATTGTATTGCTATAGAAAATTTTGTCAACATTTTACTTCCATAGAAAATTTTGTCAACATTTTATTTCTATAGAAAATTTTGTCAAGTTTTTATTTCTATAGAAAATTTTGTCAAATTTTTATTTCTATAGAAAATTTTGTCAAAATTTTATTTCTATAGAAAATTTTGTCAATGTTTCATTTCTATAGAAAATTTTGTCAAAATTTTATTTCTATAGAAAATTTTGTCAAACTAGATTATATACGTATTTAATCGGCCTTTTTTTGTTTAATATATACCCCGTATCGGCTAACTTACAATTTAGAAGACAGTGTTAAAAAGTTTTACGATACCTTGCCATCGGCAAGTGTTATCGCAACCCAAGTAATTCGATTGTGGATGACAGCCTTTAGTAGAAGTTCCTACGCAATCCATGGTGGAGGGTACATAAGATTCGGCCTGGCCGAACTTACGGCCGTATATACTTGTTATATATTCAAATGATTCGTGTCAAAATTTGACGTCTGTAAGTCAATTGGTTTGTGAGATAGAGCGTCTTTTGTGAAGCAACTTTTGTTATTGTGAAAAAAATGGAAAAAAAAGGAATTTCGTGGTTTGATAAAATACTGTTTTCTGAAGGGAAAAATACGGTGGAAGCAAAAACTTGGCTTGATAATGAGTTTCCGGACTCTGCCCCAGAGAAATCAACAATAATTGATTAGTATGCAAAATTCAAGCGTGGTGAAATGAGCACGGAGGTCGGTGAACGCATTGGACGCCCGAAAAGTCCGCTGGCAAAGTAATGACCTCTGTTTTTTGGGATGCGCATGGAATAATTTTTATCGATTATCTTGAGAAGGGAAAAACCTTGAGAAGGGAAAAACCGTGCCACAAGTCATTGAGAACGATGGCAAAAATTCATGAATTGGGCTTCGAATTGCTTCCCCACCCACCGTATTCTCCAGATCTGGCCCCCAGCGACTTTTTCTTGTTCTCAGACCTCAAAAGGATGCTCGCAGGGAAAAAATTTGGCTGCAATGAAGAGGTGATCGCCGAAACTGAAGCCTGTTTTGAGGCAAAACCGAAGGAGTACTACCAAAATGGTATCAAAAAATTGGAAGGTCGTTATAATCGTTGTATCGCTCTTGGAGGGAACTAAAGGGTGATTTGTTAAGAGCTTGATAACTTTTTTTTTAAAAAAAAAACGCATAAAATTTGCAAAATCTCATCGGTTCTTTATTTGAAACGTTAGATTGGTCCATGACATTTACTTTTTGAAGATAATTTCATTTAAATGTTGACCGCGGCTGCGTCTTAGGTGGTCCATTCGGAAAGTCCAATTTTGGGCAACTTTTTCGAGCATTTCGGCCGGAATAGCCCGAATTTCTTCGGAAATGTTGTCTTCCAAAGCTGGAATAGTTGCTGGCTTATTTCTGTAGACTTTAGACTTGACGTAGCCCCACAAAAAATAGTCTAAAGGCGTCAAATCGCATGATCTTGGTGGCCAACTTACCGGTCCATTTCTTGAGATGAATTGTTCTCCGAAGTTTTCCCTCAAAATGGCCATAGAATCGCGAGCTGTGTGGCATGTAGCGCCATCTTGTTGAAACCACATGTCAACCAAGTTCAGTTCTTCCATTTTTGGCAACAAAAAGTTTGTTAGCATCGAACGATAGCGATCGCCATTCACCGTAACGTTGCGTCCAACAGCATCTTTGAAAAAATACGGTCCAATGATTCCACCAGCGTACAAACCACACCAAACAGTGCATTTTTCGGGATGCATGGGCAGTTCTTGAACGGCTTCTGGTTGCTCTTCACTCCAAATGCGGCAATTTTGCTTATTTACGTAGCCATTCAACCAGAAATGAGCCTCATCGCTGAACAAAATTTGTCGATAAAAAAGCGGATTTTCTGCCAACTTTTCTAGGGCCCATTCACTGAAAATTCGACGTTGTGGCAGATCGTTCGGCTTCAGTTCTTGCACGAGCTGTATTTTATACGGTTTTACACCAAGATCTTTGCGTAAAATCTTCCATGTGGTCGAATAACACAAACCCAATTGCTGCGAACGGCGACGAATCGACATTTCACGGTCTTCAGCAACACTCTCAGAAACAGACGCAATATTCTCTTCTGTACGCACTGTACGCATTCGTGTGGTTGGTTTAATGTCCAATAAAGTAAACTGAGTGCGAAACTTGGTCACAATCGCATTAATTGTTTGCTCACTTGGTCGATTATGTAGACCATAAATCGGACGTAAAGCGCGAAACACATTTCGAACCGAACACTGATTTTGGTAATAAAATTCAATGATTTGCAAGCGTTGCTCGTTAGTAAGTCTATTCATGATGAAATGTCACAGCATACTGAGCATCTTTCTCTTTGACACCATGTCTGAAATCCCACGTGATCTGTCAAATACTAATGCATGAAAATCCTAACCTCAAAAGAATCACCCTTTATGTTGAATAATAAAAACGAATTTTGACAAAAAAATGTGTTTTTCTTTTGTGGACCGGGGACTTATCAGCCAACCTGTTATCTCTCTCTGATGGACTCTGGAGTCTTAGGTTAGGTTAGGTTAGGTTAAGTGGCAGCCCGGTGCATCAGGCTCACTTAGACTATTCAGTCCATTGCGATACCACATTGGTGAACTTCTCTCTTATCACTGAGTGCTGCCCGATTCCATGTTAAACTCAATGACAAGGGACCTCCTTTTTATAGCCGAGTCAGAACGGCGTTCCACATTGCAGTGAAACCACTTAGAGAAGCTTTGATACCCTCAGAAATATCACCAGCATTACTGAGGTGGGACAATCCACCGCTAAAAAACTTTTTGGTGTTCGGTCGAAGCAGGAATCGAACCCACGACCTTGTGTGTGCGACTCTGGAGTCTTAAGAAGCTATATGGAAGCTTCTTAAGACTCCAAAGTCGCTGAAAGAAATCTATCTTAGAAGTAGTTTTGATTTAAGATTGCATATTACCCTTGATAGAACTTTTAAAGCTTCAGCTGAATCGATAAGAGTTACCAGGTTTTTTCGATTGACTAGCTCATAATTTCCATCCGGTCCCACTGTTCCAAAGTTAACTGATGGACATACAACTCTACGTCAATGATTTATCTTTAATTCTCGACAGTAGAATTTGCTTGGGGATCGTATGGCTTTTGTCTTTCTGTTCGAAGAATTTTACTCCTTACCGAATGTATTGTGGACGTTTGTAGGGAAGATATGCAGTGACATCACTTTGAGCTGTGATGACGGTTGTCGTCATAAACTTTTGACCACAATTTTCCAACGAAAACACACACTAAACGAGGACGTAAAGAATCAAAGGACTTTCGGTTTTTTTTTCTCATTTCGTTCATACCACAAAAACCCCAAAGACATTGAAGTTTTCCAATTACGTACTAGCGGTCTGTAAGACAACACCACCGAACCACCATTTACTCTATTAAAGATTTAATTTAAATTTTGAAGAAATTGCTGGGATTTGTAACATTTGCCGATACCCAAAGATTTTCGTAGCCAGTCAGTCAGGAACAAAAAAAAAATCATGCAAATTTTTTTTTAGGTTGCGATAACCGTTTCCGTTGACACTGATGGATTTTTGTTAATTGAAAAAAATTCTAATTAGCTTCAAGCCACAAAATGGGTATCTACCCTAGCCTGTTGTCTTGTTTTCATCACAAAGATAAATTCAATTTGAATATTTAAATTGTTGCTATTGATATTTATGAAAATGGATCCCGATATAATATTGCGAGAGGAGGGTGAAAGACAAAAATTATTCAGTTAAAATTTTAAAAAGTATTTGTGTACAAAAGAGATGAATAATATTTACCCTATCTATATGAGTTTGGGATATTATTTGAAATGTTTTCCCCAATATAAAGTTGGTTCATTTGGTATTCAATTTTTATACCGTTCACCACTACTGTGGTACAGGGTATAATAAGTTTGTGCATTTGTATGTAAAGCCAAGAAGGAGTAATCATAGACCAAACTTTTAGTATACGGAATTAAATTATGAGTGGATTTAGCGATGTCTGTCTGTCCGTCTGTTGGTGTATTTTTGTGTGCAAAGTACAGCTCGCAGTTTTAGTCCGATTGTCCTAAAATTTGGTATAGGGTCCTGTTTCGACTCAAAGTCCTTTTTCGACTCATTTGCCCACAGAGGCCATTTTTTTGCTCCGATTTAGTTGAAATTTTGCATAGGGAGTAGAATTAGCATTGTAACTATGCGTGCCAAATTTGGTTGAAATCGGTTCAGATTTGGATATATCTCCCATATATAGCTTTCGCCAGATTTACACTCATATCACCACAGAGGCCAATTTTTAACTCCGATTTAGTTGAAATTTTGCACAGGGAGTAGAATTAGCATTGTGCGTGCCAAATTTGGTTGACATCAGTTCAGATTTAAATATAGCTCCCATATATATGTTTTTCTGATTTCGACACAAATGGTCAAAATACCAACATTTTCCATGTTAAATCGCCACTGCACTGCCTAAACTTCTTATACATATATATCGAGCGATAAATCATAAATAAAATTTTGCGAAGTTTCCTTACATTGCTTCAGATTTAAATGTTTCCCATATTTTTTTTATACCCTGCGCCACACTGTGGAACAGGGTATTATAAGTTAGTGCATATGTTTGTAACACCCAGAAGGAGACGAGATAGACACAAGGTGTATTTGGCAATAATGCTCAGGGTGGGTTCCTGAGTCGATATAACCATGTCCGTCTGTCCGTCCGTCCGTCCGTCCGTCCGTCCGTCTGTCTGTGAACACATTTTTGTGATCAAAGTCTAGGTCGCAATTTAAGTCCAATCGCCTTAAAATTTGGCATATGTTCATAATTTGGGTCAGAATAGAACCCTATTGATTTTGGAAGAAATCGGTTCAGATTTAGATATAGCCCCCATATATATCTTTCGCCCGATATGCACTAATATTGACCCAGCAGCCAGAGTTTTATACCGATTTGCTTGAAATTTTGTACAAACATAACACTTAATCGTATAGTCAAGTGTGCAAAATTTGATTGAAATCGATTCAGATTTAGATATAGCTCCCATATATATCTTTCGCCCGATATGGACTAATATGGTCTTAGAAGCCAGAGTTTTGGCCCAATTTATTTGAAATTTTGCACTAGGAGTACAATTAGTAGTGCAGTTAAGTGTGCAAAATTTGATTGAAAGCGATTCAGATTTAGATATAGCTCCCATATATATCTTTCGCCCGATATGGACTAATATGGCTCTAATAGCCAGAATTTTTGGCCCAATTTGGTTGAAATTTTGCACAGGGAGTAGATTTAGCATTGTAGATATGCGTGTCAAATTTGATTGAAATCGGTTCAGATTTAGATATAGCTCCCATATATACCATTCGCCCGATTTACACTCATATGACCACAATGGCAAATCTTTAATTCCGATTTACTTGAAATTTTGCACAGAAAGTAGAATTAGCATTATAGCTATGCATGCCAAATTTGGTTGAAATTCAAACTGTCTGTACCAAAGTTGGTTGAAATCGGTTCAGATTTAGATATAGCTCCCATATATAGCTTTCGCCCGATTTACACTCATATGACCACAGAGGCCAATTTTTTACTCCGATTTAGTTAAAATTTTCCACAGGGAGTAGAATTAGCATTGTAGCTATGCGTGCCAAATTTGGTTGAAATCGGTTTAGATTTGGATATATATGTTTTTCTGATTTCGACAAAAATGGTCAAAATACCAACATTTTCCTTGTAAAATCGCCACTGCTTAGTCGAAAAGTTGTAAAAATGACTCTAATTTTCCTAAACTTCTAATACATATATATCGAGCGACAAATCATAAATAAACTTTTGCGAAGTTTCCTTAAAGTTGCTTCAGATTTAAATGTTTCCCATATATTTGTATCAACATTGTGTTCCACCCTAGTGCATTAGCCGACTTAAATTTTTAGTCTATAGATTTTGTAAAAGTCTATCAAATTCTGTCCAAATCGAGTGATATTTAAATGTATGTATTTGGGAAAAACCTTTATATATAGCCCCCAACACATTTGACGGATGTGATATGGTATCGAAAATTTAGATCTACAAAGTGGTGCAGGGTATAATGTAGTCGGCCCCGCCCGACTTTAGACTTTCCTTACTTGTTTTTCTACAGGTAATTTATAAGCTTTTCCAATTGTATTATGGGAAGTAAAATATTTGCTAAAGGCATGAAAAAACAAGAAGGTTTCGACAGGACAGGGAATTTTATGTACACTACCACACTGAAAAAAAAAACATACCCGATTCCAAAGATTTTGTCTTTACTTTAAAAAATTTGATATTGACTCCGAGCCAAAGAAGCGGAGAATACAAGTAAGGATACTTTTAAGCCACAATTCTCTTTAAAAGTTGCGTATGGTGTACTTGGAAGCAAATTTTAATTTTTCGCTTTTTATACCCTCCACCATTGGATGGGGGGTATATTAACCCTCTAATGCCCCAATTTTTTTGCCAGCTTATTAAATTTTCAATATTAATGACACAAAAGCAAGATAACTAAGCAAGAAAAATCTATACCGTAAAATACAGCATATGCTGCAAAGCCTCTTGAATAGTTTTAAATAAATTTTCTTTTTATTTTGCCCATTTTTGTTGCCTTACTAAAAGCTTCCTTATTAAATGAAGCCCGCCTAAAGGCGGGCTTGGGCACTAGAGGGTTAACTTTGTCATTCCGTTTGTAGCACATCGAAATATTGCTCTAAAATCCCATAAAGTATATATATTCTGGGTCGTGGTAAAATTCTGAGTCGATCTGAGCATGTCCGTCCGTCCGTCTGCTGAAATCACGCTAACTTCCGAACGAAACAAGCTATCGACTTTAAACTTGGCACAAATAGTTGTTATTGCTGTAGGTCAGTTGGTATTGCAAATGGGCCATATCGGTCCACTTTTACGTAGAGCCCCCAGATAAACGGACCCCCAAATTTGGTTTGCGGGGACTCTAAGAGAAGCAAATTTCATCCGATCCGGCTGAAATTTGATACATGGTGTTAATATATGGTCTCAAACATCCATGCAACAATGGGTCGAAATCGGTCCATAATTATATAGCCCCCATATCAACAGATCAACAGATCACCAGATTTGACCTCCGAAGCCTCTTGGAAGACCAAAATTCATCTGATTCCGTTGAAATTTGGTACGTGTTGTTAATATATGGCCTCAAATACCCATGCAAAAATTGGTCGAAATCGGTCCATAATTATATATAGCCCTCATATAAACCGATCCCCAGATTTGACCTCCGGAGCCCCTTGGAAGATCAAATTCATCCCATTCGGTTGATATTTGGTACGTGATGTTAGTATATGGTATCCAACAACCATGCAGGAATTGGTTGATATCAGTCCATAATTATGTATAGCCCCCCATATAAACCGATCCGCAGATTTGACCTCCGGTGCCTTTTGGAGAAGCAATATTCATCCGATCTGGTTGAAATTTGGTACGTGGTGGTAGTATATGATATTTAACAACCATGTCAAAAGTGGTCCATATCAGTCCATAATCATATATAGCCCCCATATAAGCCGATCCCGAGATTTGGTTTTGGAGCCTCTTGGAGGAGCAAATTTCATTGAAATTTGGTGCATTGTGCTAGTATATGGCCGTTCACAACCATGCCTCCATATCAGTCTATAGTTATGTATAACCCTCAGATAAATCGATTCCCAATCACACACAAATTGGTCTATATCAAGTTCGTAATTGTATATAGCCCCAATATAAGCGACCCCCATATTTCAATTCTGGCTCTCTACCACGTATGGACTAACTCACAATTTAGAAAACGATGTTAAGAAGTTATAAGATACCACAACCCAAGTAATTCGATTGTGGGTGACAGTCTTTTGTAGAAGTTTCTACGCAATCCATGGTGGAGGGTATATAAGATTCAGCCTGGCCGAACTTACAGCCGTATATACTTGTTTAGCTTTTTTTTCTTCATAAGATATCAAAGTCCTTTAAAAACGAGTTAACGACAACTTTATTTTCCAAATTCAGGACAACAAATTTAAAGAAAGAAATTTTCCTTAAATTAACTGGAATATTGAATCTTTAAATGTAAGATAAGAATGCTTCAAATATAGTGTTATTTGGAGGATTTAGCATCATTGGTTAAAGTTTTTTTTGTGGAATTAAGAAAACAGTTTTATACTCTGCCTGTCTGTCTGTTGTAATCACGCTATAGCCTTCAATAATTGGAGCTATCGTCCTGAAATTTGACACAGATTCGTTTTTTGTTTGCAAGCAGGTCACGTTCGAAGATGGGCTATATCGGTCCAAGTTTTGATATAGTCCCCATATGAACCGACTTCCCCATTTTGGGATCTTGGACTCATAAAAACCGTAGTTTTTATCCAATTTGCCTGAAATTGGAAATCTAGAGGTATTTGAGGAAATTGGAAATCTAGAGGTATTTGGATTTCTATAAACTGTATTTAATAGCCGGTTTGCCTGAAATTGAAAATCTAGAGGTTTTTTAGGACCATAAAGAAGTGTGTCGAAAATGTTCCATGTTTTGGTATAGCCCCAATATAGGGAGCCACCGTGGTGCAATGGTTAGCATGCTCGCCTTGCATACACAAGGTCGTGGGTTCGATTCTTGGTTCGACCAAACACCAAAAAGTTTTTCAGCGGTGGATTATCCCACCTCAGTAATGTTAATGACATCTCTGAGGGTTTCAAAGCTTCTCTAAGTGGTTTCACTGCTATAAAAAGGACTCGGCTATAAAAAGGAGGTTACATTGTCATTGAGCTTAATATGGAATCGGGCAGCACTCAGTGATAAGAGAGAAGTTCACCAATGTGGTACCACAATGGACTAAGTGAGCCTGATACATCGGGATGCCACCTGACCTAACTTAACCTAACCTAATATAGACCGATCTCCCTATTTTGTTTCTTGGGTGTCTACAAACTGTATTTTCTATCCGATTTGCCTGAAATTGAAAATCTAGAGGTATTTTAGAACCATAAAGAGGTGTGTCCGTATTGGTCCATGTTTTGGTATAGCCCCCATATAGACCGATCTCCTGATTTTATTTCTTGGGCTTCTAGAAACGGTATTTACTATCACATTTGCCTGAAATTTGAAATCTAGAAGTATTTTATGACCACAAATATATGTACCGAAATTGAGGTGTATCGGTCCATTTTTTGGTATAACCCCCAAGTAGACCGATATCTCGATTTTACTTCTTGGGCGTCTAGAGACTATATTTTCTAGCCGATTTGCTTGAAATTGAAAATCTAGAGGTATTTTAACCCTCTAATGCTCCAATTTTTTTTGCCAGCTGATTAAATTTTCAACGTTAACGACACAAAAACAAGAAAAGTAAGCAAGAAAAATGTATACGGTAAAATTCAGCATATGCTGCAAAGCCTTTTGAATAATTTCAAATTAGTTTTCTTTTTATTTTGTCCATTTTTGTTGCCTTATGGTGTGTTGTACTAAAAGCTTCCTTATTAAAAGAATCCCTCCTAAAGGCGGGCTTGGGCATTAAAGGGTTAAGATCACAAATAGGTGTGTCGCAAATGGCGCCTATCGGCTCATGTTTTGGTGTAGCCCCCATATAGACCGATCTCTCGACTTTATTTCTTGGGTTTCTAGAATGATTCATGGTGGTGTGTATTTTAGATTCGGCTCGGCCGAATTTACTACTGTATATACTTGTTTTTTTTTTTATCATATTCCTTCTCTGCGTGTATTTATTATTATATGGAATAATAAAACCAATCTACAACTTGCAATGTTAGTCAATAAATTATAAAAAATAAAAATAAAATAAACAATTATGATGCAATCCAAATAACGCCAACAATGCCAACACAAAATTTCAATGCAATTTCAAAAATTCCAATGAATACCAAAAATTGATTGCCCACAGTTCTAAAGTGGATACATATTTTAATATTCAATCATAAAAATTCCAAATCAATATCATCGACATCAAATAAATTCGTTCTAATACTAAATGCATGGCATCCTATGAAGCTATTGTTCAATTGGGTAAATATTGTTTATGTCTGACAATTATAGGTCATTTTCTACTTGAAATATATTTCATGTGGAAACATTTATCTCAATTGAAGTTTTAGTGAATTTTAAAATTTGTTTAGTTTGATTTGGAAAAAAAAAACGAAAATAATTTTCTCTTAATTGTACTAATAGTTTAATATTTGATTTAAAGCCTATACGAGTACTATTACAAATCAATTCTGTTAAGGTTCTGCCTTATTGACTCTTCCAAGAAAATATTTTATATTTTCTCGTATGGCATTTTAAATGTTTGAAATATTAAATTTCTATTCGTAGAAAATGAATAAATATGTATTTGCTATATTTGATATGTGATGAAATGATTTCAAATCCTTCTAGGAAATTTAAATTTAACACCAAATTAAAAAAAAAAACAAGTATATACGGCCGTAAGTTCGGCCAGGCCGAATCTTAAGTACCCACCACCATGAATCAAATATTAGGGTTTCCTTTGAAATTTCAGGAGGGCTTGAGTACTTGAGGACACTTCCCGAAGATAAATTTAAAAATTTCACCTATAAGGACTATATCAGATTCTGGATTTATAAGAACCATTTTTGTTTGAGTTTTAGAGGAATCATTAACATCTCTTGTAAGTGTGCAAGAAAATTATAAAATAACGTCTTGATTTGAAATTTTAAATCAGTAGATTTTCACCCGAGAAGTAAAATCTGGAAATTTTACATTGAGTTTCAAGCAAGTTTCATGATCAGTGCGCCTTCTATACCCTCAAGAAGTGAAGTCGGTCTATATGGAGGCATTACCAAAAGGACCGATAAAAACTTAATCCGATACACGTTTTTGTGAGCCTAAAATACCAGAATATTTACAATTTCAGGCAAATCGGATAAAAACTACGGTTTCTAGAAACCCAAGGAGTTAAATCGGGAGATCGTTCTTATGAGGGCTATACTAAAATATGGATTGATACTCACCGTTTTCGGCACATCTCTTTATGGCCCGAAAATACCTCTAGATTTCCAATTTCAGGAAAATTGGATAAAAACTTCGGATTCTAGAAGCCCAAGAAGTAAAATCGGGATATCGGTCTATATGGGGACTATACCAAAACATGGACCGATACTCACCATTTGTGGCACACCTCTTTATGGTCCTAAAATAACTATAAATTTCCAATTTCAGGCAAATTGTATGTAAACTACGGATTCTATAAACCCAAGATGTAAAATCGGGAAATCGGTCTATATGGGGGCTATACCAAAATATGGACCGATACTCACCATTTTCGGCACACCTCTTTATGGTCCTAAAATACCTCTAGATTTCCAATTTCAGACAAATCGGATAAAAACTACGGTTTCTATAAGCCCAAGACCCCAAATCGGGAGGTCGTTTTATATGGGAACCATACCAAAACATGGACCGATACTCACAATTTTTGGCACACGCATTTGTGGTCCTACAATACCTCTAGATTTCCAATTTCAGGTAAATTGAATAAAAATTGCGGTTTCTATAAGCCCAAGAAGTAAAATCGGGGGTCGGTCTATATGGGGGCTATACCAAAACATAGACCGATACTCACCATTTTTGGCACACCTCTTTATGGTCATAAAATACCTCTAGATTTCAAATTTTAGGCAAATTGGATAAAAACTACGATTTCTATTAGCCCAAGACCCCAAATCGGGAGGTCGGTTTATATGGGGACTATATCAAAACCTGGACCGATATAGCCCATCTTCGAACTTGACCTGCCTGCAGACAAAAGACGAGTTTGTGCAAAATTTCAGCACGATTGCTTCATTATTGAAGACTGTAGCGTGATTACAACAGACAGACAGACAGACAGACAGACGGACAGACGGACATCGTTATATCGTCTTAGAATTTCTCCCTGATCAAGAATATATATACTTTATATAGTCGGAAATCGATATTTCGATGTGTTACAAACGGAATGACAAACTTATTATACCCCCGTCACCATTCTATGGTGGCGGGTATAAAAAACATACGCTTCACTTAATTCTGACTAATTCATATATATATTCGTGATAAAGCCACGACATCAATGGCCTCTGTGGCTATGTGTGTGTACATGTGTTTTTGTGTGCGTGTGAGAGAGATAGATGTATTTATTATCCTCGCTAATATAATTAACATTAGTTTTCTGTGAAATTAATTCATCCATTGCACACAGATGTTCGCAATCTACATTGAATACAGTCATGAGGATTTAAGTGTGCGCGCGTGTGTGTGAGTGAATGCATGCTGGTGATTTATCTTCGAAGAACTTTGATATAATTGCACGATAAATATGCTATGCTAATGAGCAATTTCTTAGAATTATTAAGCAAAACATTCACAAAACTGCGTATAGTGAATGTAGATAAGTGCTGATTGAATAAGTGAATCATTTGCCAATAGCAATTACTTGAAGCTTAATATTTACTTGAAATATTAAGATAATGACTTCTTGCAAGTTACAAAATTGTACATACATGAAAATGTGTTTACAATAATGCCACTGTCCAGCCAAAGATAAACGATATCCATGTGTTTTTAAACCCTCCACCATAGGATGGGGGTATATTATTATACCCTCCACCATAGGATGGGGGTATATTAACATTGTCATTCCGTTTTTAACACATCGAAATATTGCTCTAAGACCCTATAAAGTATATATATTCTGGGTCGTGGTGAAATTCTGAGTCGATCTGAGCATGTACGTCCGTCCGTCCGTCTGTTGAAATCACGCTAACTTCCGAACGAAACAAGTTATCGACTTGAAACTTCGCACAAGTAGTTGTTATTGATGTAGGTCGGATGGTATTGCAAATGGGCCATAACGGTCCACTTTTACGTATAGCCCCCATATAAACGGACCCCCAAATTTGGCTTGCGATTGCTCTAAGAGAAGCAAATTTCATCCGATTCGGCTGAAATTTGGTACATGGTGTTAGCATATGGTCTCTAACAACCACGCAAAAATTGGTCCATATCGATCCATAATTACATATAGCCCCCATATAAACCGATCCCCCGATTTTGCTTGCGGAACCTCTAAGAGAACCAAATTTCATCCGATCCGGCTGAAATTTGGTACATGGTGTTAGCATATGGTCTCTAACAACCACGCAAAAATTGGTCCATATCGAACCATAATTACATATAGCTCCCATATAAACCGATCCCCCGATTTTGCTTGCGGAGCATCTAAGAGAACCAAATTTCATCCGATCCGGCTGAAATTTGGTACATGGTGTTAGTATATGGTCTCTAATAACCATGCCAAAATTGGTCCACATCGGTCCATAATTATATATAGCCCCCATATAAACCGATCCCCCGATTTGGCTTGGGGAGACTCTAAGAGAAGCAAATTTCATCAGATTCGGCTGAAATTTGGTACATGGTCTTGGTATATGTTCTCTAATGACCTTGCAAAAATTGGTCAACATCGGCCCATAATTATATATAGCCCCTATATAAACCGATCCCCAGATTTGACTTCCGGGGCCTCTTAGATGAGCAAAAGTTATCCGATCCGATTGAAATTTGGTACGTGGTGTTAGTATATTGTCTCTAACAACCATGCCAAAATTGGTCCACATCGGTCCATAATTATATATAGCCCCCATATAAGCCGATCCTCAGATTTGACCTCCGGAGCCTCTTAGAGGAGCAAAATTCTTCCGATGCGGTTGAAATTTGGTACGTGGTGTTAGTTTATGGTCTCTAACAATCATGCAAGAATTGGTCCATATCGGTCCATAATTATATATAGGCCCCATATAAATCGATCCCCAGATTTGTCCTCCGGAGCCTCTTGAAGGAGTTATATATAGCCGATCCCCAATCACACAAAAATTGGTCCATATCGGTTATTAATCATAGTTGCCACTCGAGCCAAAAATAATCTACTAAAATTTTATTTCTATAGAAAATTTTGTCAAAATTTTATTTCTATAGAAAATTTTGTCAAAATTCTATTTCTATAGAAAATTTTGTCAAAATTTTATTTCTATAGAAAATTTTTTCCAAATTTTATTTCTACAGAAGTTTTTTTTCCAAATTTTACTTCTAAAGAAAATGTTGTCAAAATTTTATTTTGTCAAAATTTTATTTCTATAGAAGCTTTAAACTTTATTATATACGTATTTAATCTGCCTTTTTTAGTTTAATATATACCACGTATGGACTATGTGGTATATATTACGGTGTTAGGAAGTCTTAAGATGCCTTGCCATCGGCAAGTGTTACCGCAACCCAAGTACTTCGATTGTGGATGACAGTCTTCAGTAGAAGTTTCTACGCAATCCATGGTGGAGGGTACATAAACTTCGGCCAGGCCAAACTTACGGCCGTATATACTTGTTGAAGGAGCTACGGCTTTTACTCGGTTGTCACTCGAGTAGTTAACCCTCTAATGCCCAAGCCCGTGTCGTTAACATTGAAAATTTAATCAGATGGCAAAAAAATTGGGGCATTTGAGGGTTTTGTTGATAAATTTTTTTCCAAACTATGGTAGATTATTACTACCATAGTTTGGAAAAAACTGTATCAACAAAACTACCAAACCTAGAAAGACCATATTTTTCAAATTTTTGTCGTAATTATATTTCTTTAGAAAATTTTGTTAAAATTTTATTTCCATAGAAAATTTTGTCAGCATTTCATTTCTACAGAAAATTTTGCGAAAGTTGCATTTCTTTAGAAAATTTTGTACAAATTTATTTCCATGAAAAGCGTTGTTATGGTAGGTTTTGTAAAAAGCATTTTCAAAATTTTATCTCTATAAAAATTTTTGTTGAAATTGTATTTCTGTAGAAAATTTTGTCAAAATTTGACTTCTATGTAAAATATTGCCAAAATTTTATTACTGTAGAATATTTTGTCAAAATTGCTTTTCTATAGAACATTTTGTTAAAATTTTATTTCTATAGAAATTTCGTCAAAATTTTATTCCTATAGAAAATTTTGTCAAAATTGTATTTCTAAAGAAAATTTGGTCAAAACTTTATTTCTATAGAAAATTTTGTCAAAATTCTATTTTTATAAAAAAAAAATTGTGAAAATTTTACTTCTATTGATATTTTGTCACAATTTCATTTCTATAGAAAATTTTCTCATAGTTTTATTTCAATTAAACATTTCAACAAAACTTTATCTCCATAAAAAAGATTGTCAACAGCTTATTACTATAGAAAATGTTGTTAACATTTTGTTTTTATATCAAATGTTGTCAATTATATTTCTATGCAACATTTGGTCAAAATTTCATTGCTATAGAAAATTTTGTCAGAATTTTATCACAAGTTTATTCCTATATTTCTAAATTATCAAAATTTTATTTTTATAGCAAATTTTGCTCAACATTTTATTTTTACGGAAAATTTTGTCAAAAGTTTATTTCTATTGTCAACATTTTATTTCCACAGAAAACATTTTAAAAATTTTGTTTCTATAAATAAATGTTGTCATAAATATATTTATATACAAATATTTGCCACAATTTTCTTTTAATGGAAAAATTTTTCAAAAAATTAGTTCTATAAAAAATTTTGTCAAAATTTTGTTTCCATAGAAAATTATGTGAACATTTTATTTCTATGGAAAATTTTGTCAAAATGTTTGTTCTGTAGAATATTTTGTAAAACTTTATTTTTGTGGAAAATGTCAAAATTTTATTTCTATAGAGAATTTTTAAAACTTTATTTCCTTAGAAAATTTTGTCAAAATGTCATTTCTATAGAAAATTTTGCCAAAACTTTATTTCTATAGAAAATTTTTCGAACATTTTATTTCGATAGAAAATTTTGTTAACATTTTATTTCTATAGATTTTTTTTTCAATTTTTTTTCTATAGAAAATTTTTTCAAATTTTTTTTCTACAGAAAAAATTTTATTCCTTCAGAAAATATTGTCAAAATTTTATTTCTATAGAAAATTTTGTTAAAATTTTATTTTTATAAACCTTTTTGTCAAAATTTTATTCCTATAGAAAATTTTGTGAAAATTTTATTTCTATAAAAAATTTTGTTAAAATTTTATTTTTATAAACCTTTTTTCAACATTTTATTTCCATAGAAAATTTTGTCAGAATTTTATTTCAATGGAAAATTTTGTCAACATTTTATTTCTATAAAAAAAAATTATTTTAGTAGAAAATTTTGTGAAAATTTTAATTCTATAAAAATTTTGTTAAAATTTTATTTTTATAAGCCTTTTTGTCAACATTTTATTTCTATAGAACATTTTGTCAAAATTTTATTTCTATAGAATGTTTTGTCAAAATTTTATTTCTATAGAAAAGTTTGTCAAAATTTAATTTCTATAGAAAATTTTGTCAAAATTTAATTTCTATAGAAAATTTTGTCAACATTTTATTTTTTATAGAAAATTTTGTCAAAATTGTATTTCTATAGAAAATTTTGTTAAAATTTTATTTTTATAAACCTTTTTGTCAAAATTTTATTGCTATAGAAAATTTTATTTCTATAGAAAATTTTGTCAAAATTTTATTTCTATTGAAAATTTTGTCAAAATTTTATTTCTATAGAAAATTTTGTCAACATTTTATTTCTACTGAAAATTTTGTCAAAATTTTGTTTCAATAGAAAATTTTTTCAAAATTTTATTTCTATAGGAAATTTTGTCAAAATTTTTTTTCTATAGAAAATTTTTTCCAAATTTTATTTCTATAGAAGTTTTTTTCCAAATTTTACTTCTAAAGAAAATGTTGTCAAAATTTTATTTTGTCAAAATTTTATTTCTATAGAAGCTTTAAACTTTATTATATACGTATTTAATCTGCCTTTTTTAGTTTAATATATACCACGTATGGACTATGTGGTATATATTACGGTGTTAGGAAGTCTTAAGATGCCTTGCCATCGGCAAGTGTTACCGCAACCCAAGTACTTCGATTGTGGATGACAGTCTTCAGTAGAAGTTTCTACGCAATCCATGGTGGAGGGTACATAAACTTCGGCCAGGCCGAACTTACGGCCGTATATACTTGTTGAAGGAGCTACGGCTTTTACTCGGTTACCACTCGAGTAGTTAACCCTCTAATGCCCAAGCCCGTGTCGTTAACATTGAAAATTTAATCAGATGGCAAAAAATTGGGACATTTGAGGGTTTTGTTGATAAATTTTTTTGGTAGATTATTACTACCATAGTTTGGAAATTGGAAATAAAATTTTGGAAATTTATTAACAAAACTACCAAACCTAGAAAGACCATAGTTTTCAAATTTTGTCAACATTTTATTTCTATAAAAAAAAAAATATTTTAGTAGAAAATTTTGTGAAAATTTTAATTCTATAAAAAATTTGTTAAAATATTATTTTTATAAGCCTTTTTGTCAACATTTTATTTCTATAGAACATTTTGTCAAAATTTTATTTCTATAGAATGTTTTGTCAAAATTTTATTTCTATAGAAAAGTTTGTCAAAATTTAATTTCTATAGAAAATTTTGTCAAAATTTAATTTCTATAGAATATTTTGTCAACATTTTATTTTTTATAGAAAATTTTGTCAAAATTGTATTTCTATAGAAAATTTTGTTAAAATTTAATTTTTATAAACCTTTTTGTCAAAATTTTATTTCTATAGAAAATTTTGTCAAAATTTTATTTCTATAGAAAATTTTGTCAAAATTTTATTTCTATTGAAAATTTTGTCAAAATTTTATTTCTATAGAAAATTTTGTCAACATTTTATTTCTACTGAAAATTTTGTCAAAATTTTGTTTCAATAGAAAATTTTTTCAAAATTTTATTTCTATAGGAAATTTTGTCAAAATTTTATTTGTATAGAAAATTTTGTCAAAATTTTATTTCTATAGAAAATTTTGTGAAAATTTTATTACTATACAAACTTTTGTCAAGATTTTATTTCTATAGAAAATTTTGTCAAAATTTTATTTCTATAGAAAATTTTGTAAAACTTTATTTCCTTAAAAAATGTTGTCAAAATCTCATTGCTTCAGAAAGTTTTTTTTTTCAAAATTTTATGTCTTTAGAAAGTTTTGTTATAATTTTATTTCTGTGGAAAATGTTGTAGTACTTTATTTCCGTAGAAAATTTTTATTTTTTATTTCAAAATTTTATTTCTTTAGAAAGTTTTTCAAAATTTTATTTCTGTAGAAAATTTTGTAAGAATTTTATTTCTGTAGAAAAATTTTGTAAAAATTTTATTTCTTTAGAAAATGTTCGCAAAATTATATATATATATTTTAAAAAAAAATTAATCAAAATTTCACTTTGATGAAAAATTTTGCGGAACCTCTTTTCTATAAAAAAATAAGTTAAAATTGTTTTTCAATAAATAATAAAATTTTAACTAACTTATATTTTTTTTTTCAAAATTGTATTTCTACGGAAAATTTTGTGAAAATTTCTTTCTATAGAAAATTTTGTCAAAATTTTATTTCTATAGAAAATTTTGTCAAAATTTTATTTCTATAGAAAATTTTGTCAAAATTTTATTTCTATAGAAAATTTTGTCAAAATTTTATTTCTATAGAAAATTTTGTCAAAATTTTATTTCTATAGAAAATTTTGTCAAAATTTTATTTCTATAGAAAATTTTGTCAAAATTTTATTTCTATAGAAAATGTTGTCAAAAACATTTTGTTAATATTTATTTATATAGAACATTGTGTCAAAATTTTATTTCTATAGAAAATTTTGTTAATATTTATTTATATAGAACATTGTGTCAAAATTTTATTTCTATAAAAAATTTGGTCAAAATTTAATTTCTATAGAAAATTTTGTCAAAATTTTATTTCTGTAGAAAATTTTGTAAAAATTTTATTTCTATAGAAAATTTTGTCAAAAATTTTATTTCTATAGAAAATTTTGTCAAAATTTTATTTCTATGGAAAATTTTCTTAAAATTTTTTTCTATAAAAAATTTTCTCAAAATGTTATTTCTATAGAAAATTTTATTTCTATAGACAATTTTGTCAAAATTTTGTTTCTATGGAAAATTTTGTTAAAATTTTATTTCTATGGAAAAAATGTTCAAAATTGTTTTCCTATAGAAAAATTTGTCAAAATTGTATTTCTATAGAAAATGTTGTCAAAATTATATTTCTAAAGAAATTTTTTAAAAATTTTATCTCTATAAAAAATATTGTCTACATGTTATTTCTGTAGAAAATGTAGCATATTTTAGGTCCAAGAGAACCCAATATTTGAAATTTCAGTATGTCATAGATTCATCATAGAAATTTTTCCCTAGGAAAACTATGAATGTTCTTCACATGAGAACATTTAATGCCAACGTTGAAAAGTTTTTAGGAAAGCTACATGAAAACCACTATACAAGAAACATTTCATTTCGTATTATTCTCTTAATATGAACTGTTGACAATTGTAATCACTTTTTGGCACAAAGCTACAAAAACATTACTTGAAACTACTTCATGTACTTATCATAAATACAAACCATCAAATTCGGGAGTGGGACGACGACATGGGTTCGCACATATGAATGTATCTTCACTCTGTCTTCTAATGAACCTAAAACGCCCTACTACAACTACCCTACGCTGACATTGTGCCAATTGAATTCCAAGCGGTAAGAAATTTCCAATGGAGTGCCAAAATTTTATTGCGAAAACTCAAGTTAGTTATGGTGTGTCGCCAAAATTGTTCATAATTATCGCCTGACTTATCAGTGTTTAACACGCAAAACGCAAAGAAAATCAAACTCAAAGTTCCGTGCTAAAGGAGCTCTTCATCGATGACTCCTTTATGGATGTTGGCGAAACTTGTGCCAACCCATTTTTGTTCTTTTGCTCTGGTTTGTGTTTGTTTTTTTGCCAATGATAGGAAGAAAGAAAAAAATTTCCTTTGGAGAAGTTCTGAGCCCTCTCAGTTTTACGTAAACTTTGAAAAGTCAATGAACAAATTAGATAAAATTAATCGCGGAAGACTGTCAAACGCAGTGCAATATTAAATAGGAAATTTTGTTTTAAATGGTCTTAATTTTCGGTCCATTTCAAATGTTCAGCTATGCTTTGGCAGTGGTAAGTGCTGGTGTGACGTCAAAGAAGAAGAAGAAGATCCAGTGAATTACAAGTCCATGTTGAAGTTTCTTAGAATTCCTTAATTAAGAGCTCATTAATAGACGAATATTCTGGAATAATTAAAAGAAAGAAAAGTATCAGAGACTTTTTTGTTGCTCTCTATGAATTAAAAATTTCGAAAGTCTTTAAATTGTTTTCTTGCAACAAAAAATTGTTCTGTTGAGTTTGTGAACCTTTACCAATGAGGAACAATGGAACATTTGCCATTTAAGTAAAATTGTCAACATTAGACAGTGGAGTGGAATAGATATATTCGGAAAAAAATTAAGGATACATAAATCGATTTAATGGACCATCCGTAGTATAGCCCTGACTTAGCACAGGATGCCTTTTTTATCCCCATACGTAAACAATGAAATGAGAGGTCAGGGAGTCTTCGACACCTGTTATTGATGTAGGTCGGATGGTATTGCAAATGGGCCATATCGGTTCACTTTTACGTGTAGCCCCCCAGATTTGACTTGCGAAGCCTCTAAGAGAACAAAATTTCATCCGATCCGGCTGAAATTTGGTACATGGTGTTAGTATATGGTCTCTAACAACCATGCAAAAATTGGTCCACATCGGCCCATAATTATATGTAGCCCCCATATAAACCGATCCCCAGATTTGACCTCCGGAGCCTCTTAGAGGAGCAAAAGTTATACGATCCGATTGAAATTTGCAACGTGGTCGCTTATAACCATGTCATAATTGGTCCATATCGGTCTATAGTTATATATAGCCGATCCCCAATCACACAAAAATTGGTCCATATCGGTTCATAATCATGGTTGCCACTCGAGCCAAAAATAATGTACCAAAATTTTATTTTTATAGAAAACATTGTCAAAATGTTATTTCTATAGAAAAATTTGTCAAAATTTTATTTTTATAGAAAATTTTGTCAAAATTTTATTTTTATAGAAAACATTGTCAAAATGTTATTTCTATAGAAAAATTGGTCAAAATGTTATTTCTATAGAAAAATTTGTCAAAATTTTATTTTTATAGAAAATTTTGTCAAAATTTTATTTCTATAGAAAATTTTGTCAAAATTTTATTTCTATAGAAAATTTTTTCAAAATTTTATTTCTATAGAAAATTTTTTCCAAATTTTATTTCTTTAGAAAATTTTTTCCAAATTTTACTTCTATAGAAAATGTTATCAAAATTTTATTTCTATAGAAACTTTAAACTTAATTATATACGTACTTAATCGGCCTTTTTTAGTTTAATATATACCACGTATGGACTGTGTGGTATATATTACGGTGTTAGGAAGTTTTAAGATACCTTGCCATCGGCAAGTGTTACCGCAACCCAAGTAATTCGATTGTGGATGACAGTCTTCAGTAGAAGTTTCTACGCAAACCATGGTGGAGGGTACATAAGCTTCGGCCTGGCCGAACCTACGGCCGTATATACTTGTTTTTATATAGTACCAACCTTCAAATGATTCGTGTCAAAATTTGACGTCTGTAAGTCAATTAGTTTGTGAGATAGAGCGTCTTTTGTGAAGCAACTTTTGTTATTGCGAAAAAAAAATGGAAAAAAAGGAATTTCGTAGTTTGATAAAATACTGTTTTCTGAAGGGGAAAAATACGGTGGAAGCAAAAACTTGGCTTGATAATGAGTTTCCGGACTCTGGCCCAGGGAAATCAACAATAATTGATTGGTATGCAAAATTCAAGCGTGGTGAAATTAGCACGGAGTACGGTGAACGCAGTGGACGCCCGAAAGAGGTGGTTACCGACGAAAACATCAAACAAATCCACTAAATGATTTTGAATGACCGTAAAATGAAATTGAAATTGGATATGCGAAAGCTCTGTGCAAAATGGGTGCCGCGCGAGCTCACATTTGACCAAAAACAACAACGTGTTGATGATTCTGAGCGGTGTTTGCAGCTGTTAACTCGTAATACACCCGAATTTTTCCATCGATATGTGACAATGGATGAAACATGGCTCAATCACTACACTCCTGAGTCCAATCGACAGTCGGCTGAGTGGACAGCGACCGGTGAACCGTCTCCGAGTCGTGGAAAGACTCAAAAGTCCGCTGGCAAAGTAATGGCCTCTGTTTTTTTTGGATGCGCATGGAATAATTTTTATCGATTATCGTGAGAAGCGAAAAACCATCAACAGTGACTATTATATGGCGTTATTGGAGTGTTTGAAGGTCGAAATCGCGGCAAAACGGCCCCATATGAAGAAGAAAAAAGTGTTGTTCCACCAAGACAACGCACCGTGCCACAAGTCATTGAGAACGATGGCAAAAATTCATGAATTGGACTTCGAATTGCTTCCCCACCCACCGTATTCTCCAGATCTGGCCCCCAGCGACTTTTTCTTGTTCTCAGACCTCAAAAAGATGCTCGCAGGGAAAACATTTGGCTTCAATGAAGAGGTGATCGCCGAAACTGAGGCCTATTTTGAGGCAAAACCGAAGGAGTACTACCAAAATGGTATCAAAAAATTGGAAGGTTATTACAATCGTTGTATCGCTCTTGAAGGGAACTATGTTGAATAATAAAAACGAATTTTGACAAAAACAAGTAAGTAAAGTCTAAAGTCGGGCGGGGCCGATTATATTATACCCTTAACCACTATGTACACAAACATTTGTGTTACCATCTCAACTACTTAAAATTTGCTGGGAGCTATATAAAAGTTTGCATTTCCAGATACAAATACTTTTAATGGAAACAATTTTTTGTACTTCTACAGAAACTCTAGAATTAAAATTTAAATCGGTTAACGCATTCGAGATATATGACAATTTTAGTAATATTTAAAATTTTTGCAACTCATCATTGGCGATTTTACAAGGATAATGGTTAGATCTCGCCAAGATATGTGGTCAAGTGTGGGTTGTGATATATTATATGGTCAAGTCGGACGACTTGGAGCCTTATTTAAAACTCAACGGTTCTGTGGAAATTCTAGCATTACAGTGTATAGGATATGACAAAGATATGGGGAAATCATCACAGAATTTTGTATAAAGTCAGGGAATTTTGGCCATTTTGGCTTTATCTAAATCTGAACAAAATTAGATCAAACTTGACATACCTAAATAACATATTAAATATATTCTCTGTGGAAACTATCCAGTCAATTGGAGGAAAATCCCATTACAAAATGGGTCTAAAATATGAAAAAGTCTACCATATTTCCCCAACTCTGGTGTACGTATATATGGGAACTATATATAATCTGAACCTATTTTGATTAAATTTGACATGCATAGGTAGAATAATAATTCTGCTACCTCTGCAAAATTTCATGTAAATGGGAGTATAACTTTGGCCCCCGTGGTCATATGAGTGTAAATCGGGAGAAAGATATATATGGGAGCTTTATCTAAATCTGAACCGACTTTTTTCCAAAATCAATAGCGATCGTCTTTGTTCCCCAAAACAACCCTGTGCTAAATGTGTTTTTCTTTGTTAGACCGGGGACTTATCAGCCAACCTGTTACTTGTTTTTTATACCCTGCGCCACACTGTGGAACAGGGTATTATAAGTTAGTGCATATGTTTGCAACACCCAGAAGGAGACGAGATAGACACATGGTGTCTTTGGCAATAATGCTCAGGGTGGGTCCCTGAGTCGATCTAGCCATGTCCGTCTGTCTGTGAACACATTTTTGTGCTCAACGTCTAGGTCGCAGTTTAAGTCTAATCGCCTTCAAATTTGACACAAGTTCTTCTTTTGAGTCTGAATAGAACCCTATTGATTTTGGAAGAAATCGGTTCAGATATAGATATAGCTCCCATATATATCTTTCGCCCGATATGGACTTATATGGCCCAAAACGCAACAGTTTTACCCTAATTTGCTTAAAATTTTGCAAAAAAAGAACAATTAGTACTATAGTCAAGTGTGCAAAATTTGATTGAAATCGGTTCAGATTGAGATATAGCTCTCATGTATACCTTTCGCCCGATATAGACTTATATGGCCCCAGAAGCCAGAGTTTTAGCTCAATTTGGTTGAAATTTTGCACCAGGAGTACAATTAGTAGTGTAGTCAAGTGTGTTAAGTTTTATTGTAATCGGTTCAGATTTAGATATAGCTCCCATATATATCTTTCGCCCGATATGCACTAATACGGTTCCAGAAGCCAGAGTTTTACCCCAATTTGGTTGAAATTTTGCACTAGGAGTACAATTAGTAGTGTAGTCAAGTATGCTTAATTTTATTGAAATCGGTTCAGATTTATATATAGGTCCCATATATATCGTTCGCCCGATTTACACTTATATGACCACAGTGGCCAATCTTTTACTCCGATTTAATTGAAATTTTGCACAGGCAGTAGAATTAGCATTGTAGCTTTGCGTGCCAAATTTGGTTAAAATCGGTTCAGATTTAAATATAGCTCCAATATATAGTTTTCGCCTGATTTACACTCATATGACCACAGAAGCCAATTTTTTTGCTCCGATTTAGTTGAAATTTTGCACAAGTAGTAGAATTAGCATTGTAGCTATGCGTGCCAAATTTGGTTGAAATCGGTTCAGATTTAAATATATCTCCCATATATAGCTTTCGCCCGATTTACACTCATATGACCACAGAGGCCAATTTTTAACTCCGATTTAGTTGAAATTTTACATGCTCACCACCCAAAAATAACATTTTTCTCTTAAAACATGTTTGAGGTCATCATATTCCTTCTCTGAGTGTATATTAACTTTGTCATTCCGTTTGTAACACATCGAAATATTGCTCTAAGACCCCATAAAGTACATATATTCTGGGTCGTGGGGAAATTCTGAGTCGATCTGAGCATATCCGTCCGTCCGTCCGTCCGTCCATCTGTTGAAATCACGCTAACTTCCAAACGAAACAAGCTATCGACTTGAAACCTGGCACAAGTAGTTGTTATTGATGTAGGTCGGATTGCATTGCAAATGGGCCATATCGGTCCACTTTTACGTATAGCCCCCAGATCCTCTAATGGAAGCAAATTTCATCCGATCCGGCTGAAATTTGGTATATGGTGTTAGTATATGGTCTCTAACAACCATGCAAAAATTGGTCCACATCGGTTCATAATTATATGTAGCCCCCATATAAACCGATCCCCCGATTTCGCTTGCGGAGCCTCTAAGAGAAGCAAATTTCATCCGATCCGGCTGAAATTTGGTACATGCTGTTAGTATATGGTCTCTAATAACCGTGCAAAAATTGGTCCACATCGGTCCATAATTATATATAGCCCCCATACAAACCGATCACCAGATTTGATCTCAGGAGCCTCTTGGAAGACCAAAATTTATCTGATTCAGTTGAAATTTGTTACATGGTGTTAGTATATGGTCTCTACCAACGATGCACAAATTGGTCCACATCGGTCCATAATTATATATAGCCCCCATATAAACCGATCCCCAGATTTGTCCTACGGTGCCTTTTGGAGAAGCAAAATTCATCCGATCTGGTTGAAATTTGGTACGTGGTGGTAGTATATGGTATCCAACAACCATGCAGGAATTGGTTCATATCAGTCCATAATTATATATAGCCCCCATATAAACCGATCCCCAGATTTGACCTCCGGTGCCTTTTGGAGAAGCAAAATTCATCCGATCTGGTTGAAATTTGGTACGTGGTGGTAGTATATGATATTTAACAACCATGCCAAAAGTGGTCCATATCAGTCCATAATCATATATAGGCCCCATATAAACCGATCCCGATATTTGGTTTTGGAGCCACTTGGAGGAGCAAATTTCATCCGAGTCAGTTGAAATTTGGTACATTGTGCTAGTATATGTCCGTTAACAACCATGCCTAAGTCCATATCGGTCTTTAGTATATGCCTAAGTCCATATTGGTCTATAGTTATATATAGCCCTCAGATAAATCGATCCGTAATCGCAAAAAATTGGTCCATATCAAGTTCATAATTGTATATAGCCCCCATAGGTTAGGTTAGGTTAGGTTAGGTTATGTGGCAGCCCGATGTATCAGACTCACTTAGACTATTCAGTCCATTGTGATACCACAGTGGTGAACTTCTCTCTTATCACTGAGTGCTGCCCGATTCCATGTTAAGCTCAATGACAAGGGACCTCCTTTTTATAGCCGAGTTTGAACGGCGTTCCACATTCCAGTGAAACCACTTAGAGAAGCTTTGAAACCCTCAGAAATGTCACCAGCATTACTGAGGTGGGATAATCCAACGCTGAAAAACTCTTTGGTGTTCGGTCGTATCAGGAATCGAACCCACGACCTTGTGTATGCAAGGCGGGCATGCTAACCATTGCACCACGGTGGCTCCCCATAGCCCCCATATAAGCGACCCCAATATTTCAATTCGGGTTCTCTACGTACCGTGCAAAAGTCCATATCGATTCGTAATAATTTGTAGACTTACCTATACATACCTTTTTTGTCTAATATATACCACGTATGGACTAACTCACAATTTAGAAAACGATGTTAAGAAGTTTTAAGATACCACAACCCAAGTAATTCGATTGTGGATGACATTCTTTCCTAGAAGTTTCTACGCAATCCATGGTGGAGGGTACATAAGATTCGGCCTGGCCGAACTTACGGCCGTATTTACTTGTTTTTTTTTTTTGTTAATTTTTGTCAAAATTTTATTTTTATTTTTGAAAACATATTTTTAGAAATAGCGCTATGTTGTATTAAATACAACAAACTTAATTTCATAGAATTCAGTAAAATTGATAAGACATAAGATTTGTTTTCTGGTTGTATCTTAAAAGATACAGTGCGCATTTAAAGGTTTAATTAACAATTGTTAAAAAGAATCGAAATATTTCCAAAAATTTTCTTTTGTTTACAAATCACTTGTTTATTTTTGTTTTTTTTTTTTTGGATTTTGTGTCAGTGTTGTACATTTAGGGGGTTTCGGCAATATTCTGGTAACTCCATAAAATTTGTATCATTTGAATACAACTTTTTTTCTCCAAACGAAATCGTCACGACAATATTTTCTGTCAATTTGATTTGCAATAGATATCAGCCACCCTGTATCATTTCACTAGATCAGCTGAAACATAAATCATTTCTAAAAAGATTTTTGAAGAAATAGTACCACAGTGTACTGCTGACTTTGTCTCAATTTCACCACCATCACCATTCACCAAGTCACTTTTGCAGTAATGTTACCATACCAACACCAATTCGGTTACCTAGTGACCATAAAAAAAACCCTTGGATGTCACCACCCACCCCCACCCACCATGGTATCGGTAGCTTGCTCGCCCTTCCACAGCTGAATGAATTTTTGTTTGAATTTTGTTCTTGGCTTTACTGAATGGCAGCTAAAATAAACAAAGAAATGTCAGCTGGTTGTTATGTTCAAGTGAATTCGGCGTCCGCTGCGCTCAGTGTACACTCCGTGGAGACTTCGAAAGTAAACAGCTCGCTCGTGGAAAACAAAGAACTTTGCATAATAATTATGCTACTTTTCGTTAAAAGTTTTTGCCAAAACGTCACAAGGCATACAACGAAGCCGCCGCCTCATGCCTCGCAAGCCAATAACGTTAAGGGCAACGTTGTTGTTAAACGTCTCCTAAAGTTAATTGTGTTAAATTTTGATTAAATATTTTAACGCCACATTGGCCAAAGTTTAGTTACTGATAAAAAATTCATATGAATTATTTTTGTTGTGACCATCATCCAACTCACCTGAGTCATTGAATTGGAAAATAATACAATTAGGCTCTGACACCTTGACTCTTTTTGGGCCAGGTAAGTAACAAGGGCAGGGGGTGATTTTGTCATATAGCCTACATGGCCTGCAAAATGGCACCAGTGTTCGTTTTAAATATAAAAGCAAATGTGGAAAAAGAGCAATATTCACACTGTTGATTGGAACTAATAAATAATTAATCTGTGAATTGTGATGTGCATCCGGTTGCCAAACAATAGAGCCCATTGTTTAGTGTTGGCCATCCCCATTGTGTGATTCCGTTGAACCACACATTAGCTGGCAAATTACCTTGTCTCCGTTAATGTACTAACATTTGCTGTGTGTGTTGGTCGAAGTGGTGTCGTTGGTGGTGGGGTGTAGGCCGGTGTTGGTGTCCATTGTGTTGCATAATTATTGATAATAATTGATTGACTGAATTTTAATTATTTTTAAATAAATATTGCATTTAAGCGGAATGTGTTTAACGGTAATTACAAATCAGCCATTGTATTCATACTCCACAACCACAAATATACATCCGCAAAAACAAATGATCTGATATGAAAGGCAGCACAGTATTTTGCCATGCAACACAGGAAGTTGTGAAAATTTTCAGGAAAATTCAGGATATAAACAAATAAATGGAACAATGGAAACAATCGAAAATTTCGTTTTATTCTCAAATCAAATCAGGGAAATATTTTCATATTTTTATACCTTCCACCATAGGATGGGGGTATATTAACTTTGTCATTCCGTTTGTAACACATCGAAATATTGCTCTAAGACCCCATAAAGTATATATTCTGGGTCGTGGTGAAAAACTGAGTCGATCTAAGCATGTCCGTCCGTCCGTCCGTCCGTCCGTCTGTTGAAATCACGCTAACTTCCGAACGAAACAAGCTATCGACTTGAAACTTGGCATAGGTAGTTGCTATTGATGTAGGTCGGATGGTATTGCAAATGGGTCATATCGGACCACTTTTACGTATAGCCCCCATATAAACCGACCCCATATTTGCCTTGCAGAGCCTCTTGGAGGAGCAAAATTCATCCGATTTGGTATGTGGTGTTAGTATATGGTCTACAACGACCATGCAAAAATTGGTCCATATCGGTCCATAAATATATATAGCCCCCATATAAACCGATCCCCAGATTTGACCTCCGGAGCCTCTTGGAGGAGTAAAATTCACCAGATCCGGTTGAAATTCGGTACGTGGTGTTAGTATATGGTCTACAACAATCATGCAAAACTTGGTCCATATCGGTCCATAATTATATATAGCCTTTATATAAACCGATCCCCAGATTTGACCTCCAGAGCCTCTTAGAAGAGCAAAATTCATCCGAGCCAGTTAAAATTTGGTACGTGGTTTCAGTAAATGGTCTCTAACAACCACGCAAAAATTCGTCCATATAGGTCCATAATTATATATAAACCGATCTCCAGATTTGACCTCCGGAGCCTGTTTGAGGAGCAAAATTCATCAGATCCGTTTGAAATTTGGTACGTGATGTTAATATATGGTATCTAACAACCATGCAAAAATTGGTTCATATCGGTCCATAATTACATATAGACCCAATAAAAACCGATCCCCGGATTTGAACTCCGGAGCCTCTTGGAAGAGCAAATTTAATCCGATCCGGTAGAAATTTGATACGTGGTGTTAGTATATGGTATCTAACAACCATGCAAAAATTGGTCCATATTAGTCCATAATTATATATAGCTCCCATATAAATCGATCCCAATATTTGACCCCCGGAACCTCTTGGAGGAGCAAAATTCATCCGATTCGGTTGAAACTTGGTATGTGGTGTTAGTATATGGTTTACAACAACCATGCAAAACTTGGTTCATATCGGTTCATAATTATATATAGCCCCCATATAAACCGATCCCCAGATTTGATCTCCGGAGCCTCTTAGAGAAGCAAAATTCATCCGAGCCATTTAAACTTTGGTACGTGGTGTCAGTATATGGTCTCTAACAACCACGTAAAAATTGGTCCATATAGGTCCATAATTACATATAGACCCAATATAAACCGATCCCCGGATTTAAACTCCGGAGCCTCTTGGAAGAGCAAATTTAATACGATTCGGTTGAAATTTGATACGTGGTGTTAGTATATGGTATCTAACAACCACGCAAAAATTGGTCCATATAAACCGATCCCCAGATTTGACCTACGGAACCTCTTGGAGGAGCAAAATTCATCCGATTTGGTTGAAATTTGGTACGTGGTCTTAATATATGGTCTCTAACAACAATGCAAAAATTGGTTCATATCGGTCCATAATTACATATAGACCCAATATAAACCGATCCCCGTATTTGAACTCTGGAGCCTCTTGGAAGAGCAAATTTAATCCGATCCGGTTGAAATTTTGTACGTGGTGTTAGTATATGGTATCTAACTACTATGCAAAACTTGGTCCATATTGGTCCATAATTATATATAGCTCCCATATAAATCGATCCCCACAGTTGACCTCCGGAGCCTCTTGGAAAATCAAAATTCATCCGATTCGGTTAAAATTTGGTCCATTGCCCTAGTATATGGCCGCTAACAGCCACGCAAAAATTGGTCCATGTCGGTCTATAGTTATATATAGCCAATGGCCAATCACACAAAAATTGGTCCATATCGCCAAAAATAAACTACCAACATTTTATTTCTAGAAAATTTTGTCAAAATTTTTTTACTATAGAAAATTTTGTCAAAATTTTATTTCTGTAGAAAATTTTTGTTAAAATTTTAATTCTGTAGAAAATTTTGTTTAAATGTTATTTTAGGTCTATAGAAAATTTTGTCGAACTGAATTATATACGTATTTAATCGGCCTTTTTTGTTTAATATATCACCCGTATGTACTAACTTACAATTTAGAAGACGGTGTTAAGGATTTTTTAAGATACCTTGTCATCGGCAAGTCTTACCGCAACCCAAGTAATTCGATTGTGTCTTTAGTAGAAGTTTCTACGCAATCTATGGTGGAGGGTACATAAGATTCGGCCTGGCCGAACTTACGGCCGTATATACTTGTTTATTGCATATATTTATGTATTTGTAAAAAAAAAAACAAAAGATTTATTCTTTATACTCGAATAAACAAATATTTGTTTATTACTGGTAGGGGGAAGATATTTCCCTCCATACGGGAAAAACTATCACCTAGAGTATCCTAACTAAAAAGGTGATTGAAATCAATGTCAGGCGTGTCCCACTATATTATACGGCTTTCCCGGGGAAAAGAAACCCCTATTCGTTACTTACGTTGTACGTCCGCTACTCACACTACGTCCGTCATTAACAGATGCAACACCGATGAGTATTGTCCGATTCCAAGCTCGATAGGTTAAGTTTGGTGGCAGTCTGATGTATCAAGCACACTTGTGATACCACAGTGGTGAACTTCTCTCTTATCACTGAGTGCTGTCCGATTGCGTGTTAAGCTCAATGACAAGGGACCTCCTTTTTATATCCGAGTCCGAACGGCGTTCAACATTGCAGTGAAACCACTTAGAGAATTTTGAAACACCCAAAAATGTCACCAGCATTACTAAGGTGGATTATCCCACTGACTTTTTGGTGTTCGGATTATCTTCGCTCACTTTTTGGTGTTCGGTCGAAGCAGGAATCGCACATACGACCTTGTGTATGCAAGGCGGGCAGGCTAACCATTGCACCACGGTGGCTCCCATGATGACAAGAGCCCTGTTGTTTTATAGCCGAGTCTCAACTAGAGGTGTGCACGTGAGTAATGTTTTACTCAAGCCCACGCACACTCACGATGGAAAAATCTTACTCACGCACGATAATGTTTGGTAGGACTCGCACTCACGAAAAGAAAATTTTTAATCACGCAAGAAAATGGCGTGACTCACGAAAAATATCGTGTCTCACAAAAAATGTCGTGACTCACGAATAATTTTACGAGTAATTTACCTAAAGGACGTGTCTGAAAACATGAGCATGATTAAAATCGAGAGCTTTATTAAACTCTTAACATCTCAGGTGTCACTTAAATTGTACATGAATTCAACTCGAAACCATTTTATGTCCGTTGGCAGGTTTATTTTCGTGAGCTTATTTTTCCGATATTCGTTGCTCTCGCATACTCACGAAGAAATTATTTTCGTGAATCACGCTCACGCATGACATTTGATTTGTTAATCACGCACACTCACGCCGTTGCCATCAATGTGACTCACGACAATTTCGTGTCACGTGCACACCTCTAGTCTGAATGGCGTTTCACGTTATGGTGAAACTAGTAAGTGAGTTTTCGATACACTCTGAGTGTGTAAATATAACCATAGCGATAGGCGGTAGGCGAAACATTTTTGCCGCAACGGCAAATACAATAAGCTTGACGGCGAATAATTCCCTTTTTCACGTTTCCTAGCGTTTTTGTTGTCAATACAGCACGATTTGACAATATTAAACAATGAAGTTGAATAAAAACATACAATGGCTTGTTATTTGTTGAGTTATTTCAAGAAAAAATAATCTACACGTGTCCAGGCAACAGCAATTCCTAGTGGTGAGTTAAAAAAAATTGATAAGCGATGGCAACACTATACCAGTTTTCGCCAAGGAGTTAGAATAAGTTTTAATTTAGCGACACGCCGCTAGCCGTCACGGTATTCCGTCGCGGATTTTGGGCTTCCCATAAGAAATACACGTAAATAAGTGTTCGCCTACCGCCTATCGCTATGGTTATATTTACACACTGAAACGTCACCAGTGTTAGTGAGATTTCCATTTTGCATTTTGTGAGAGAAAGTTGATTTGATAATAATTATTTTGCTTCGCCTAAATACTGTAACTTTGTTTTTACATGCAAATGGCGTTAAATATTTTTCATAATTTCCGCGTGCAAATGAAATCAAGTACAATGGAAATGGAAATAAAAACGTACTGCATTATGATTGTATTTACTTACGTCCCACACATTCAGTTTGGCATTGTAAGACATATGGTAATTTCCATAATTCCTGATAACAATTAAATAAAAAAAAAAAAAAACAAAAAAACACAAAACAAAAGAAACAAAACAAAAGAAACCAAGAAAAAGTTTTATATAATTCGAGGCTCAAGATACCGACACCGAAACGGTGTCAATCATCATTACATCCATGGAAGATCAAACATCATTTCAATCACGAAATAAATTGATGCCATTAATTTTTAATTGAAATTTCTTCAATCACGCAAATGATAGTATGAATTAGAGGTCTGCACAATTTCATTTGTAAATGCAGAGTACACGTGTACTTGCTACATGAGTACATCTATTTGAGAGAGTCGCAAAACAATTGGTACACATTTTGATGAAGCCACGAGTAACTTCTTGTTGCTACTCTGATGTCTTCACTATCAACAAACACATATTCCTCTTTCTGAGTACACTTGAAGTGTAAGAGATTACACTTCAAGTGTACTCAGAGTGATCACAAAAAAAAAGCAGTTACAAAAAGCAGTTACTCTCCATAATATATGTTTTCGGTTTGTTATAAAGAATGGCAAACGTTAAGGAAAGAGTGTGACACACATAAATATATGATATATGTGACATACATACATATCTCTGATTAATAATAATGGAAAGTTTTGCTTCGCACATAACTGAGAAATACTTGTGGTACCACGTGAAGTGAACAGAATCCATGTTGTACTTTTTCTCAAGTACTTACATTTTTATTATACCCTCCACCATAGGATGGGGGGTATATTAACTTTGTCATTCCGTTTGTAACACATCGAAATATTGCTCTAAGACCCCATAAAGTATATATATTCTGGGTCGTGGTGAAATTCTGAGTCGATCTGGGTATGTCCGTCCGTCCGTCCGTCCGTCTGTTGAAATCACTCTAACTTCCGAACGAAACAAGCTATCGACTTGAAACTTGGCACAAGTAGTTGTTATTGATGTAGGTCGCATGATATTGCAAATGGGCCATATCGGTTCACTTTTACGTATAGCCCCCATATAAACGTACCCCCAAATTTGGTTTGCGAGGCCTATAAGAGAAGCACATTTCATCCGATCCGGCCGAAATTTGGTACATGGTGTTAGTATATGGTCTCTAACAACCATGTGAAAATTGGTCCACATCGGTCCATAATTATATATAGCCCCCATATAAACCGATCACCCGATTTGGCTTGCGAAACCCTTAAGAGAAGCACATTTCATCCGATCCGGCCGAAATTTGGTACATGGTGTTAGTATATGGTCTGTAACAACTATGCAAAAATTGGTCCACATCGGTCCATAATTATATATAGCCCCCATATAAACCGATCCCCCGATTTGGCCAATTTCATCCGATCCGATTGACATTTGGTACGTGATGTTAGTATATGGTCTCTAACAACCATGCAAGAATTGGTCCATATCGGTCCATAATTATATATAGCCCCCATATAAATCGATCCCCATTTTTGTCCTCCAGAGCCTCTTGGAGGAGCAAAATTCCTCCGATCCGGTTGAAATTTGGAACGTGGTGTTAGAATGTGGTCTCTAACAAACACGCAAGAATTGGTCCATATCGGTCCACAATTATATATAGCACCCATATAAGCCGATCCCCAGATTTGACCTCCGGATCCTCTTAGAGGAGCAAAATTCATCCGATCCGATTGAAATTTGGTACGTGGTGTTAGTATATGGTCTCTAACAACCATGCAAGAATTGGTCCATATCGGTCCATAATTATATATAGCCCCCATATAAATCGATCACCAGATTTGTCCTCCGGAACCTCTTGGAGGAGAAAAATCCATCCGATCCGGTTGAAATTTGGAACGTGGTGTTAGAATGTGGTATCTAACAAACACACAAAAATTGGTCCATATCCGTTCATAATTATGGTTGCCACTCGAGCCAAAAATAATCTACAAAAATTTTATTTTTATAGAAAATATTGTCAAAATGTTATTTCTATAGAAAATTTTGTCAAAATTTTATTTCTATAGAAAATTTTGTTAAAATTTTATTTCTATAGAATTTTTTTTCCAAATTTTACTTCTATAGAAAATGTTGTCAAAATTTTATTTCTATAGAAACTTTAAACTTAATTATATACGTATTTAATCTGCCTTTTTTAGTTTAATATATACCACGTATGGACTATGTGGTATATATTACGGAAGTTTTAAGATACCTTGCCATGAGTAAGTGTTACCGCAACCCAAGTAATTCGATTGTGGATGACAGTCTTCAATAGAAGTTTCTACGCAATCCATGTTGGAGGGTACATAAGCTTCGGCCTGGCCGAACTTACGGCCGTATATACTTGTTTTTTAATAGAAATGTCATAGAAATGATAATATCAATTAAAAAACTAATTGATCCAATTAAAAATTTAATTGTTACTATTAATTTTTGTTTCAATAAAAAAAACTGTTGAATAAATTAAATTTGTAATTAATATTTTTTAAAACTCAATTAAAACTTTAATTGGAACAATTTTACAATCCAATAAAGTTTTTAATTGGAATGTCTTCAATCACGAAAATAATAGTATGAATCACAGTTTTAATTGGGCATATTTGATTACAAAATTAATCGATTTGATACGTTCAATTAATTTTTTAATTAACTCAATTAAAAAGTTCATTGATATTGATTGCAAAAATTTTTAATGATTCAATCAAAAATTTAATTGGTGTCGATTGGAAAAATCAATTGGTTTTTTAGATTGATTGAATTATTAATTTAGTTAAACTTCAATCCTCATTTAACATTTTTCTTAAATTTTCAATTAACATTTTACTTATATCAGTTAAACAATTAATTGGCAACATTGAAATTAGTTTGTTAAATTGTTTATTGGAACAATTAATTGTTTAATAAAAACCGCGAAAATTTTTACTAATTTTCTTAGCTAACATTGTGTTCTTAGTATCAATAAATTTTTAAATTGAACTAGTGATTTTATGTAGATTAAAAAATTGATTTATCTATTAAGTTTTTATTAAAAATTAATGAAATATTCGAGTTTGATTAAAAAGTTAATTGCTTTAATTAAGTGCTTAATTAAAAATTTAAAAATCTTCAATAATTGACTTAATGTCTCTAGTTTGATTGAAAAGTTAATTGTATCATTTAATTGTTTAATTGAAAAAGTTTCAGATTCAATTAGCTTTTAATTGGAAATTTTATTTATTTATTTTATTATTTAATTTATTATAATTACAAATTACAATAAATTTATTTATACGGCCACTAGCAACTAGAGGCTATCGGCCTAAATTGGAAATATTTTGGTGATAATTTTTCTGTGTAGAATCAAATTATTTACTAACAAAATTTTAAATATTTAATTTTCATTTACCTGAATTATTAATTGTTATAATTAGTATTTTAAGTAAAAACATAAAAAAAAAAACTTTCAATAATTTCATTAGCTGATTTTTTTTTTTAATTTGATTAAAAAATTTTGTTTAGAAATATTTTGGTGATATATTTGTTCCATGTTGATGGGAATTTAAGATTCGGCTCGGCCGAACCTTGTGTCCGTACATACTTGTTAATACATTAATAATAAAGCGAGTAGTATGATATTGATAACTGGTAACACTGTTAAAGTAATCGCATGCGGTTACCCAGTATTTGCTTGGATAGCTTTATTTTTATCTCTGATACCATGCATAATGACTGCATCATGCAAACCGTATATAAAGGCAATATCCTTACAATGATTATATTCCATCTTCATGCCTATGTAATTACCCATACTATGAGACTTAAGTTGAAAAAAGGGGTGGGGTTTTTGGTTGTCAATTTGAAAGTGTAATAACCATCAATGATGGTGTTATTGATACATCATAGCAGCTCAGTTACAAACCGTGTTTTTCGTAATTCTCTTTTGCATATATGTGTCACAAAGACTCAAAACATTGCTGCAAACTCCCACTCTCAATCACATACGCACACACACACACACTCGTTCGCATTCATATGCATACAATTTAATTCGAACGTGCTGTTATCAAATGATAAGCATATTAATTACATTCTGTGTTATTTTGCTCTCATTCTCTTTTCGTGTTGTTGGGTTTTGTTCTTATGAAATATAAACATGGAATTATTAAAAAAACATGCAATTAATTGTTTTTTACTTATTTTTTATATCATTTATAGCTGTTATGTTTTTTTTTAATAATTTATTTCATTGTATGTTCAATTAATGTAGGTGGAGGTAGTTTGCATTGAGTAAATATATGTGTATGTGTCAGGGAGAGTATGACAATGAGAAAGAGTACAAAAAAAAATTGAGGCTTCCAGATATAAATAATGAGAGGGATAGAGCTTTGAATTGTTCATATGTAAATGACATTTTAATTAGTTCATAAAATGCATTCGATTATGCGAAATCACATATATATCCACTATGGTTTTCCCATACGGTAGCCTCGGTATGATGCGTAAGCGCTTATAGAGTTTTTGTCTCTTGTTTTCTTCAATAATAAATTAACCCTTTCAAGGCCATATGATAATTAAATTATTCAGTGATGAAATTCAAAGATCAAAATTTTTGCAGAGGAATGAAGCCATAATATTTCTATATAATTTAGTTCATCTTTAAGTAATGAGGCTAAATGTGGCTGTTCGGAAATACAGAGTGGCTGATATGTGTTGCAACCAACTTCAAGTTGCTATAATTTCTAAATCACTCGTCACACAGCTGACAGATTTATTCCAGTAACAGTTCATTTAATTTTTCATAAACTTGCAAACGCATGTCCATCTATTGCTTTTAGAAATTAAGTTATTCATGATGGAATTCAATTGTGATAAAGTGATTGCTTTATTTTTTTGATTGAAAAACTACAATTGGCTATACCCAGCAAAAAATGGAGCACTATTTCAGCAGGATTGTAAGGGAGCCACACACAAATTCGTGGGTTCGATTCCTGATTCGACCGAACACCAAAAAGTTTTTCAGCGGTGGATTACCCCACCTCAGTAATGCTGGTGACATTTCTGAGGGTTTCAAAGCTTCTCTAAGTGGTTTCACTGAGGTTATGTTAACATGGAATCGGGCAGCACTCAGTGATAAGAGAGAAGTTCACCAATATGGTATCACAATGGACTGAATAGTCTAAGTGAGCCTGATACATCGGGCTGCCACATAACCTAACCTTGTATAGAAATAAAATTTTTACAAAATTTTATATGGGAATAACACTTTCACAAAATTGTTTATGGAAATTAAATCATGACAGATTTTTTTATGGAAGTTAAATTTTAACAAAATTTTGTATAGAAATAAAATTTTTACAAAATTTTCTATAGGAATAATATTTTTACAAAATTTTCTATAGGAATAAAACTTTCACAAAATTGTTTGTGGAAATTAAATTTTGACAAAATTTTCTATAGAAATAAAATTTTGAGAAAAGTTTGTATAGAAATAAAACTTTCCCAAAACTTTTTATGGAAATTTTAATTTTGAAAAAATTTTCGATAGAAATAAAATTTTGAAAAAATTTTCTATAGAAATAAAATTTTGAGAAAATTTTCTATAGAAATAAAATTTTGAGAAAATTTTCTATAGAAATAAAGCTTTCACAAAATTGTTTATGGAAATTAAATTTTGACAATATTTTGTATGGAAATTGTAATTTTAACAAAATTTTCTATAGAAATAAAATTTTGACAAAATTTTCTATAGAAATAAAATTTTGACAAAATTTTCTATAGAAATAAAATTTTGACAAAATTTTCTATAAAAATAAAGTTTTGACAAAATAGAAATAAAATTTTGACAAAATTTTCTATAGAAATAAAATTTTGACAAAATTTTGTATAGAAATAAAATTTTGACAAAATTTTCTATAGGAATAAAACTTTCACAAAAGTGTTTGTGGAAATTAAATTTTGACAAAATTTTCTATAGAAATAAAATTTTGAGAAAAGTTTGTATAGAAATAAAACTTTCACAAAATTTTTTATGGAAATTTTAATTTTGACAACATTTTCTATAGAAATAAAATTTTGAAAGAATTTTCTATAGAAATAAAATTTTGAAAAAATTTTCTATAGAAATAAAATTTTGAGAAAATTTTCTATAGAAATAAAACTTTCACAAAATTGTTTATGGAAATTAAATTTTGACAAGATTTTGTATGGAAATTTTAATTTTAACAAAATTTTCTATAGAAATAAAATTTTGACAAAATTTTCTATAGAAATAAAATTTTGAAAACATTTTCTATAGAAATAAAATTTTGACAAAATTTTCTATAGAAATAAAACATTCACAAAATTTTTTATGGAAATTAAATTTTGACAAGATTTTGTATGGAAATTTAAATTTTGACAAATTTTTCTATAGAAATAAAATTTTGACAAAATTTTCTATAGAAATAAAATTTTGACAAAATTTTCTATAGAAATAAAGTTTTGACCAAATTTTCTATATCTCACATTCCTGAAGAATGTTTATAAAGTAATACCTCCAACAAATTCTCACTAAGTAGTGTCCACTGACCCATTCGACATTTTATTGTAACCGGAAGAATATTGGGTTAAAGTCACCCTTAGTTTGAAAGCCTTGTGCGCTCAGTGCTTTCAAAGTTCATACAATAATCAGTTCAAAAGTTGTCTTGTTAATTCTTACTCATATCGCATCAGAATATTAACAAGAGCACTGCCGAGCTATAGCGGACATTGCATTGTTAAAGAGTTTCCTGAGAGGATTTGGTCATACGACTTAACTCCCTAACGTATAAATACCGGGAAAATTTCGGGAATGTACAACTACCTCTGGTTGTATATAGAAAACATTAGAGAAAGAAGGACTTATATACTAGATAGTAAAATAATTGTTAATCTAATTATATCTCAGTGATTTCTGTTATCTCTCTATCTACAAACTCTCTCACAAGGGTTTTATGACTCTGTGCATGGGCAGCATATTATTCTGAGTGTTACCAGCCCTAATAGTTTTATTATAGTTAGGTGGCTATGCTGGTGGCAATTTGGAACCTATATTGGACATATGAAAGGATCTATGAAATATAAAAGACAACTGTACAGGGAATGTATTCTAAAGACTGTAATAAAGTCGTGGACAGACAAACATTTCGGCCGCAGACTATGGACATTTCAACAGAACTCAGCACGATAACTCTCAGCACGCGTCAATCAAGAAAGGCTTCAACAGGAGATTCCTTGCTTCATTTCTACAGCGTTTGTTGGGTGTAGTCCATTCTCTCACACTTTCGCCCTAATGGGTTAATGCAAAGAATGTCAATATGCATTTGCGTGAATTTATTCAGAAGCATAATTGCAATTTGGTATTGCATTTTAATTAATTTTGAATTTCTATTTTAGTTCGAGTGCGTGGGGTAAGGGGGATTTTGTTGTGCTTAATGGAAGCATATGTATATTTGGGTTCGTTTTTTTTTTTGCTCCCCCAAAGGCTATCACTTTATGCTGGCAATTAATGCAGCGAATTGCTCTAGGTTTTAGTTAAATTTAGCAGATAATTATTGGTGGCAATTATGGGAAAATTGCTAGATAAATCGTGAATTGTCTACCAACTACAATGTAGTTTACTTTTATGCATCATACCTCCAAAATGCAAGCTTATTGGGAATCAGGGTTGCCATTTTGATCCGATCGGACAAAAATTGGTCCAAAACATTACTAAGTTTTAAATTTAGTCCGATGGTCGAACCAAATAGAAATTGGTTGATTTTGGTCCATCTACGTCAAATCGGTATTTTTTTTTTCAAAATATTCTGTAGCAATAATATTTTGACAAAATTTTCTGTAGAAATAATATTTAAAAAATTTGTATTGATACAAAATTATGAAAAAAAATTTATAAAGATAAAATTTTGCGATAACTTTCTATAGAAATACAAGTTAGGCAAATCTTCAATAAAAAACAAGTAAGGAAAGTCTAAAGTCGGGCGGGGCCGACTATATTATACCCTGCACCACTTTGTAGATCTAAATTTTCGATACCATATCACATCCGTCAAATGTGTTGGGTGCTGAATATATAGAGGTTTGTCCCAAATACATACATTTAGATATCACTCGATCTGGACAGAATTTGATAGACTTCTACAAATGCTATACACTCAAAATTCAAGTCGGCTAATGCACTAGGGTGAAACACAATGACAGTAAAAAAATATGGGAAAGATTTAAATATGAAGCAATTTAAAGGAAACTTCACAAACTTTTATTTATGATTTATCGCTCGATATATATGTAGTAGAAGTATAGGAAAATTAGAGTAATTTTTACAACTTTTCTCTAGAAATGAAATGTTGACAAAATTCTTTTATAGAAATAAAATATTGACAAAATTTTCTATAGAAATAAATATTTGACAAAAGTTTTCTATAAAAAAAAAAAAAAAATTTGACAAAATTCTCCATAGCAATAAAATTTTAAGAATATTTTCTATAGATATAAAAAAAATACAAAAATAAACCTAAAAAAAATTTTGTATAGATACAAAATTATGCAAAAAATTTATATAAAAATAAATATTTGCGATAACTTTCTATAGAAATACAAGTTAGGCAAATTTTCAATAAAAAATAAAATATTGACAAAATTTTCTATAGAAATACATTTTGACAAAATTTTCTATAGAAATAAAAATTTGGCCAAAATTTCAATAGAAATTATATTTGACAAAATTTTCTAAAAAAAATTAAATGTTGACAAAATTTTCTACAGAAATAAAATTTGGACAAAATTTTCTGTAGAAATTTATGCTAAAATTTCTATAGAAATGAAATTTTGACAAAATTTCGTAAAAAAAATTAAATTTTGACAAAATTTTCTATAGAAATAAAATGTGGACAAAATTTTCTACGGAAATAAAATTTGGACAAAATTTTCTTTAGAAATAAAATTTTCTACAGAAATAAAATTTTGACAAAATTATCTATGGAAATAAAATTTTGACAAAATTTCCTACAGAAATGAAATTGTGACAAAATTTTCTAAAGAAATAATTGGAAATAACAAGTATATACGGCCGTAAGTTCGACCAGGCCGAATCTTATGTAACCTCCACCATGGATTCCGTAGAAACTTCTACGAAAGACTGTCATCTACAATCGAATTACTTGGGTTGTGGTATCTTAAAACTTCTTAACATCATTTTCTAAATTGTGAGTTAGTCCATACATGGTATATATTAGACAAAAAAGTTATGTATAGGTAAGTCTACAAATAATTACGAATCGACATGGACTTTTGCACGGTACGTAGAGAGCCAGAATTGAAATATGGGGGTCACTTATATTTGGGGGCTATATAAAGGGTGATTTGTTAAGAGCTTGATAACTTTTTTTTTAAAAAAAACGCATAAAATTTGCAAAATCTCATCGGTTCTTTATTTGAAACGTTAGATTGGTCCATGACATTTACTTTTTGAAGATAATTTCATTTAAATGTTGACCGCGGCTGCGTCTTAGGTGGTCCATTCGGAAAGTCCAATTTTGGGCAACTTTTTCGAGCATTTCGGCCGGAATAGCCCGAATTTCTCCGGAAATGTTGTCTTCCAAAGCTGGAATAGTTGCTGGCTTATTTCTGTAGACTTTAGACTTGACGTAGCCCCACAAAAAATAGTCTAAAGGCGTCAAATCGCATGATCTTGGTGGCCAACTTACCGGTCCATTTCTTGAGATGAATTGCTCTCCGAAGTTTTCCCTCAAAATGGCCATAGAATCGCGAGCTGTGTGGCATGTAGCGCCATCTTGTTGAAACCACATGTCAACCAAGTTCAGTTCTTCCATTTTTGGCAACAAAAAGTTTGTTAGCATCGAACGATAGCGATCGCCATTCACCGTAACGTTGCGTCCAACAGCATCTTTGAAAAAATACGGTCCAATGATTCCACCAGCGTACAAACCACACCAAACAGTGCATTTTTCGGGATGCATGGGCAGTTCTTGAACGGCTTCTGGTTGCTCTTCACTCCAAATGCGGCAATTTTACTTATTTACGTAGCCATTCAACCAGAAATGAGCCTCATCGCTGAACAAAATTTGTCGATAAACACATTTCGAACCGAACACTGATTTTGGTAATAAAATTCAATGATTTGCAAGCGTTGCTCGTTAGTAAGTCTATTCATGATGAAATGTCAAAGCATACTGAGCATCTTTCTCTTTGACACCATGTCTGAAATCCCACGTGATCTGTCAAATACTAATGCATGAAAATCCTAACCTCAAAAGAATCACCCTTTAGAATTATGAACTTGATATGGACCAATTTTTGTGTGATTGGGGAATTTATCTGAGGGCTATATATAACTATAGACCGATATGGACCTAGTTAGGCATGGTTGTTAGGTTAGGTTAGGTGGCAGCCCGATGTATCAGGCTCACATAGACTATTCAGTCCATTGTGGTACCACATTGGTGAACTTCTCTCTTACCACTGAGTGCTGCCCGATTCCATGTTAAGCTCAATGACAAAGGACCTCCTTTTTATATCCGAATCCGAACGGCGTTCCACATTGCAGGGAAACCACTTAGAGAAGTTTTGAAACCCTCAGAAATGTCACCAGTATTACTGAGGTGGGATAATCCACCGCTGAAAAACTTTTTGGTGTTCGGTCGAAGCAGGAATCGAACCCACGACCTTGTGTATGCAAGGCGGGCATGCGGTGGGGAGCCACGGTGGTGCAATGGTTGTTAACGGCCATATACTAGCACACTGTACCAAATTTCAACTGACTCGGATGAAATTTGCTCCTCCAAGAGTCTCCAAAACCAAATCTCGGGACCGGTTTATATGGGGGCTATATATGATTATGGACTGATATGGACCACTTTTGGCATGGTTGTTAAATTCATATACTACCACCACGTACCAAATTTCAACTGAATAAAATGAATTTTGGTCTTCCAATAGGCTCCGGAGGTCAAATCTGGGGATCGGCTTATATGGGGGCTATAATAATTATGGGTCTATGTGGACCATGGTCATTAGAGACCATATACCAACACCATGTACCAAATTTCAGCCGGATCGGATGAAATGTGCTTCTCTTAGAGGCTCCGCATGCCAAATCGGGGGATCGGTTTATATGGAGGCTATATATAATTATGGACCGATGTGGACCAATTTTTGCATGGTTGTTAGAGACCATATACTAACACCATGTACTACATTTCAAACGGATCGGATGAAATTTGCTTCTCTTAGAGCAATCGCAAGCCAAATTTGGGGGTCCTTTTATATGGGGGCTATACGTAAAAGTGGGCCGATATGGACCAATTTTTGCATGGTTTTTAGAGACCATATATTTACATTATGTACCAAATTTCAGCCGGATCGGATGAAATTTGCTTCTCTTAGAGCAATCGCAAGTCAAATTTGGGGGTCCGTTTATATGGGGGCTATACGTAAAAGTAGACCGATATGGCCCATTTACAATACCATCCAACCTACATCAATAGCAACTACTTGTGCCAAGTTTCAAGTCGATAGCTTGTGTCGTTCGGAAGTTAGCGTGATTTCAACAGACGGACGGACATGCTCAGATCGACTCAGAATTTCACCACGACCCAGAATATACACACTTTATGGGGTCTTAGAGCAATATTTCGATGTGTTACAAACGGAATGACAAAGTTAATATACCCCCATCCTATGGTGGAGGGTATAAAAATTTGACCAAATTTTCTATCGAAATAAAATTTTTGAAGAATTTTAACATTTAAATGATATTAACTTAATTTGGAAAAATAGTCCGGTGGTACGAATTTTGTTCCAATTTTGCAAAAATTTTGGTCCAGAATAAAAGTTCATTGTGGTAACGCTGTTGGGAATTGTATAGCCACTGTTTAGAATTGTGTACCCAAACGATAATGGAAATGTTATTAGAATCATTAATATTTTTCAATAACAAAAAGCCAAATTAAAGCGGCACATATGAAACTCTACACAAACATAAATTTGCGTGTTGAAATCGGTTTCCTAAGTTTGCGAGAAAAAAATTGGTAATTGTTCGAAAAAAAGTGAAACTGCTCGTCTGACAACTGCAAGATTTATTCCAATGGCAGTTCGTGTATAAGCTAAAACAACTCCCTCATTTATTTAGCTTCTCCATATTTCTTGTTTTCTTTCCAGCCAGAACGGATTCGACTGCGTGATAGCCACTATAAAAACGCTCTTCATTATTGTGCTGCTCAGAGCGTGGCAAGAACGGGAGACCTCGTGGCTGCCGCCAGTATAGCCGTCGCAGCTCCAGAATTACTGGAGTCTGCCGACGAAGATGGCTTCACACCGCTACACTTGGCTGTTATTCAGGGCAACTTGGCTATGGTCAATTTGCTGCTAGCGAACAAAGCCGATGTGAATGCGGTGGATAAGGAGGGTCATTCGGTAGTGCATTGGGCCACAGGTAACGTTAAAAATATCTCGAATTGAAAACTTAATGAATTCTCTTTTTCTTTGCAGTTTGTGGAGAAGTGGGTGCTCTGAGAGCTGTTTTGGCGGCGGGCGCCAATGTTACCACTCCTGATATAAATGGCGGTTCCCCTCTGCATTATGCGGCTCAAATGTGTGGAGCCAGTTATGAGGGTAAATTAAGTCCCATGAGCTCTAATAAGCTGGCCTTGGAAATATTAGGTGTCCTATTGGCTCATCCTCAGTGTAGTGTAGATGCAGAAGATAAAGATGGGCGACAACCATTGCTGTGGGCTGCGTCAGCAGGTTCAGCAAAAGCTATACTGGCTTTAGTTAAGGCTGGAGCTAGAGTGGAGAGTGCTGACAAGTTGGTTTTGTTTCTTTTGGAAGTGTGAGATTGTAAAGCTTAGAATAATTTCCAATTTCTTTCAGGGATGGATTGACGGCTTTACATTGTGCAGCTTCCCGAGGTCACACAGAGTGTCTGGATACTTTGATAAGTCTGTGTGGAGCACCTACAGATCTCATAGATTCCAATGGCTGTACAGCTCTCCATTATGCGGTAACACTTGGTCATGCCGATGCTACGTCGCGTTTATTGGATTTTGAAGCTGATCCCAATCGGCAAGATCGTAAGGGTCGTACCCCAGCCCATTGTGGTTGCGCCAAAGGCCAATTTGAGACAGTCAAACTGCTTAAGGAACGCAATGCCAACCTGTGGCTACGTAATGCCAAAGGAGATCTTCCCCTACATGAAGCTGCTTCGTCGGGACGTCGTGAATTGGTGGAATGGCTTTTGGATCAAAGACCTAAGCAAGTGAACACCACCAGTAATGATGGCCGTAGTTTGCTACACATAGCCGCTTACAATAACTATACGGATATGTGTAAACTTCTAATAGACTATGGAGCCGATATTAATGCGGTCTATCGTAATTCCAAGGGGGTCGTTATAACTCCCCTGGATTGTTCTCTCCAGAAAGGTCATCGATCAACGGCGAAATTTCTCCAAAGTCATGGATGTTTACCAGCTGGGAAACTAAAGTTGGCTGCAAGACGTCCCAATCCTTTCTCGCAACCTTCTATGGATGTGGTAAAACCTCTGCAATATATGGAAAAAGAGGAAATTCATGACTTGAGTAATTCCAAGAAATATGTAGTCTACCTAAAACGTTCCGAGTCCGATGGTGGAGAGGATGGGAACTGCAGTTGTACAGAAGAAACCTATCGAAGAGAGCAACGATATGCCCATACGTGTCAAAGACACCAAAGAAGCAAATCCAAACGCCAATTGAGAAGGCGTACCAGTAGTTGTGGAGAGCCTAAGGAATCAGATCATGATTGTGGAGGCATGTGTCGCTCCAAGAGCAATATTGAAATAAGACGCCGAAAATCCCGCGAGCGTTATCTCAGTTCTAGTGAATGGGAGGACGAGGAGGATGATGAAGATTCTTGTGAAAATTGTTGCTACCACAAACGACAAAAGCAGAGGGTCTTGCAAAAGAGAAAATCTCTAACTTGCAAACGATCTAGGGAAGCTATCGACCCAGAAGGCAGGGATGATGAAGAAGATAATGGTCATAGAACAAAGTCTAGCCAAGAGCCAGAGACCAGTCATGGTCAGAAGACCGAATGCAATGAGGAGAAAAAGGAAGCTGACGAAAAAGTACCTGACAGCAGTGAACCCTCTGCACCTCCCATTGAAGCAGATGCAGAGCCAGCAATTTTCAGTCGCTCTGCATCCCCAACAAAGACATCTGTGCCAACAACTCCTACGACGGCCGCCGCAAAGGAGGGTACTTTTATCAAAACTCCTCCTACAACAGAAACTCTAGAAGTCCCTGGACCTTCTGCAGCTGAACTAACCGATGAAGAGGAAGTCAATGAGAGTGCTTCAAAAAATATCTTAGCTGAGGTTCAGGTCCACCACGGAGCCGATGAGGGTGGAGATGGAGAAAAGATCAACGAGGATAATAAACCTTCAGCCGTGGAGGAAGAAAAGAAAGAATTACCGGAGTCTGAAGGAGTAGCAAAGGAAGTCGATGATATTATAGAGACAGCAACTACCATTGCTCAGACTGCTTTAGCTCCCAGGAACTCTACAACTTCAGCAGAAGAAGAATCGCAAAAAAATGATGAGGCTTCCAAAGGTGAGGCTAATGATCAAGCAAACGAAGAAGTAAATCTAGATAACAATAAAGCACAAGAAAGCAAAAATGAGCAAGAGGGAACCGATGGAAAAGTCCAAGACAGTGAGGAATCGAAATCCAAAGAGGAGACTAAAAGCGAAGATGGGCCCGAAGAACCAAAGAACCAGGAAGACACGGGGTTAGAAAACGAAACATCACAAATCCAACAAGAAAAAGAAGAATCTAAGGAAACTGCCGAGGCGAAAGACGGTGCTCAGCAACCTGCCGATCCACCACCACCACCTTCCCCACTTCCAAGTAAAACTTCCGAATCACCTACAAAAATGGAGTCAGGAGATCAACCAGCCGATGCAAGTCAAACCAAGCCAAGTGAAACAACAACATCTTCCAAACCTCAAACTACCTCAGATAATGTGAATGACAACCTAGACGATACGAAAGATATGCAGGACGACACAAATCCCAAGACACCAACCGATGGCACTGCCATTTATTCACGCAATCAAGCATCGCCAGATGCCAGTAAGGCCCCAATACGGGAACAAGAATCTAGGCGTTCATTTACCCTGCTTCCTTCTGATTCGGCTGAAGATGAACCACCTCCAATACAAATACAAACTGAATCGGTGAGACGTAAATCCAGCTTCCAGGTTTTGAAAAGCGATGAATCCGCTTTAGAAGTGGATGACTCCAATTCCCCCAGAGAAGAGGTAGACATGAGCGACTCTACTGTTTTCAAGGTTCTGACATGTCCACAGACTCAAATGTTTGAAGCTGATTCTAATCGTTCTGAAGACACTCTCCATAAAGAGGAAGAACTAGAAGATGAAGAAATCCAAGATGATCCAAGTCCAGATAGAGCTCATTTTCGATCTCATGATGAACCACTTTCGCCTTATGATTATGCGAGCGGACGAAAGAGGCGCCTTAAGAAACGTGTCAAGAGTGGTGTGAAGACACGCAGTAATTGGCAACAACAGCAGCAACAAAGAGCCGAGGGCAATCCATCTGATGTACAACAGAACAGCAAAGATCAAGATTCCGGTTTTGAACCCAGTCCCAGAACTTTAAAAAGTAAAATTCCAACTCCACGTAATGTTTACACTGCCCATTTGCCTCGTCGTCCTTTGTATGCAACATTGGATGGTCGCTCATGCAGTAGCCGTCTGGAAAATCGTAAGGCAGGAGATAAGGGCGCCTGTGATATGACAGCCGTTACTCGTTCCATTCAAAGGAACATTAGAAGGTAAGTGATCTGGTACGACGAGAACTAGTAGGCATCAATCACAGAGATTAACTTCCGTGTCGTAAAAGACAGACCAACAGCGAAAGGTGCTTTTTCCGAATACCCCCCCAAAAAACTAATTTTACTTCAATTTATCGCATCGTCTCTGCTTTTATTACCATCGACTATGGGTGGCTTAATTTAGCTCAGTTATGGAAGATACTGTAACAGGTAATGGTCGATGACATAAGGCACAGTGGTTATATAAATTTGTTGAATTTTCCAACCAGAAGGTGGACGCAATTTAGTTTTTTTTTTTACCGTAAGGTCTTGAGAGATAGAGGGTGGCCAAGACTGGTGGAAACCCGATAGGACGAGTAGCAATCCCAATGTTTAGTACTATAGAGAGCTCTAGTGAACAGTCGGTTATGTGGAATCATCATATTTTGCATGAAGACTTCAATTAATACATGAACTTAAGTCTATCGTTGGCAGATTGAGTCCTTGAAATGCATGCATATAATCCGGAATTCTATAGAAAAAACGTCTGTTTCAACATCGATGGCTACATTAGCATCTAGTGCTCGGGAAATCCAAGAGTTAATATTGGGAACATTCTCCATCCTCAACGTGTAATGGTTGGCTTTGATTTATTGTTTGTCAAAGTCATTGGACCTTAATTTTTGGAAAACGGCGATGGATCAATAGACACAGTCGCGGAGAATGGGCTATCGAGGGATGATTAATAATTTTTCTCGTCGGAGTTGGATGAAATTGATCTAGACAAGGCTTACTCTCAATAAGACGATGCTACGTGCCACTACTAACAAAACCATTGCTCTTTTACGTGATAAGCTATCCAACCTTGCTATCTCTGCAAGAGGTGATCACAAACGGCCAGTGAGATCTTGTTATTTCAAACCTTGCGAATTCTTCCTCTGAGGCCACGGAAATTGATAAGGCCTACGTCAAAAGCCCAGCACCGATTCGTCTCCTTAAAGTCCGAATTCTCAGGATATTTAAGGAGGCAAGTTAGGTATGGGAAGATATTCTAACGGTCCGCAACAAAACCAATTTAGGTGCATGTCTGTCGCCTAGGTCTTAAGCCCAGCATCGTTTCGTCTTCTCAAAGACAGAATTCTCATGATACTTAAGGAGGGAAGTTATTCTAAAGATCAATAACAAAACAAATTTAGGTACATGTCTGCAGTCAAGAGATAGGTCCTACGCCAAAGGCCCAGCATCGATTCGTCTCCTAAAAGCCAGACAGTCCTCCGGCTCCACGGGTACTAATAGGGCCTAGTTCTAAATCCCAGCATCATTTCGTCTTCTCAAATCCAGAATTCTCAAGATACTTAAGGAGGGAGGATAGTTATGGGAGGATATTCGAAAAATCCGCAACAAAAACAATTTAGGTACATGTCTATCGTCAAGAGATAGGGTCTACGTCAAAAGCCCAACATCGATTCGTCTCCTCAAGGAAGGAATTCTCAAGATACTTAAGGAAGGAGGGAAGATATTCTAAAGATCTGCAACAAAACTAATTTAGGTACACGTATGTCGTCAACACAAGTACCATGTGGCACTTCTTCCTCTGGGGCCAGGGATAATGATAGGGCCTACGACAAAAGCCCAGCATCGATTCGTCTCCTTAAAGTCAGAATTCTCAAAATTCTTAAGGAGGGAGGTTAGTTATGGGAAGATATTCGAAAAATCCACAACAAAAACAATTTACGACATGTCTATCGTAGAGATAGGGTCTACGTCAAAAGCCCAACATCGATTCGTCTCCTCAAGGCCAGAATTCTCAAGATACTTAAGGAAGAAGGAAAGATATTCTAAAAATCCGTAACAAAACTAATTTAGGTACATGTCTGTCGTCTAGAGATAGAGCCTGCGTCAAAAGCCTAACATCGATTCGTATCCTCAAAGCCAGAATTCTCAAGATACTTAGGGAAGGATGGAAGATATTCTAAAGATCCGCAACAAACTAATTTAGGTACACGTATGTCGCCAACACAAGTACCATGTGGCACTTCTTCCTCTGGGGCCACGGATATTGATAGGACTTATGTCGAAAGCCCAGCATCGATTCGTCTCCTTAAAGTCAGAATTCCCAAGATTCTTAAGGAGGAAGGTTAGCTATGGGAAGATATTCAAAAAATCCGCAACAAAAACAATTTAGCTACATGTCTATCGTCAAGAGATAGGGCCTATGTCAAGAGCCCAGTATCGATTCGTCTCCTCAAAGCCAGAATTCTCAAGATACTTAAGGAAGGAGGGAAGATATTCTAAAGATCCGCAACAAAACTAATTTAAGTACACGTATGTCGTCACGGATATTGATAGGGCCTACGCTAAAAGCCCAGCATCGATTCGTCTCCTTAAATTCAGAATTCTCAAACTTCTTAAGGAGGGAGGTTAGTTATGGGAAGATATTCGAAAAATCCGCAGCAAAAACAATTTAGGTACATGTCTATCGTCAAGAGATAGGGCCTACGTCAAAAGCCCAGCATCGATTCGTCTCCTCAAGGCCAGAATTCTCAAGATACTTAAGGAAGAAGGGAAGATATTCTAAAAATTCGCAACAAAACTAATTTAGGTACATGTCTGTCGTCAACACAAGTACCATGTGGCATTTCTTCCTCTTGGGCCACGGAAATTGATAGGGCCTACGCCAAAAGCCCAACATCGATTCGTCTCCTTAAAGTCAGAATTCTCAAGATTCTTAAGGAGGAAGGTTAGCTATGGGAAGATATTCAAAAAACCCGCAACAAAAACAATTTAGGTACATGTCTATCTTCAAGTGATAGGGCCTATGTCAAGAGCCCAGTATCGATTCGTCTCCTCAAAGCCAGAATTCTCAAGAGATCTAAGGAAGGAGGGAAGATATTCTAAAGATCCGCAACAAAACTAATTTAGATACACGTATGTCGTCTAGAGATAGGGCCTGCGTCAAAATCTAAGCATTGATTCGACTCCTCATAGCCAGAATTCTCAAGATACTTAAGGAAGGAGGGAAGATATTCTAAAGATCCGCAACAAAACTAATTTAGGTACACGTATTTCGTCAACACAAGGACCCTGTGGCATTTCTTCCTCTGGGGCCACGGATATTGATAGGACCTACGCCAAAAGCCCAGCATCGATTCGTCTCCTTAAAGTCAGAATTCTCAAGATTCTTAAGGAGGGAGGTTAGTTATGGGAAGATATTCGAAAAATCCGTAACAAAAACAATTTAGGAACATGTCTATCGTCAAGAGATAGGGCCTACGTCAAAGCTCAAGATACTTAAGGAAGAAGGGAAGATATTCTAAGGATCCGCAACAAAACTAATTTAGGTACATGTCTGTCGTCAAGACATGTACCATATGCGACTTCTTCTTCCGGAGTCACGGGTACTGATATGACCTATATCAAAAGCCCAGCATCGATTCGTCTCCTCAAAGACAGAATTCTCAAGATTCTTAAAGAGGGATGTTAGTTATGGGAAGATATTCTAAAGATCCGCAACAAAATTAATTTAGTTACATGTCTGTTGTCAAGAGATAATGCCTACGTCAAAAGCCCAGCATCGATTCGTCACCTAACAGGCAGAATTCTCAGAATGCTTAAGGAGGGAGGTTAGTTATTGGAAGATATTCTAAAGATCCACAACAAAACCAATGAAGACGCGCGACTGTCGTCAAGAGAGTCAAGAGTTTCAACTTTAGTTTTTTGCTTAGATTATTGGTAATTGTCTGGCCCACTATGCAAACTAAATAACATTCGAAAAACGTTCTTTCTCTGGATGTTACTTTATTATTTGCTACATGGCCACTGAGTGTTGACTAATCTCCTGCAAATACCATTTTCTTGGCCAGATTTATGCGTCCTCTTGCTACTCATTCTGATGGTGATGACGACGATGATGATGATATTGTTTCTTCTCTATTTAAATCCGCGTAACACTTGTGTCACAAACCCATCTCTCCAACAACGAATCATCATCCACCACCTGTTTCTGATTTTTCTCAACATTGTCCATGATGTTGTAATGTGAAGGTGTTTGTTGGCTTTGGCGTTCTTGTTTCCTCTCAGGATTTTGCATTCAAGTTAATTTTGTTGAAATATACTAGAGGTCCATCATTTTTCATCTTTTGTAATTTGACATCGAAAGTCTGCTCCACAATGTTGGAACATTGTCCGTGTTGTCGTTTTCTTTATCCGTGCACTGGGGTAGGGATGGAGGTGTCAGTTGGGCCTTAACATTATCCTGGCTGATTTGTGGCCTTTATACTATGGCCACCCACCGGCTAGCACAACTTTCTTTTGCCACGTCCAAGCTAAAAGGCACAACGAAAGTTTGCCTAGTTGGGCTTTGCTTCATCTCCAACAAACTGTGTGGTTGTATGGAAGCCATTTTAATGTGATTAACAGCAATGAAAGTGGCATTTATGAGACTTTTCCTTTTTTTCGGTTATTCGAATGATAAAGTTACTGAATATAATATTGCGGATAAAGGGAGAGGGGAATTTTGAAAACGTGATAGAAAAAAACGTCTAAATATCCGTATATCCTTAATTATAAAGTCGTTTTGTGTAAACATCAAACTCAGCACTGGGAACTTTCAACATCAGGACACTTCAGAGATTGATAGTTAGTAATGCTCTGGGGAAGCTCAAGTGGGGAAAAGTAAAAGTGAAATCAACTGCAAATGCAAAGTAATTTTGTGTAGCAGTTTTACCAAGCATTATGGATCAATTATTAAAATTGAAGAGGGATTTGCCATTAATTACCTAATGTAAAAAAAAGCTTAAAAACAATTTTATATTGAAAACAGCCACCCACATTTGTGACTATGGTAAAAAGCATGTTTTTTTGTTGCAATACCCAGCAAAAGCTAGGAATTATACTGCATACCAAGAATATTGGGGGTAATGGTTTACCATCATCGAACAGCTTTGATTGCCTAGCAGTTTAGGTTAAAGTGGCAGCCCGATTTGATTCAGGCTAACATAGACTATTCAGTCCATTGTGATTTCGGTTGCCTACTAAAGGCAGGGAGTTTCGGTTGCCTTCTTAAGGCAGGGTAGTGACAAAGGTAGTTTTCCAAAATCTCATCATCTACAAAACACATCCTACCTGCACCATCCTCTGTTGTTCCTATTCGGCACATATGGGCTCTAAATTTTAGGTGCTCACCCATTATTCCTTCGGCCCTCCTGATTAGCGTCCTATTCTTCTTGACTAGTTCTCCAGACTTTTTCTTGACTGGGTCACCCCATAGTATTTTCGTTGTCCTTGGGACCGTTGCATTGGTCCACATCGCTTTATGTATCTCCCGTGCCTTTTCAATAAACTCGGTCCGAGTTGCTTCTATTGGCTTTACGTTCTCTAAGTTCATTTCCATCTACGTTTCCTCTTATTACGACACCATTATTTCGGTCCTTTATACATACGCCCAGTTGTGACCTCTCACCCATCTTCGATCCCTTGGTTTAGCAGTCATTTCCCTCTGATAACTGTATCTCAAGTCTCATTCCCCTGGGCCATGGCTTCATTAGGTACACGACCATGGATTGTTGCGACATGCGTCATTTTGTCCATCGTCTCCCCTATTATCCTTTGATGCTTCGTCTTGTTTCGTGTTTCCGTCCATTCTGCCAACATCTTTAAACTCATCGCAACCATGGCGTCGTCGCTTGTGATCCGAACCTCTATAGGTCCTAAGTCCAGTATCGTCGCCAAGTCTCTGGTTGCCACTTCTGCCTACAGGATTGTAATGTGGTCTACTAATTCGAGTAGGATGTTGGTGTCTGGGTCCTCCACATAGACGCCCAGGTCCGTTTTCTCAATTCATCTTGGATTCATTGGTGTAGCAGTTATTTTGCACTGGTATCTTTTCTGGGGTCCCATTATCACAGGACCATCTTACTGGCTTCAGAATGTCACAGTCGGCAGCTATGGCTAACTCACGTATATGATAATGGATGGTTTCGGCATCCGCCATTATACCCACCATCTCCCCTATTATCCTTTGATTGTTCGCCATGTTTCGTGTTTCCGTCCATTGTGAATTTTATCAATTCTTTGGGCCCGGATATTAAGTCCACGGCCCTCCGGACTTTCATCCCATTCTTCTTCAGTAGTTCTTCAGACTTCTTACGTCACCCTATAGTATTTTCGTCGTCTTTGCGACCGTTGCATCGTTTTTCCTGTCCTCTCATCCATCTTCGATCCATCGGTGTTGCAGTCAGTTCCCCCTGGCATCTCTTCTGGAGTCCCATTCTGTCGTCAGAATATCACAATCAGCAGCGATGGCCATCTCAGGTACACGATCATGGATAATTGCGGCATCCGCCAAACCACCCACCATCTGCCCTAGTAGCCTATGATGGTTCGTCATGTTTCGCGTTTCCGTCTATTCTCCAAATATCTTCATCTTATCGCAACTATGGCGGCTTCGTTTCGTGATCTGAACATTTATAGATCATAAGACCAGTACCGTCGCCAAGGCCCAGGTTGATGTAGTCTTGGACCTGTGGTGGAGTCTTGTGACCGAAGATCTCTGTGGGGTAACAGTAAGTCCAAAGGCCTCTGTAGTGGAACAGTAGGCCCGAAGGTCTCTGTGATGGAACAGTAGGCCCGAAGGCCTCTGTGGTGGAATAGTAGGCCCGAAGGTCTCTGTGGTGGAACAGTAGGCCCGAAGGTCTCTGTGGGGGAACAGTAGGCCCGCAGGCCTCTGTGGTGGAAGAGTAGGCCCGAAGGTCTCTGTGGTGGAACAGTAGACCCGAAAGTATCTGTGGTGGAACAGTATGCCCGAAGGTCTCTGTGGTGGAACAGTAGGCCCGAAGGTCTCTGTGGTGGAACAGTTGGCCCTAAAGTCTCTGTGGTGGAATAGTAGGCCCGAAGATCCTCGTGGCACTATTTATTTCGAGTCTGGGAAAAAATTCTTCACGACACCAAACCTACAACCAAATCTCTAGCTGAACGATGTGCCATGAACCACTCGTGGAACGATTAGCACCTATTTGTATACAATAAGGTGCAGGTTTTGTCCAATGTCCCAGCCAGTCGCCTATCCTAGTCTGCCCTTGGTTAGAAAAGGTCAACAATATAAGCAATCCGAGCAGTAAACTCGATTTCCTCGTTCGCGTATGTGATTGGCCGTTACAATTTTATTTCTATAGAAAATTTTTTCAAAATTTTGTTTCTATAGAAGATTTGGGCAAAATTTAATTTCTATAAAAAATTTTGTCAAATTTGTCAAAATATGTATTTTCAAAAAAAAACAAAATTTTGTTGAAATTTAATTTTTATAGAAAATTAAATCAAAATATTATTTCTATGGAAAATCTTGTCAACATTTTATTCTTATAGAAAATTTTGTCAAAATGTTATTTCCATAGCGAATTTTGTCACAGTTTTTTTTTCTACAGAAAATTTTGTCAAAATTTTATTTATATAGAAAATTTTGTCAAAATTTTATTTCAATATAAAATTTCGTCAACATTTACATTATATATATAAATTTTGTCAAAATTTTATTTCTATAGAAAGTTTTGTCAAAATTTTATCTCTATAGAAAATTTTGTCAAAATTTTATTTCATTCGTTTTGTTTTGTTATTGTTGGTTTTGTTCTTTAAGCATTGTTGTTGTTTTTTGATTTCAGCTTAAAACCATGCATTGACTAAACTACAAGTGTAGCTTAACCAACCGAGGAAAAGAATGTTTGTCCAATTTATTTGGGCAAAGCCCTATAGACTGCAAGAAGATTGGATGTATGGTCGTTTCGGAATTACCACATTCCTCATCAGCATCCTCTACTTGCAGCAAAACTATCAACCAATTATCAGAATAAATTCAGGCAGTTCATTAAACCCAACAATGACCCACACTTGAACCTTCCGAAAAAAGGTTTTGCATGATAGCCGGCTTATGCCGAAATAAATTCAAAGTACACCCAGCCAACTGCACTCAAATCGATGATTTGACAGTGGCATAGGAAAAGAGATATGTTTGTACGAATTTATTTCGGCATAAGGCAGCTTTCATGCAAAACCTTTTTTCGGAAGGTTCAAGTGTGGTTCATTGTTGGGTCGGTTGGTCAAGCTACACTTGTAGTTTAGTCAATGCATGGTTTTAAGCTTAAATAAAAACAACAACAACAACAAAATGTTATTTCTATAGAAAATTTTGTCTAAATTTTATTTCTATAGAAAATATTGTCAAAATTTTATTTCTTTAGAATATTTTGTCAAAATTTTATTTCTTTAGCATATTTTGTCAAAATTTTATTTCTTTAGAATATTTTATCCAAATTTTATTGCTGTAAAGAATTTTGTCAAAATTTTATTTCTATAGAAAATTTTGTCAAAATTTAATTTTTACAGAAAATTTTGGCAAAATTTTATTTTTTAGACAATTTCGTCAAATTGTTATTTCGAAAGAAAATTTTGGCAAAATTTTAGTTTTTAAGAGAATTGATCAAAGTTTTATTTGAAAACAAAATTATTTCAAAATTTTATTTCCATAGAAAATATTGTCAAAATTTTATTTCTATAGAAAATTCGGGTAACTTAATTTCTCTAAAAAATTTGGTCAAATTTGTCAAAATATATATTTTCTATAAAAACAAAATTTTGTTAAAAATTTTATTTTTATAGAAAGTTAAATCAAAATGTTATTTCTATGGAAAATCTTGTCAAAATTTTGTTGTTATAGAAAATGTTGTCAAAATCTTATTTCTACAGAAAATTTTGTCAAAATCGTATTTCTATAGAAAATTTTATCAAAATTTTATTTCAATAAAAAAGTTTGTCAAAATTTTATCAAAATTTTAATTCTATATAAAATTTTGTCAAAATTTAAATTCTATAAAAATTTTGTCAAATTTTTTTTCTCTAGAAAATTTTGTCAAAATTTTATTTCTATAGAAAATAGTGTCAAAATTTTATTTGTATAGAAAATTTTGTCAAAATCTTATTTCTGTAGAAAATTTTGTCAAAATTTTATTTCTATACAAAATTTTGTCACAATTTTATTTCTATAGAAAATTTTGTTAAAAATTTTATTTCTATAGAAATTTTTAAAAATTTTATTTCTATAGAGAATTTTGTCACAGTTTTATTTCTACAGAAAATTTTGTCAAAATCTTATTTCTATAGAAAATTTTATCGAAATTTTATTTCAATAAAAAAGTTTGTCAAAATTTAATCAAAATTTTATTTCAATATAAAATTTTGTCAACATTTAAATTCTATAAAAATTTTGTCAAAATTTTATTTCTATAGAAAATTTTGTCAAAATTTTATTTCTATAGAAAAAAGTGTCAAAATTTAATTGTATAGAAAATTTTGTCAAAATCTTATTTCTATAGAAAATTTTGTCAAAATTTTATTTCTATAGAAAATTTTTTCAAAATTTGGTTTCTACAGAAAATTTTGTCAAAATTTTATTTCTATAGAAAATTTTTTCAAAATTTTACTCCAATTTAAAAGTTCGTCAAAATTTTATCCAAATTTTATTTCTATATAAAATTTTGTCAACATTTAAATTCTATAAAAATTTTGTCAAAATTTTATCTCTATAGAAAATTTTGTCAAAATTTTATTTCTATAGAAAATTTTGTCAAAACCATTTTTATATAGAAAATTTTGTCAAAATTTTATTTCTATAGAAAATTTTGTCAAAATTTTATTTCTATAGAAAATTTTGTCAAAATTTTATTTCTATAGAAAATTTTGTCAAAATTTAATTTTTATAGGAAATTTTGGCAAAATAACATTTTTTAGACAATTTCATCAAAATGTTATATCTAAAGAAAATTTTGGCAAAATTCTAGTTTTTGAGGAAATTGTTCAAAGTTTTATTTGAAAAAAAAAATATTTCAGAATTTTATTTCCATAGAAATTTTTGTCAAAATTTTACTTCTATAGAAAATATTGTCAATATTGTATTTCTATAGAAAATTTTGTCAAAATTTTATTTTTATAGAAAATTTTGTCAACATTTTATTTCTATAGAAATTTTTTTAAAAATTTAATTTCTATAGAAAATTTTGTCAAAAATTTTTTTCTATAGAAAATTTTTAAAAAATTTTGTCTATAGAAAATTTGGTCAAAATTTTATTTTTAAAGAAAACGTTGGCAATTTTTTTGTTTCTAGAAAATTGATCGAAATTTTATTTGTATAGCAATTTGGCAAAATTGTATGTCTTTTTGTTTTTTATTGTTGGTTTTTACTTCCATCATATTTGTTGTTCTGATAAGCTGAAATCAAAAACAACAACAACATTTTATTACTATAGAAAATTGTGTCTAAATTTTATTTTTATAGATTTGTTTCCAAGATTTTTTTACTATAGAAAATGTTAATTAATTTTAACACGTTACAAGCTTCATTATTGAAGGCTGTAGCATGATTACAAAGGGCAGCCAGGAAGACGAGCTCAGAATAATTAGTGGGAAGAGAAGACCCTATTGAGCTTGATTTAGATCGTCTTAGAATTTCTTCTTACTCAAAAAAATATATATAACATATATATAAACACGGACATCGACATTTCTATGTGTTACACCGCCTTAACCCTCCAATGGTGCTAGGTATAAAACCAAATATATTTATAGATTTCACAACTTTCTTGCCACTGTCCTATTAATACAAATGTCACAGAGGAAATACAAATATACCTATCTTCATTAGGAAGTAAATTAAAATTCACCTAAGCACTTGCCCTTTCATTCAATGATGGATGTCATAATACAACAGGTTCCAACTTCATCTGAAGAAAATTATGTGTTCTTGTGAAATCTTTGTGAATATTTGTATAGCGGTTGCACAAATAAAATCCCAGAGCTCTCACTCTCCCTCTCTCTTTCTCACTCTCCCCAGAGCATAGTCAGATTTGTTGACTTCCCAAGGTTTTGTTCACATTCTCCATAGCATTATGCGTTATGTTGCTGCAGCAAGGTGAGATAAGACTAAAGAGGAATAAGTTTGTTCTTGTTGCTTTGCCCCCATATTTGTTATTCTTTTCTCATTTTTTGTATTATTTTCAAAAATAAAAGTTTAGCTAAACTTTTTTACTTTTGTTTGTCTTCAGAATATGTTCTTTGTACTTCAGTTGAGGGATATTTTGTTTTTTAATCTCTGATCTGTTGTCTTTCTTTCTCTTTGAAGCAGAAGAGCTCCATGGATTATATGATACAATGAGTAGCTATAGTGGAGAGAGTGTGTATGTGTGTGTTTGTGTATGATTGTCCATCGAGACAGAGTAGAGTGTTCAAAAATCTTTAAAGTATTCATGACTTTTGTGTGCAATGTTTTCAAACTGTCCCCCGCCCCTCTCAGAGCACTGTGCGTTTACCCCATACTAATCAAGAAAAATCCAACTTAACACAATAAAGGACTACAAATACACAGTCACATGATGTATGTAGCATCAGAATGACTTACCTTGCCTTTGATGTGCTTTTATAATTTTATAAGTAAACTGTTTTGTATGCCACTGTACTATGCCCCTGTTTTTTGGAGTCCCATTGCAAATTGCGTTGTCGTGTAATTAAAAAAGTTACCTTTTGTTATACGCCCTTATTCTTACCTGATTTGTTGTTGTTGTTGTTTGCATTTCCATTTGAAACTTCTGGTATTTTGTTCTTGTACCTGTAATGGCCAGATAACATGGCACAGTGGCATGAGTTGTATTTGGGACATCGACAGAGGACAGATAAATAGAAGATCACAAATTAGTAATGCGGGATTGACAAGATACGACATAGTTCGTGCTATATGTATCAGACTATGTTAATGTCATAACCTCATCCCATAGCTTAATTTGAAAAGGAGAACATTTCCCCAACAAAGTTCGGAATTTCTTAAAAATTGTAAATTCTCAAACTACGCAATTTTGTTTAACAAGTAAATACAAATATTTACTTATTTTTGTAATATTGACATGATAGTTCGGCCAGGCCGAATCTTATGTACCCTCCACCATGGATTGCGTAGAAACAGACTGTCATCCACAATCGAATTACTTGAGTTGTGGTATCTTAAAACTTCTTAACATCGTTTTCTAAATTTTGAGTTAGTCCATACGTGGTATGTATTAGACAAAAAGTGTATGTATAGGTAGGTCTACAAATAATTACGAATCAATATGGACTTTTGCACGGTACTTAGAGAGCCAGAATTGAAATATAGGGGTCGCTTATATGGGGGCTATATACAATTATGAACTTGATGTGGACTAATTTTTGTGTAATTGGGGATCGATTTATCTGACTAACTATAGGCCGATATGTACCTAGTTAGACATGGTTGTTAACGGTCATATACTAGCACAATGTACCAAATTTCAACTGACTTGGGTGAAATTTGCTCCTCCAAGAGGCCTCAAAACCAAATCTGGGGATGGGTTTATATGGGGGGCTATATATGATTATGGACTGATATGGACCACTTTTGGCATGGTTGTTAAATATCATATACTACCACCACGTACCACATTTCAACCAGATTGGTTGAATTTTGATTCTCCAAAAGGTACCGGAGGTCAAATCTGGGTATCGGTTTATATGGGAGCTATATATAATTATGGGCTGATATGAACCAATTCCTGCATGGTTGTTGGATACCATATACTAACATTACGTACCAAATTTCAACCGAATCGGATGAATTTTGCTCTTCCAAGGGGCTCCGGAGGTCAAATCTGGGGATCGGTTTATATGGGGGCTACATATAATTATGGACCGATTTCGACCAATTTTTGCATGGGTGTTTGAGGCCATATATTAACACCACGTACCACATTTCAACTGAATCAGATGCATTTTGGTCTTCCAAGAGACTCCGGAGGTCAAATCTGGTGATCGGTTTATATGGGGGCTACATATAATTATGGACCGATTTCGACCAATTTTTGCATGGGTGTTTGAGGCCATATCTTAACACTATGTATCAAATTTCAGCCGGATCGGATGAAATTTGCTTCTCTTAGAGGCTACGCAAGCCAAATCGGGGGATTGGTTTGTATGGGGGCTATATATAATTATGGATCGATGTGGACCAATTTTTGCATGGTTGTTAGAGATCATATGATGACACCATGTACCAAATTTCAGCTGGATCGGATGCAATTTGCCTCTCCTAGAGTCCCCGCAAGCCAAATTTGGGGGTCCGTTTATATGGGGGCTATACGTAAAAGTGGACCGATATGGCCCATTTGCAATACCATCTGACCTACATCAATAACAACTACTTGTGCCAAGTTTCAAATCGATAGCTTCTTTCGTTCGGAAGATAGCGTGATTTCAACAGACGGACGGGCGGACAGACATGCTCAAATCGACTCAGAATTTCACCACGATCCAGAATATATATACTTTATGGGGTCTTAGAGCAATATTTCGATGTGTTACAAACGGAATGACAAATTTAATATACCCCCATCCTATGGTGGAGGGTATAAAAATGGATTTCTTGAAAAGAAGTGATCCATTATTATTTCACTACTTGCAATATTATATATTACGATCCCTTGTATTGGAAACAATTATTGGGTGTATAAATATCCCTCGAATTGGAAATGTGTTGAATTTTATATTTGTCAAAAATTTCAGCTTGCATCAACAAGGGAAAGTTACTATTTCTACAATGGACTTTGAAACAATGACCTTACACGAAAATTTTCAAAGACTTTAAATTGTAGAAAATTTTGTCAAAATTTTCTTTCTATAGAAAATTTGGCCATAATTTCTTTTCTATAGATTTTTTTTTTATAAAAATGTTATTTCTATAGACATTTTTTTAATCAAAATTTTATTTATATAGAAAATTGTTTGTCAAAATTTTATTTCTATAGAAAATATCAAAACTTTATTTATATAGAAAACTAGCGTTCCCCGGCCCGCTTCGCTGCGCCTTCCCAAGCGTATTTGGAGGAACATTTTGCGTTAACTTAGTCAACTATATCCTTCGTGCTGAAAACAAATTCGAAAAGATTTGAATTCTTTTAAACAAATCGAACTACTTGATTTTTCGTTTATAGGTACAAATACGGTGGGAGAGGGTGTACCCTTTCCTCCAAATTTTTTAAATAATGTTCTGTATTCAAGTAGTTGGACAATCTTCTATATTTCTTGTGATTTTAAGTGTGGTTTGTCAAGGAAAGGTATCCTTCTCCTCAACATATCTGAAAATTAAGCACTTTATTATAATAACATACAAAGAATTACTGTTTCCCATCCAATAAATCGGAAAAAGCAAAAGTAGTAAAAATTTTTACCACATTAACATTTGCTAAAATGTTGGAAAATGATGCACCCTCCACGTTGGCTGCCAATTTCATGTAAATTTCAGCCTGTGCAAAAATCATAAAATTATGTACCGAGTTCCCATTTACGGACAACCCTCTACTTTCAATAAAAAAAAAAAAAAACGGACAAAAGGGAACCCTCTCCCCACCTTCGCTCCACTCCGACCTAATATCGGACTATCACCTACCCTATATTAATTTCGCAACTACTCAATGATAGGGACCATTGAGTAGTTGCGAAATTCTATCGAAGTAAATCGACAAAGTTTATTTCAATTTTCCCCTTCCCCAACCAGATATCGAAAAATCATATTCTAATTTAAAAATCATGTATAAATTTAATCACCTCCTCCCACGTTCCCTGTAAATTTTAAGTAGATCGGCGATGTTTAAATTTTGCTCTATTATTTTAAAGGGACGTCACTTTCCCCGATACAATATCGACAAACACCGTGGTGAATGGCACCCCTAACCTTCCCTGAAAATTCTTGAAACTTTCCTTCAAGTGTGGGCCTCTTCGTTCATAACCTTCCCCCACTGCCTATGTAAATTTCAAGAAAACTTAAGAATTGTTGTTTTTTTTTGCAGTTTTAGAGGAGGACCTCCTCCCCGACTAAATGTCGAAAAGTGATGTAGCGTATCGTTTGTAAACGTCCCAGAAAATGTCAAGCAAATTATAAACCTAAAGGGGCGGCCTCTCTTCCGTCCAAATATCACAAAATCAGGTATCAACTATTAATATCGTAACCTCTCCCCAGTCCTCTGTAAATTTCAAGTCACTCGGTAAAAGTTTAAATGTTTCTCTGTATGTACTTAAGAGAAGCGGATGTCTCCCTATACCCTTATATTTTTATTAAAAAATTAAGAACCTGTTATAAATTTCATAACCCATTTTTTCCGTAAAATTTCAGTCGGGGGAGTTTAGTTTTGTTTGTTCTTAAAAAAAAAAATAAATAAAAAAATCGGGCAAAGGAGTGGTCCCCCTCCCCAACCAAATATCGAAAGATAATGGAGCGGATTTTTGTCTAGATGCCAACCCCAACATTCAATGAAAATTTCAAACAAATTGCATAATTTTGTTCCAAGTTTCAAAATATAGGGCAAGGGGGAGGTCCCCCTCCCCAACTATATATGAAATCATCGGGTACCCCATATTAATTCCATAACCTCACCACATGTTCTCTGTAAATCTCAGATAATTTAGAGAATTTTAGTTTTTTCACTGTACTTTAAAAAAAAGTCGAACAAAGAGGAGGCGCCCCTCCGCCACCAAATATCGAAATAAAAAGTAGCGAATCTTTGTCTAGATGCCAACACCAATCTTCAATGAAAATTTCAAGAAAATCGGTCAACTTTGGTCCGATTTTCAAAAAGTCCGACGACCGGGAGGTCCCCTCCGCGACCAGGTGTCAAAAAATGAGGTACCCTATTTTCACCACATGAACGCCCCCTACGATCTCTGAAAGTTTGAAGTAAATCGGTTCAGCCGTTTCGGAGCCAACTCGGAACATACAAACAAACAAACAAACAAACAAATAAACATAGATTGAATTTTATATATATAGATTTATCAAAATTTTAGTTTTATAGAAAAGTTGATGAAAATGATCCTTAAAAGCTCCTAACAAATTCTCAACGATATCGCTTTTGCCCAGGGCTCTTCAAGTTCTATTTAACGTGTAATTTATGTTAAGATTAAGGTAATAGAAATAACTTTGTGTAGATAAAAACGGCTCCGGGTCACCTACAGTTTTAGTTCACTCACCTACCACTGTTCCCCCTTACCATGTTGTTTAAGGATTTTATTAAGCCGCAACAAAGTTGTAATGGGAAAGGATTTTGTTTTGTAATTTCAATACAAATCTATGGCTTGTTTTTTATGCAAATACTTACAAATCAATGAAAATGGAAAAGAAATGTCCAACAATTCTTGAGATTACTTGGAATTCCACTTACCCAGATTTTACTTCAAGGATTATGTCATTCATCGTTTTCTCCTCTCCTCTCAGTGATATTGATTTGAATTTTCATTTTGCATTGCATTTTCTTCAAATTCATTTCTTAATTGGAGATTGTTTATCTCATCTCCAAGAGATTTCTTGCTTCTTTCATTTTGGGTAAATAGGACAACTTTAATATTATTTTAATTACTTTATATGAAAAAATTCATTTTCCTATTAGTTTCGGAAGATGACCGGGCAGAGGGTCGCAGGGTGAAATAAAAGTTTTTTTTTTGAGAAAATATTCTTATTAGCAAATTATCGTAGTATAAAGGAATAATTGAAAATATGATAATATCTAACCAGACGGACGAAAATGTTCCTTTGGAATTTGAACTTAAGGTGGGTATTAAGTTCGATTTTAGCCGCTAAAATCGTCAATTTTTCACGATTACTTTTCTTCAATAATCCATTTTAAGGAATATAAATTTTGTGAAAATTAGCTTTGGGATATTCCCCATCAAGTTATAATGAAATCTGCGACAAATATGTATAATTTTATGACGTTTTTTACTCATTTAGTTTTCACTTTAGTGAAAATTAGCGGCTAAACTCAAACTTAATACCCACCTTTAGCCTTAATTATCGGCGAAACTACACCACTTTGACAACATTTTCCATAGAAACAAAAGTTTCAACATTTTCTAAAGAAATACAATTTTGACAAAATTTTCTATAGAAATAAAATTTTGACAAAATTTTCTATAGAAATAAAATTTTGACAAAATTTTCTATAGAAATAAAATTTTGACAAAATTTTCTATAGAAATAAAATTTTGACAAAATTTTCTATAGAAATAAAATTTTGACAAAATTTTCTATAGAAATAAAATTTTGACAAAATTTTCTATAGAAATAAAATTTTTACAAAATTTTCTATAGAAATAAAATGTTGACAAAATTTTCTATAGAAATAAAATGTTGACAAAATGTTCTGTAGAAATAAAATGTTGACAAAATTTTCTATAGAAATACAATTTTGACAAAATTTTCTATATAAATAAAATTTTGACAAAAATTTTCAAAACATTTTCCAAAAAATTTTCATAAAAATACCATTTTGACAAAATGTTCTATAGAAATAAAATTTTGACAAAATTTTCTATAGAAATAAAATTTTGACAAAATTTTCTATAGAAATAAAATTTTGACAAAATTTTCTATAAAAAAAAAATTTTGGAAAAATCTTCCATAGGCGTAAAATTTTGACAGCATTTACTTTAAAAAATAAAATTTGTACAAAATTTTGTATAGAAAAGAAATGTTGACAAAATTTTCTATAGATATAAAATTTTGATAAAATTTTCTATAAAAATAAAAATTTTATAAAATTTTCTATAGAAATTAACTTTTGGCATACTTTTCTATAGAAATTAAATTGTGACAAATTGTTTATAGAAATAAAATTTTGACAAAACGTTTTATAGAAATAGAATGTGTAGAAAAAATTTGATAAAATTGTCTATAAAAATAAAATGTTGGTTTGCTTTTTATACCCTCCACCATAGGATGGGGGTATATTAACTTTGTCATTCCGTTTGTAACACATCAAAATATTGCTCTAAGACCCCATAAAGTATATATATTCTGGGTCGTGGTGAAATTCTGAGTCGATCTAAGCATGTCCGTCCGTCCGTCTGTCCGGCTGTCCGTCCGTCTGTGGAAATCACGCTAACTTCCGAACGAAACTAGCTATCGACTTGAAACTTGGCACAAGTAGTTGTTATTGATGTAGGTCGGAAGGTATTGAAAATGGGCCATATCGGCCCACGTTTACGTATAGCCCCCATATAAACCGATCCCCAAATTTGGCTTGCGGAGCCTTCCGGAGCAGCAAAATTCATCCGATCCGGTTGAAATTTGGTACGTGGTCTAAGTATACAGTCTCTAACAACCATGCAAAAATTGGTCCATATCGGTCCATAATTATATATAGCCCCCATATAAACCGATCCCCAGATTTGACCTCCGGAGCCTCTTGGAGGGGCAAAATTCATCCGATCCGGTTGAAATTTGGTACCCGATGTTAGTATACGGTCTCTAACAACCATGCAAAAATTGGTCCATATCGGTCCATAAATATATATAGCTCCCATATAAACCGATCCCCAGATTTGACCTCCGGAGCCTCTTGGAGGAGCAAAAGTCATCCGATGCGGTTGAAATTTGGTACATTTCGTTAGTATATGGCCTCTAACAGCCATGTAAAAATTGTCAAATTTTATTACTATAGAAAGTTTTGTCAAAATTTCATTTCTATAGAAAGTTTTGTAAAAAGTTTATTTCTATAGCAATGTTTGTCAACATTTTATTTCCATAGAAAATTTTGTCAAAATTTTATTTCTATAGAAAATTTTGTAAAAAATTTATTTCTGTAGAAAATTTTGTCAACATTTTATTTCTATAGACAATTTTGTTAACATTTTATTTCTATAGAACATTTTGTCAACATTTTATTTCTATAGAAAATTTTGTCAACATTTTATTTCTATAGAAAATTTTGTCAAAATTTTATTGCTATAGAAAATTTTGTCAACATTTTACTTCCATAGAAAATTTTGTCAACATTTTATTTCTATAGAAAATTTTGTCAAGTTTTTATTTCTATAGAAAATTTTGTCAAAATTTTATTTCTATAGAAAATTTTGTCAAACTGAATTATATACGTATTTAATCGGCCTTTTTTTTTTTTTGTTTAATATATACCCCTTATGGACTAACTTACAATTTAGAAGACAGTGTTAAAAAGTTTTACGATACCTTGCCATCGGCAAGTGTTATCGCAACCCAAGTAATTCGATTGTGGGTGACAGCCTTTAGTAGAAGTTCCTACGCAATCCATGGTGGAGGGTACATAAGATTCGGCCTGGCCGAACTTACGGCCGTATATACTTGTTATTGTTGGTTTGTTCTCTTATCATATTTGTTGTTTTGATTTCAGCTTAAAACCATGCAGTGACTAAACTGCAAATGTAGCATAACCAACAGAGGAAAAGTATGCTTGTCAAATTTATTTGGGCAAAGCCCTATAGACTGCTAGACGGTTGGATGTACAGCTGTTTCGGATTTACCACATTCCTCATAAGCATCCCTTACTTGCAGCAAAACTATCAACAAATTATCAGAATAAATTCGGGTTATTGACTCAACCCAAAGTGAACTACAGTTCAACCTCCACAAAAATAAATAAATGTGACAAGTATATATTTCCTCTGTTGGTTAAGGTACATTTGTGGTTTAGCCAATGCATGGTTTTAAGCTGAAATCAAAAACAACAATAAATGTTATTTCTATAGAAAATTTTGTCAAAATTTTATTTCTATAGAAAATTTTGTCAAAATTTTAGTTCTATAGAAAATTTGTCAAAATTTTAGTTCTATAGAAAATTTTGTCAAAATTTTAGTTCTATAGAAAATTTTGTCAAAATATAAGTTCTATAGAAAATAAACTGAAATCAAACACAACAATAATGATTGAAGAATAAACCAACAATAATAATAAAAAAAAACGAGACAAAATGTTGACAAAATTTTCTATAAAACTTTGACAAAATTTTCTATATATATTAAATAAAATTATGACAACATTGTCTATAGAAATAAAATTGCCAAAATTTTCTGAAGAACTAAAGTTCTGACAACATTTTCTACAGAAATAACATTTCGACCAAATTTTCTGTAGAAATAAAATTTCGATAAAAATTTCCACAGAAATTAAATGTTGATAAAATTTTCTATAAAGATAAAAAGTTGAAAAAATTTTCTATAGAAATAAAATTTTGAGAAAATTTTCTATAGAAATAAAATGCATGGTTTTAAGCTGAAATCAAAAACAACAAAGTGATTGAAGAATAAACCAACAATAACAAAACAAACCCAATGGAAATTAAATTTTGACAATTTTTTTTAAGAAAATTGAATTTTGGCAAAATTTTCTATAGAAATAAACTTTTGACAAAATTTTCTATAGAAATAAAATTTTGACAAAATTTTCTATAGAAAATTTGACAAAATTTTCTCTAAAAATAAATTTTGACAAAATTTTCTATAAAAATAAAATTATGACAAAATTTTCTATAGAAATAAACTTTTGACTACATTTTCTATGGAAATAGAAAGTTGACAAAATTTTCCATAGAAATAAAATTTTGACAAAATTTTCTATAGAAATACAATTTTGACAAAATTTTCTATAGAAAAACAATTTTGTTGTTGTTTTTTGATTTCAGCTTAAAACCATACATTGACTAAACTAAAAGTGTGCTTAACCAACAGAGATAGTTTTGCTGCAAGTAGAGTATGCTGATGAGGAATGTGGTAATTGCGAAACGTGCGTCCATCCAACCATCTTGCAGTCTATAGGGCTTTGCCCAAATAAATTTGACAAACATTATTTTCCTCTGTTGGTTAAGCTACACTTGTAGTTTAGTCAATGTATGGTTTTAAGCTGCAATAAAGAAATTTACAGTAATCCCTCGATTTACGTCGTGATTGGTTCCGGAATATGACGACGTTAATCGAAACGACGTAAACCGAATTAAAAATTGCTCATATTTATTCCTAAGTCCATTTATGTATGTATGTGTGTGTACATAATAAAAAAAACCTCAAAAAATAAAGGCAATTTCAGAAAAAAAAATGTTTCGATGTCATCATCGTTGATACTTATTGTACTTATGGAAGCCGTTTTTTATAATGTGGGCAAAAAAGTCGACGACGTAAATCGAATGGCGACGTAAATCGAAGTTTGAAGGAACAAAAAAATTGACGACGTAAATCGGAACAACGTAAACCGAGACGACGTAAATCGAGGGATTACTGTAATTTTGATAAAATTTGTTATAAAAATAAAATTTTGACAAAATTTTCGATAGAAATAAAATTTTGAGAAAATTTTCTATAGGAATAAAATTCTGAGAAAAATTTCCATAGAAATAAAATTTTGACAAAATTTTCTATATATATGAAATTCTGAGAAAATTTTCCATAGAAATAAAATTTTGACAAAATTTTCTATAGAAATAAAATTTTGACAAAATTTTCTATATAATAAACTTTTGACAAAATTTTCTATAGAAATATAAAGTTGACAACATTTTCTATAGAATAAAAATTTTGACAAAATTTTCTATAGAAATAAAATTTTGACAAAATTTTCTTTATAATAAAATTTTGATTTTCTATAGAAATAATATTTTGACAAAATTTTCTATAGAAATAAAATTTTGACAAAATTTTCTATAGAAATAAAATTTTGACAAAATTTTCTATAGAAATAAAATTTTGACAAAATTTTCTATAGAAATAAAATTTTGACAAAATTTTCTATAGAAATAAAATTTTGACAAAATTTTCTATAGAAATAAAATTTTGACAAAATTTTCTATAGAAATAAAATTTTGACAAAATTTTCTATAGAAATAAAATTTTGACAAAATGTTCTATATAAATAAAGGTTTGACAAAATTTTCTATAGAAATAAAATTTTGACAAAATTTTCTAAAAAAATAAAGTGTTGGCAAAATTCTCTATAGAAATAAAATTTTGACAAATTTTTTATAGAAATAAAATTTTATAGAAATAAAAATTGAGCGAAACAGTGATTGTATTTGAAACACAGACACACACACCTATATGGGCATCTGTATTTATTGATGATGTATTTTAATATTCCATTGGGATTGTATGGTAGTTATAGGTTAGATATTTTAATAAAACGGGGGACTCTTTAATATTAATTGTAAAAACAAATTTAAAAATCAATACATTTGAAATAAAAAAAATAATAATAATTATAATAATAATAATATATATATATATATATATATATATATATATATATATATATATATATATATATATATATATATATATATATATATATATATATATATATATATATATATATATATATATATATATATATATATATATATATATATATATATATATATATTATTATTATAATTATTATTATTTTTTTTTATTTCAAATGTATTGATTTTTAAATTTGTTTTTACAATTAATATTAAAGAGTCCCCCGTTTTATTAAAATATCTAACCTATAACTACCATACAATCCCAATGGAATATTCAAATACATCATCAATAAATTCAGATGCCCATATAGGTGTGTGTGTCTGTGTTTCAAATGCAATCACTGTTTCGCTCAACACAGTTTTCAATATCCCTCCACTCTCTATCAATAATCTCTATCTGAAATACTGTAATGATTTGTAATTGTTTTGGACACAAATCTAAAAAAAAAAAAATTCAATCAGCTTACATTTGAAATACATGAATATATTAAAAAGTTTTCTCTCTCTTTTTTTTCATATTTTATCATATCAGTCATAAATAAAGCCTTAACAAATACTATATAATTTAACACTAATCCTCTAAGCAGATATAGACTGAATTTGTACATATAATCGTGATTGAATATGAATGTGAAATGTTTGTGACACTCATATATGTAAACATATTTGAGTGTGTATGTGTGTAAGTGAATTATTATGTGGAAGTGAATGACAAATTTTAGCACATTATTTATTTATTTTAGAATTAAATAACGTTTGAAATAAAATCGAATTTCGAACCGATGTAGGGTTTCTAAATCGCTGTTTTGGAGCAAAAAAAAAATTGGTAAATTTTTGATGGATTAAGAAATCGACATGGATTTTGAGCATCCCTACACTCCTAAAAATGAGATTTTATAATATTTTAGTTAAAATTTTCCCACTCTGAGCAAATTTTGTCTGCTTTACTAAATTCGTATTAACCACCTAATAAATTTCGTAGATTTTGAGCAGTTGCATCAGCCAATGCCTTCAGGATCTTGTTTTCCAAAGAGGAACCTGCAATCAAATGTCACACCAATAACCTTGCGGTTCTTTTATGTGAGAATGCTGTGACGACGTACGTAGATATCAAGGTCATGGTTCACCTCTTTGGAAAAAATTTTGTCAAATTTTATTTCTCTAGAAAATTTTGTCAAAATTTTATTTTTGCAGAAAGTTTTCTCAAAATTTTATTTCAGTAGAAAATTTTGTCAAATTTTTATTCTATAGAAACTTTTGTCAAAATTTTATTTCTCTAGAAAATGTTGTCAACATTTTATTTCTATAAAAAATGTTATCATAATTTTATTTCTATAGAAAACTTTGTCATAATTTTATTCCTATAGAAATTTTGTCAACATTTTATTTCTATAAAAAATTTTGACAAAATTTTATTTCTATATATATTTTTGTCATAATTTTATTTTTCTAGAAAATTTTGTCAACATTTTATTTCTATTGAAAATTTTTTCAAATTTTATTTCTCTAGAAAATCAATTTGTCATAATTTTATTTCAATAGAAAATTTTGTCAAAGTTTTATTTCTATAAAAAAATTTGTCAAAAATGTATTTCTATAGAAAATTTTGTAAAAATTTTATTTCTCTGTTTGTCAAGCTACACTTGTAGTTTAGTCCATGCATGGTTTTAAGCAGACATCAAAAACAAAAAATATGATTGAAGTACAAACCAACAATAACAAGTATATACGGCCGTAAGTTCGGCCAGGCTGAATCTTATGTACCCTCAACCATGGATTGCGTAGATAATTCTACGAAAGGCTGTCATCCACAATTGAATTACTTGGGTTGTGGTATCTTAAAACTTCTTAACATCGTTTTCTAAATTGTGAGTTAGTCCATACGTGAGTCTACAAATAATTACGAATCGATATGGACTTTTGCACGGTACGTAGAGAGAGAATTGAAATATGGGGGTCGCTTATATGGGGGCTATATACAATTATGAACTTGATATGGACCAATTTTTGTGTGATTGGGGATCGATTTATCTGATATGGTAGACCGATATGGACCTAGTTAGGCATGGTTGTTAACGGCCATATACTAGCACAATGTACCAAATTTCAACTGACTAGGATGAAATTTGCTCCTCCAAGAGGCTCCAAAACCAAATCTCGGGATCGGTTTATATGGGGGCTATATATGATTATGGACTGATATGGACCACTTTTGGCATGGTTGTTAAATATCATATACTACCACCACGTACCAAATTTCAACCAGATCGGATGAATTCTGCTTCTCCAAAAGGGCACCGGAGGTCAAATCTGGGGATCGGTTTATATGGGGGCTATATATAATTATGGACTGATATGAAGCAATTCCCGCATGGTTGTTGGATACCATATACTAACATCACGTACCAAATTTCAACCGAATTGGATGAATTTTGCTCTACCAAGGGGCTCCGGAGATCAAATCTAGGGATCGGTTTATATGGGGGCTATATATAATTATGGACCGATTTCCACCAATGTTTGCATGGGTGTTTGAGGTCATATATTAACACCACGTACCAAATTTGAATTGAATCAGATGAATTTTGGTCTTCCAAGAAGCTCCGGAGGTCAAATCTGGAGATCGGTTTATATGGGGGCTATATATAATTATCGACCGATGTAGACCAATTATTGCATGGTTGTTAGAGATCATATGCTGACACGATGTACCAAATTTCAGCCGGATCGGATGAAATTTGCTTCTCTTAGAGGCTCCGCAAGCCAAATCTGGGGATCGGTTTATATGGGGGCTATATATAATTATAGGTTAGGTGGCAGCCCGATGTATCAGGCTCACTTAGACTATTCAGTCCATTGTGATACCACAGTGGTGAACTTCTCTCTTATCACTGAGTGCTGCCCGATTCCATGTTAAGCTCAATGACAAGGGACCTCCTTTTTATAGCCGAGTCTGAACGGCGTTCCACATTCCAGTGAAACCACTTAGAGAAGCTTTGAAACCCTCAGAAATGTCACCAGCATTACTGAGGTGGGATAATCCACCGCTGAAAAACTTTTTGGTGTTCGGTCGAAGCAGGAATCGAACCCACGACTTTGTGTATGCAAGGCGGGCATGCTAACCATTGCACCACCGTGGCTCCCATATATAATTATAGACCGATGTGGACCAATTTTAGTATGGTTGTTAGAGACCATATACTTACACCATGTACCAAATTTCAGCCGGATCGGATGAAATTTGTTTCTTTTAGAGGATCCGCAAGCCAAATTTGGTGGGTCCGTTTATATGGGGGCTATACGTAAAAGTGGACCGATATGGCCCATTTGCAATACCATTTGACCTACATCAATAACAACTACTTGTGCCAAGTTTCAAGTCGATAGCTTTTTTCGTTCGGAAGTTAGCGTGATTTCAACAGACGTACGGACGGACGGACATGCTCAGATCGACTCAGAATTTCACCACGACCCAGAATATATATACTTTATGGGGTCTTAGAGCAATATTTCGATGTGTTACAAACGGAGTGTCAAAGTTAATATACCCCCATCCTATGGTGGAGGGGAAAAAAAAACAAAACACAAATTTTACAGAAATAAAATATTTTTGAAAATCTCATTTCAATTGACATTTTTGTCAAAATTTTATTTGAGAGGAAGATTTTGTAAAATCTCTAAAACATTAATAATTCTACCAATCTACCAAAACAGTAGAAAATCTAACATTTCCAAATTCTACCAACTATGGTAACAGTGCTTGAGATAGGCCTTCTTTGTTCTTTCTGGACGAAGAAGTTTTTCCTCTCAATTCCACATAGGACTATCTACCAGCCATATTACGCAGTGGGTGTACTCCGAGCGGTAAGATATGCTGCCAGCATTTGGTGTTTAAGTGAAGTAGAACAGTAAATAGCTCAAAAATTCTTTGTAATGGGAGTAAGAAGAATGGGCAGAATGAGTCTCTACTGTATGTTTATTTTCTGATTTCAGAGACGGAGCAACCTTCCCTTTTTGCACATATCTGGTATTTCGAGGGTGCTAATGCACTCAGAAAATTTAACGTGGTAACTACAAGTATGAATTGACTGAATAGTCTAAGTGAGCCTGAATCTTAATCGGGCTGCAACTTCAAAATTTTACTCACAGTTATTTAAATTTAACTATTGATGAACAAAATTAGCTCAGTGGAACTTACAGCCATTACCAGCAAAATGGTTAAGAACTCCCAATGAGTTCGTAAATGGACTGAAGCAAATATAATATTAGGGAAGACGTATTTTCTCGAACGTACGAAGAAGTTTCTCAGCGTTACTGAACTTTTACTTTGCAATATTATGAAGTCTAGTTGGACACGGAATTTGCATTTTTTACTTCTGAACAGTTAAATTTGAACTTGACAAAAGTTAAAACAAATTACTAACCTATAGGAAAATGTTGAACGTACTATGGGTACATGCTTCTTTAGCGACATACAAAGTTCAATATTAACACTGGTTAGTTAAAAACAAGTATATAAAGCAGTAAATTCGGCCGCGCCGAATCTTAAATACCCACCACCAAGAATCAAATATAATAGTTTACTTTGAAAACTCTTCGTCGTAGTGGGTTACTTGATAATATATAGAATTGTAGGGGGTTTGATGACAAATCTTCTCCCAAGCAAGTCAGTTCCCGAAGACAAACTTTAAAGATTTTATCTATGAAGACCAGATCAGATTGTGGATTTATGAGAACCAAATATGTTTGAGTTTTAGAGAATTATAAACATATCGTGTATATGATGAAATTACGCCTTGAATTGAAATCTTAAATCTGTAGATTTTTTCCGCCATTATTTAAACAAATACGATGAGTTAAATCTGGAAATTCTACTTTCAGTTTCAAGCAATTTTCATGACCATGAAATAAGTGTTTTCTTTTTTGAGAAACGTAATTTTAGACAAGCAAAGTTTTTTTTTTGACACACATTTTAGAGACAATCGTTGAATAAACGAAAATACTTTATAAGAAAAGGAAATTTCGTTTGTCTAAAATTTCATTATAGATTACTAATTTCCAGCAAATCGTATAAAAACTACGGATTCTAGAAGCCCAAGAAATAAAGCCGGGAATCGATCTATATTGGGGCTATACCAAAACATGGACCGATAGGCATCATTTGCTAATCACATATTTGTGATCTTAAAATACCTCCAGATTTTCAATTTCAAACAAATCGGCTAAAAAATATAGTCTCTAGACGTCCAAGAATCGAGAGATCAGTCTATATGGGGGTTGTACCAAAAAAATGGACCTCGATATACCTCAATTTCGGCACACTTATTAGTGGTGTAAAAATACATATCGACTTCGAATTTCAGGCAAATCGGGTAATAAATAAAGTTTATAGGAGCTCAAGAATTTCAGGCAAATCGGATGGTAAATATAGTTTCTAGAAGCCCAAGAAGCAAAATCGGGAGATCGGTCTATAGGGGGGCTATACCAAAACATGGACCGATGGGCACCATTTTCGACACACCTTTTTATAGTCCCAAAACAACTCTAGATTTTCAATTTCAGGAAAATCGGATAGAAAATATAGTTTCTAGAAGCCCAAGAAGCAAAATCGGGAGATCGGTCTATAGGGGGGCTATACCAAAACATGGACCGATGAGCACCATTTTCGTCACACCTTGTTATGGTCCTCAAATACCTCTAGATTTCCAATTTCAGGCAAATCGGATGGTAAATATAGTTTCTAGAAGACCTAGAAGCAAAATCGGGAGATCGGTCTATATGGGGGCTATACCAAAACATCAACCGATGGGCACCATTTTCGGCATACCTTTTAATGGTCCTCAAATACCTCTATATTTCCAATTTCAGGCAAATTGGATAAAAACTACGGTTTTTATAGGCAAAAGACTCCAAATCGGGAGGTTGGTTTATATGGGGGCTATATCAAAACATGGACCGATACTGACGATTTTCGACACCCCTCTTTATGGTCCCAAAATACCTCTAGATTTTCAATTTCATACAAATCGGATAGAAAATACTGTTTCTAGACGCATAAGAAGCAAAATCGGGAGATCGGTCTATATGGGGGCTATACCAAAACATGGATCGATACGGACCATTTTCGACACACCTCTTTATGGCTCCAAAATACCTCTAGATTTCCAATTTCAGGCAAATCGGATGGTAAATATAGTTTCTAGACGCCCAAGAAGAAAAATCGGGAGATCTGTCTATATGGGGGCTATACCAAAACATGGACCGATACGGACTATTTTCAACACACCTCTTTACTGTTCCAAAATACCTCTAGATTTCCAATTTCAGGCAAATCTGATAAAAAATACGGTTTTCATAGGTCCAAGACTCCAAATCGGGAGGTTGGTTTATATTGGGGCTATATCAAAACATGGACCGATACGGACGATTTTCGACACACCTCTTTATGGTCCCAAAATACCTCTAGATTTTCAATTTCATACAAATCGGATAGAAAATACTGTTTCTAGACGCATAAGAAGCAAAATCGGGAGATCGGTCTATATGGGGGCTATACCAAAACATGGATCGATACGGACCATTTTCGACACACCTCTTTATGGCTCCAAAATACCTCTAGATTTCCAATTTCAGGCAAATCGGATGGTAAATATAGTTTCTAGACGCCCAAGAAAAAAAATCGGGAGATCTGTCTATATGGGGGCTATACCAAAACATGGACCGATACGGACTATTTTCAACACACCTCTTTACTGTTCCAAAATACCTCTAGATTTCCACTTTCAGGCAAATCTGATAAAAAAAATGCGGTTTTTATAGGTCCAAGACCCCAAATAGGGAGGTCGGTTTATATGGGGACTATATCAAAACTTGGACCGATATAGCCCATCTTCGAACTTGACCTGCCTGCAAACCAAAAACGAATCTGTGCCAAATTTCGGGACGATATCGCCATTATTGAAGGCTGTAGCGTGATTACAACAGACAGACAGACAGACAGGCAGACAGACAGACAGACGGACAGACGGACATGCTTATATCGTCTTAGAATTTCTCCCTGATCAAGAATATATATACTTTATATAGTCGGAAATCGATATTTCGATGTGTTACAAACGGAATGACAAACTTATTATACCCCCGTCACCATTTTATGGTGGTGGGTATAATAACTCGCTAATGGGTTGACTCTTCTCTGAGTGTGTAAACATTGAAGGTAAGGGCCAGAAACTTAGCACCATTCTCTTTAATGTTCCAATAACCTCAACCTGCGCCAATTGCGGTGGAACTTTTGGCGGTCTTTATCGCCCGGAGTTCACAATCCTGGCTGATCTGAGTGTACGGAAGACTCGCCTTTGTGGTACTCGAAAAATTTCCTCTTGAAGGCATAATTCATATGGGTATCACCCTACGAAGTTTACCCTCATACACCAAACGAAAAACAACATCTCCGTATTTTAATTTCGGGTTCGCGAATCGTCTACCATAAGCGTTTGGATTCAAGATGAAACTCCTTCTTAGCGAGACTCGGGATTTTGGTATCAGCTGGGTTTTCTTCCCTCATATCTTTCGACCAAACAACAAAACAAATTTCAGCTGTAATTATCCCTCCTCAGTAATTCTGTTGACATTTCTGAGCGTTTCAAAGCTTGTTGACTAAAAAGTATATATGAGCCTTAAATACCGGACTGTCCCTAATCAAATCTATCTGCCAACCTTGATGCTTCCATTGGCAAATTCAGAAGGACTTCCGGGATCTGTCCCGCTGCTTAAGATATTTTGGACGCCGTCGTCAAGACATCCCAGAAGATATTTCCTCAAGTCAGCGTTGATATTGGCAGCGGGGCAGTTACATTATGTTGTTCAGTGAGAACCCTAAGATTTCTATGACAGCGGCTGACTACCTTAGACCTTATGTCTATATTGCCTAAGGCCTTTATAGCTTCTTTACTGTCGATAAAGAAACTGATATCACTTCTGAATAACGGCATCGTTGGTCCTTGATTGTTCTCAATGTTGCCGGCACAAAGGAGGTGGCTTTTTGAACAAACTGAACGACAGATTAGGGTCAGGTAGGATACAGTGATGGGACAGGGTTTGTAATTTGAGTTTTGGGTAAGGGTAGACGTGCTTATTGCAATGCCGTAGGGTTATTGCATTCCTTGTTTCGGCCCCGGTTTGTAGAACCCACTTCAATGAGGATCGGTATTGCAATGATTGGATGGCTTGATCACAAAAGGCCAGAGAAAATTCGGGATAACATTTGTAGTAATGCGTGTACGATACATTCGCTTCGGGCTCCGCCATGAGAAAAATGTCCATTTAATATTGGTCTAAATGTTCAGAGAGAACTTTATCAGCAGTGATTTTGTTAAAAGAGAACATCATTCTATTGAATGTGGGAGCCACTGTGGGAGCGTAAAAGGATTGCATAAAAAGGGTCATGGGTTCAACAAAGTTCGCCCAAACACCAAAGTGTTTTTCAGCGGTGGATTATTTTTGCGCTAAAAATAACATGCTTGTCGAAATCAGATACATATTTTCCGAGAAAATAAAATGGTTGTGGCAAACATGTTACATGATAACCATCCAAAAATAATATTTTGCTCTTGAAACATGTTTGAGTTGACCATATTCCTTCTCTGGATGTAATATTGAATATTCACACTGCATACTTAACCTAATCATTATTAATTGAAAGAAATTCCTTCTCCCCAACTTCAATTTCCCCTCTTAATTGAACAACAATTATAAAGGGTGATTTGTTAAGAGCTTGATAACTTTTTTTTTAAAAAAAACGCATACAATTTGCAAAATCTCATCGGTTCTTTATTTGAAACGTTAGATTGGTCCATGACATTTACTTTTTGAAGATAATTTCATTTAAATGTTGACCGCGGCTGCGTCTTAGGTGGTCCATTCGGAAAGTCCAATTTTGGGCAACTTTTTCGAGCATTTCGGCCGGAATAGCCCGAATTTCTTCGGAAATGTTGTCTTCCAAAGCTGGAATAGTTGCTGGCTTATTTCTGTAGACTTTAGACTTGACGTAGCCCCACAAAAAATAGTCTAAAGGCGTCAAATCGCATGATCTTGGTGGCCAACTTACCGGTCCATTTCTTGAGATGAATTGTTCTCCGAAGTTTTCCCTCAAAATGGCCATAGAATCGCGAGCTGTGTGGCATGTAGCGCCATCTTGTTGAAACCACATGTCAACCAAGTTCAGTTCTTCCATTTTTGGCAACAAAAAGTTTGTTAGCATCGAACGATAGCGATCGCCATTCACCGTAACGTTGCGTCCAACAGCATCTTTGAAAAAATACGGTCCAATGATTCCACCAGCGTACAAACCACACCAAACAGTGCATTTTTCGGGATGCATGGGCAGTTCTTGAACGGCTTCTGGTTGCTCTTCACTCCAAATGCGGCAATTTTGCTTATTTACGTAGCCATTCAACCAGAAATGAGCCTCATCGCTGAACAAAATTTGTCGATAAAAAAGCGGATTTTCTGCCAACTTTTCTAGGGCCCATTCACTGAAAATTCGACGTTGTGGCAGATCGTTCGGCTATTCATGATGAAATGTCAAAGCATACTGAGCATCTTTCTCTTTGACACCATGTCTGAAATCCCACGTGATCTGTCAAATACTAATGCATGAAAATCCTAACCTCAAAAGAATCACCCTTTATTGTATATGTATGCTCACGAAATGGATTTCAATGAAATTTAATCAAGTAAAAATGTTTTAAAGCCATAAGACAAATCGACCATTGACGCACCAATTAATTAAACTTTTATGCATCAATTGTGTGAAAATTTCTCCCATCACAAACGCGTATTGTCACATATTTAAATTTGCGTAATACGAGACCCATTTAAAATGCAAAACTGCCACGTTGCCACCATTAACACAATTCGCCTGTGTACCAAGAGAAACCACCACAAACAAGTAAAAACCAAACAGTGTTACACATACACACACGCACACACACCCGAAAACATGAAAAATATTAAATAACATTAACAAATAAAGTCGAAAACTTAGCCTTGTACTCGCTACCATATAAAACTCTCTGAGTAACTTGAGACAAGTTTGTTTGGAATACTTTTGAATATGTGTGTATGTGTGTGCATTTGTTGTTTGCTCATACGTGTGTGAATATGGTGAACACATTAAAATGATGAAGTGAGGGATAATTCAAAGACCCAAAGCAACAATTATACACATACGCACATACAGTCATTCGAAGCACGCACTCATTCTAGTGAGATTTAGTTGAAACAGCCTCTCATGTGCTCGTGTGTATATACATTTGTTTGTTTCGCATTAAACTGTGTAGTTCGTAGTTTTAGTAGCATTGTACTTGACTCAGTGCTTTCCACTTTTAAATTCTTTACTAAATCTCAGTTTTTATTGCTGCAAGTGAGCAGGCTAGCGTATTTGTTGTTTACTGGCAACGGAGATTTTTTGTGAATTTTTATTTTTGTGGAATTTTAATTGCACTTTATCAACAAAACGTTAGTTCACTTGCTCTGTGTCGTTTTTTTTGCATTTGGGAATGCAATAGCATAATAAGGATAGAGAGAGGGAGAGTAAAAAAAAATCTACAAAATTATTGCATAGTTTGGAGGAAATTTTGCAAATGCACAACTAATAAAATGAACATTGTATTTTGAAGAAGAAGAGAAATTTTATAAGTATTTGGTATATGGGCATTTCCATGAAAACTTTGAAGAGATTTATTTAGGCAAACATTTATTTAGGCAAGGCAGACTATCGAAAACCTCTTTTCGGGAGGTTCGAGTGAAACTAACATTGTTTTTTTTTTTTTTGGGAGCCACCGTGGTGCAATGGTTAGCATGCCCGCCTTGCATACACAGGGTCGTGGGTTCGATTCCTGCTACGACCGAACACCAAAAAGTTTTTCAACGGTGGATTAACCCACCTCAGTAATGCTGATGACATTTCTGAGGGTTTCAAAGCTTCTCTAAGTGGTTTCACTGCAATGTGGAACGCCGTTCGGACTCGGCTATAAAACGGAGGTCCCTTGTCATTGAGCTTAACATGGAATCGGGCAGCACTCAGTGATAAGAGAGAAGTTCACCACTGTGGTATCACAATGGACTGAATAGTCTAAGTGAGTCTGATACATCGGGCTGCCACCTAACCTAACCTAACATTGGTTTTAGTGAATTACCTGAATTTATTCTAATAATTGGTTGATGGATTTGCTGCAACTAGCGAATGCTGATGAGGAATGAGATAATTCCGAAACGGCTGCCAATCCAATCGTCTTGCAATCTATAGGGCTTTGCCCAAAAAATTTGACAAATATACTTTACTTCTGTTGGTTAAGCTACTCTTATAGTTTAGTCAACGCAATGGTTTTAATCTGAAATCAAAACAACAAATATGATTGGAGAACAAACCAACAATAAAAAACAAAACAAAATTTTATTTCTATAGACAATATTATCAAATTTTTTCTACACATTTTATTTCTATAAAAAATTTTGTCAAAATTTTATTTCTATAAAAAATTTGTTACAATTTTATTTCTATAGAAAATTTCGTCAAAATTTTATTTCTTCACGGACGAAAAAGACTGTTTTTCATATGTTTGGGTATAAAAAATATATGTTTGGAACTCAAATATTTTTAAGTGCAATATTTTTAAGTGCAAGCATATAATGTTCATAAACTAGCACAACATGTTTGGGACATATATGTTAATATGTTAGTATGTTGTATATTAATTTGGAAATAGCATATACGTTTTTAGAAAGAGAGACCTAGAGAGTATGCTGCATGTCAAATAACGGAAGTAACCAATTGGCGCCTTAAAAATATATCCACGAAAAGAAAATTTCATTAAAATTTTTTACTACCAGTTTATGCCCTAAGGTGAAACATATTATGTTTGAAGAATACAAACAATATTTTGTTTCGACCAATCCTGAAAATATATATGCTTGAAGTAAAATGTGTTTGGGGTATATGTTACAGAAGCGATTTTTTTGAGGGTGTATAGAAAACTTTGTTAAAATGTTATTATTATGTCAAAATTTTATTTCTATAGAAAATTTTACTCTTATGAAAGATTTTTCCAAAATTTTATTTCTATAGACACTTTTAACAAAATTTTATTTCTATAGATAATTTTGACAAAATTTTATTTTTATAGAAAATTTGATCACATTTTTATTTATATAGAAAATTTTGTCAAAATTTTATATCCATAGAAAATTTTGTCAACATTCCTTTTCTATAGAAAATTTTGTAAAAATTTTATTTCTAAAGAAAATTTTGTCAACATTTTACTTTTATGGAAGATTTTTCCAAAATTTTATTTCTATAGAAAATTTTGTCAAAATTTTATTACTATAGAAAATTTTGTCAAAATTTTATTTCTATAGAAAATTTTGTCAAAATTTTATTTCTATAAAAAATTTTGTAAAAATTTTACTCCTATGGAAGATTTTTCCAAAATTTTATTTCCATAGAAAATTTTGACACAATTTTATTTCAATACAAAAATTTATTTCTATAGAAAATTTTATAGAATTTTTATTTCTACAGAAAACTTTGTCAAAATTTTATTTCTATACAAAATTTTGTCAAAATGTTATTTCTATAAAAAATTTTGTCAAAACTATATTTTTAAGAATTATTTTTCATAGTTTCGGCTATAGATCGAAACTATGAAAACTATGAATACAAATAAAAGAAAAACATCATATCTATATTTTTTAATCGACCTATAGCCGAAACTATGAAAAATAATTCTTAAAAATAAATAAAAAAGCCAACGATAATCATCCAGAAAAATTATATTTTTATAAAAAAATTTTCTCAAAATTTTATTTCTATATTTGTCAACATTTTGTTTCTATAGAAAATTTTGTCAAAATTTTAATTTCTATAGAAAATTTTGTCAAAATTTTATTTCTATAGAAAATTTTGTCAAAATTTTATTTCTATAGAAACTTTTGGCAAAATTTTATTTCTATAGAAAAATTTGTCAAAATTTTATTTTTGTAGAAAATGTTGTCAAAATTTTATTTCAATGCATGAAAAAAAAATTATTTTTATAGAAAATTCTGTCAACATTTTATTTCTATAGAAAATTTTGTCAAAATTTTATTTCTATAGAAAATTTTGTCAAAATTTAATCCTATGGAAGATTTTTCCAAACATTTATTTGTGTTGAAAATTTTATCAAATTTTTATTTCTACAGAAATTTTTTTCAAAATTTTATTTCTAAAGAAAATTTTTTCAAAATGTCATTTTTATGAAAATTTTCTAATATTTTATTTCTATGGAAGATTTTTCCAAAATTTTGTGAAAATTGTATTTCTTTAGAAACTTTTGGCAAAATTTTACTTCTATAGAAACTTTTGGCAAAATTTTATTTCTATAGAAAATTTTATCAAATTTTTATTTCTACAGAAAACTTTGTCAAAATTTTATATATATACAAAATGTTGTCAAAATTTTACTTCTACAGAAAATTTTGTCAAAATTTTATTTCTATAGAAAATTTTGTCAAAATTTTATTTCTATAGAAACTTTTGGCAAAATTTTATTTCTATAGAAAAATTTGTCAAAATTTTATTTCAATGCATGAAAAAAAAATTATTTTTATAGAAAATTCTGTCAACATTTTATTTCTATAGAAAATTTTGTCAAAATTTTATTTCTATAGAAAATTTTGTCAAAATTTAACCCTATGGAAGATTTTTCCAAACATTTATTTCTGTTGAAAATTTTATCAAATTTTTATTTCTACACAAATTTTTTTCAAAATTTTATTTCTAAAGAAAATTTTTTCAAAATGTTATTTTTATGAAAATTTTCTAATATTTTATTTCTATGGAAGATTTTTCCAAAATTTTGTGAAAATTGTATTTCTTTAGAAACTTTTGGCAAAATTTTATTTCTGTAGAAACTTTTTGAAAAATTTTATTTCTATAGAAAATTTTATCAAATTTTTATTTCTACAGAAAACTTTGTCAAAATTTTATATATATATATACAAAATTTTGTCAAAATTTTATTTCTACAGAAAATTTTGTCAAAATTTTTTTTCTATAGAAAATATTGTCAAAATTTTTTTTCTATAGAAATATTTGTCAAAATTGTATTTCTATAGAAAATTTTGTCAACATTTTATTTCTATGCATGAAAAAAAATGTTATTTTTATAGAAAAATTTGTCCAAAATTTATTCCTATAGAAAATTTTGTCAAAATTTTATTTCCATAGAAAATTTTGTCAAAATTTAATCCTATGGACGATTTTTCCAAAATATTATTTCTGTAGAGATTTTTATCAAATTTTTATTTCAACAAAAACTTTTGTCAAAATTTTATTTCTAAAGAAAATTTTGTCAAAATATTATTTTTATGAAAATTTTCTAAAAATTTATTTCTGTGGAAGATTTTTCCAAAATTTTGTGAAAATTGTATTTCTTTAGAAACTTTTGGAAAAATTTTATTTCTATAGAAAATTTTGCCAAAATTTTATCTTTATAGAAAAGTTAGTATAAATTTTATCTCTATAGAAAATTTAGTATAAATTTTATTTCTATAGAAAATTTTGAGAAATTTTCATTTCTATAGAATTTTTTTTCGACATTTTATTACTACAGAACATTTTTTCAACATTTTATTTCTATCAAAAATTTTCCAAAATTTTATTTCTATAAAATGTTTTGTCAAAATTTTATTTCTATAGAAACTTTTGGCAAAATTTTATTTCTATAGAAACTTTTGGCAAAATTTTATTCCTATAGAAAATCTTGTCAAAAGTTTGTTTCTATAGAAAATTTTGTCAATATATTATTTTTATAAAACTTTTTGTCAAAATTTTATTTCTATAGAAACTTTTGGAAAAATTTCATTTCTATAGAAAATTTGGCAAAATTTTATTTCTATGCATAAAGAAATGTTATTTTTATAGAAAAATTTGTCAAAATTTTATTTCCATAGACAATTTTGTCAAATTTTTATTTTTATAGAAAAGTTCGTCAAATTGTAGTTCTATGGAAGATTTTTCCAAAATTTTATTTCTGTAGAAAATTTTAGCAAATTTTTATTTCTACAGAAACTTTTATCAAAATTTTATTTCTAAAGAAAATTTTGTCAAAAATTTATTTTTATGAAAATTTTCTAAAATTTTGTTTCTATGGAAGATTTTTCCAAAATTTTGTAACAATTGTATTTCTTTAGAAACTTTCCGCAAAATTTTATCTTTATAGAAAATTTTGAATAAATTTTATAGAAAATTTTGTCAAATTTTCATTTCTATAGAAAATTTTTTCGACATTTTATTACTATAGAACATTTTTTCAACATTTTATTTCTATCAAAATTTTTCCAAAATTTTATTTCTATAGAAACTTTTGGCAAAATTTAATTTCTATAGAAAATTTTGTCAAAATTTTATTTTTATAGAAAGTTTTACCAAAATTTTATTTCTATAGAAAATTTTGTCAAAATGTTACTCCTATTGAAGATCTTTTCCAAAATGGCATTTCTATAGAAAATATTGTCAAAAATTTATTTCTATGGAAATTTTTGTACAAAACTTTACTCCTATAGACAATTTTTTCAAAATTTTGTTTATATAGAAAATTTTGCAAAATTTTCATTTCTATAGCAATTTTTGTCAAACTTTCATTTCTATAGCAAATTTTGTCTTATTTTTATAGAATTTTTTATCAAAATTTTATTTATATAAAAATTTGGTCTAAATTTTATATCCATAGAACATTTTGTCAAATTTTTATTTCTATAGAAAATTTTTTCAACATTTTATTTCTATCAAGAATTTTCCAAAATTGTATTTCTTTAGAAACATTTGGCAAAATTTTATTTCTATAGAAAATTTTGTCAAAATTGTATTTTTATAGAAAATTTTGTCAAAAGTTTATTTCTATAGAAAATTTTGTCAACATTTTATTTCTATAGAAAATGTTGTCAAAATTTTATTTCTATAGAAAATTTTGTCAAAATTTTATTTCTACAGAAAATTTTGTCAGAATGTTACTCCTATTGAAGATTTTCCCAAAATGGCATTTCTATAGAAAATATTGTCAAAATTTTATTTCTGTGGTAAATTTTGTACAAAACTTTACTCCTCTAGACAATTTTTCCAAAATTTTGTTTCTATATAAAATTTTGTCAAAATTTCATTACTATAGGAATTTTTGTCAAACTTTCATTTCTATAGCAAATTTTGTCTTATTTCTATAGACATTTTGTCAAAATTTTATTTCGATAGAAAATTTTGTCAAAATTTTATTTATATGAAAATTTTGTCTAAATTTTATTTCTATAGAACATTTTGTCAAATTTTTATTTTTATAGAAAATTTTTTCTACATTTTATTTGCATCAAAAATTTTCGAAAATTTTATTTCTATAGAAAATTTTGTACAAATTTAATTTCTATAGAAAATTTTGTCAGAATTTTATTTCTATAGAAAATTTTGTCAAAATTGTATTTCTATACAAAATTTTATAAAAATTTTATTTCTATAGAAAATGTTGTCAAAATTTTATTTGTTTGTTATTGTTGGTTTATCTTCAATCATTATTGTTTTTTATTTTTTATTTCAGCTTAAAACCATGCATTGACTAAACTACAAGTGTACCTTAACCAACAGAGGAAAAGTATGCTTGTCAAATTTATTTGAAAAGCATACTATAGAGTGCAAGATGGTTGGATGTACAGCTGTTTCGAAATTACCACATTCCTCATCAGCATCCTCTAGCAAAACTATCAACCAATTATCACAATAAATTCGGGTAAATCACTCAACCCAAAGTGAACTACACTTGAACCTCCCGAAAAATAATTAAATTTGACAAGCATGCATTTCCTCTGTTGGTTAAGCTACATTTGTAGTTTAGTCAATGCATGGTCTTAAGCTGAAACCAAAAACAACAATAAAAATTTTATTTCTATAGAAAATTTTGTCAAAATTTTATTTCTATAGAAAATTTTGTCAACATTTTATTTCATGCATGCAAAAGTGTATAGGACTTAATGGAGGAATAGTTTGAAAAACAGTTAATTATCGATGTTTAATATTTGTTCTCGAAATAGAAAAGGCATCCGCCGTAATATCGAAAAAAATAATCCTTTACTTAAAAAGGTGTTATATGCTTTACTACATGATCGCAACATACTTTTCTCTTGTCACATTTGTGTCACAAACAGGAAGAGTAGTCCTGAAAGCAACACACTTTATAAACGGACAGCCAGCAATGCAAACTAAACAGCAACAAACGGAAGCAAAAAAAAGAAAAACGCAAACATTGATGACAAATTCAATGAGGACCACCAACTATTCTGAAAATACTGGCACCGACAACAGCAATACCAGCACCTAAATCAAGACTAACAAAAATGGAGAAAGTGTAACAGCATCAGCAACAGCAACAGCATCAGAACTAGGAACAGGAAGCAAAAACAAACACAAAATTAAATAGAACACAAGTTGCTCTGGCTGCTGTTGATGACGATGACGATGGCGATAATGTTGGTGTTGCTACAACTGTTGATGTTGTTGTTTAGAGTCAGGCAACCAGCAAACGGAAACGGAAATCAGTAACAAAATATGCCAAGGACAGTTGAATAAAATTTCAAGCAGAAAAATAAAACAAGTTGACAGTTTTTTTTTTTGCTTTGCTCTACTATTGCACTGAACCCCGCTTGCCGTTTGTAACCAAATCCCAGATCATTCATTGGGCCATAAAAGAGAAAAAAAAAATAAAAGTAAAAATATCAAAAAAACAGAAGAAAAAAACAACAGATGGACGAATGGGTTAAATGCATGAAAAGGAGAAATGAAAAACACCAAATAATATAAACTTGCATTTATTTATTTATTTTTATTTTATTTATTTTTATGTTTTCACCATAAAAAGCACAGTCAAACAAAATTTTTTTGTTTTGTTTTGTTTTGTTGGGTTGCGTTTGAGTGTCGCATAATTGTAAAACGAGAGTAAAAACCCAAATGCATGAAGTGGAAAAAGTCCTCGAATTTAAGTCAAATACATTGGTGTGAGCTAAATGTGCGGCAATTGTTATGAGGGTGCTTTTTGTGCGAATAATTCTTCGTTTTTTTTTTTTTGTGACAAATTTTAACCTCATGAAAAACCCTTTTCTAGGGGACAAAACTAAATTTAAACTAAAAAAAAAATGCAACAATGTTTCATTCGGCAAGGTCGAATTATTCATACCTCATGCATGAATTTTACATTTTACAGCATAGACCACATTACCACTTAGTTAAGTTAGGTCAGATCGAAGACCATATAGACACAAACATGGATTTGGATTTGCAGAAGAAATTTTTTATAATCGAAAAATGTCACTAAATAATGCCAAAACCCAAGGCACTTTTTGGAACCAAGAAATAAAATTGAAAAAATTTAATAACAAGGGAACAACACAAAATCCCATTCAGACTTTTGATAGCTGAGTCCGAATGGCGTTTCACATTACGATGAAACCACTTTTAGAAGCTTTGAAGCACTCAGAAATGTTCCATCTCAGTAATGCTGGTGACATTTCTCAAACCTTCAAAAATAATAGAAAGAATTCCAAATCGTGAACTGACGGTAACAAAATGGAACGGAAACGTCCACGAAAAATTAAAACGGAATGTTCAGGGTCGATTTCATGAACGATTTTCGTTTTTCTTTGGCCATGAAAAGTTTCAAAATATTCATTAGACGTTCTTATGGCAACTCCATATGCTCAGGCTGCAGTTAAAGCGTATGGTGAAAACAATCCCGGTACGAGTCCCGAAATGCCGAAGCACTTAGTGCGGAAGCAAGCTAATTTCCGAGTGCTTAGTGCGTAAAAAAAAACCAACTGCCGAAGCACTTATCACGTAAGCAAGCTACATAACAGTACATAGTGCGGATGCAAGCTAAATGCCGAAGTACTTAGTGACAAAGCAAGACAATTGCCACTTAGTGCCAAATGCCAAGAACTGAAGTACTTAGTGCGCAACCCAACCGATTGCCGAAGTGCTTAGTACGGAGGCCAAGTACTGAAACATTTAGTGTGGAAACAAGGTAATTTCCGAAGAGCTTAGTGCGAAAAAAAAAACCAACTGCCGAAGCACTTAGCACGTAAGCAAGCTACACGCAGTACTTAGTGCGGAAGCAAGCTGAATGCCGAAGTACTTAGTGACAAAGCAAGGGAATTGTGACTTAGTGCCAAATTCCAAGTACCGAAGCACTTAGTGCGACAGTAAGCCAATTGCCTACACATTTAGTGACGAAACAGCCAACTGACGAAGCACTTAGCACGTAAGCAAGCTACATCGCAGCACTTAGTGCGGAAGCAAGCCAATTGCCACGGCACTTAGTACGCACGCAAGCTAAATGCCGAAGCACTTAGTGTGGAAGCAAGCTAATTTCCGAAGTGCTTAGTGCGAAAAAAAAACCAACTGCCGAAGCAAGTAGAACGTAAGTAAGCTACTTGCAGTACTTAGTGCGAAAGCAAGCTAAATGCCGGAGTACTAAGTGACAAAGCAAGACAATTGCCACTTAGTGCCAAATTCCAAGTACTGAAGAACTTAACATAGTGTGACAGTAAGCCAATTGCCTAAACATTTAGTGAGGAAGCAGCCAACTGACGAAGCACTTACCACGTAGGCCCGCCACATCGCAGTACTTAGTGCGGAAGCAAGCCAATTGCCGCAAGCACTTAGTACGTACGCAAGCTAAATGCCGAAGCACTTAGTGTGGAAGCAAGCTAATTTCCGAAGTGCTTAGGGCGAAAAAACCCAATTACCGAAGCACTTAGCATGTAAGCAAGCTACATGCAGTACTTAGTGCGGAAGCAAGCTAAATGCCGAAGTACTTAGCGACAAAGCAAGACAATTGCCACTTAGTGCCAAATTCCAAGTACTGAAGCACTTAGTGCGACAGTAAGCCAATTGCCTACACAGTTAGTAAGGAAGCAGCCAACTGCCGAAGTAATTAGTGCGCAACCAAGCATATTGCCCAAGAGCTTAGTGCGGAAGCAAGCCAATTTCAGTAGCACTTAGTACATATGCAAGCTAAATGCCGAAGAACTTAGTGCGGGAACAATTTCCGTAGTGCTTAGTGCGGAAGAAAGCCAATTGCCGAAGCACTTAGTGCGGAAACAAGCTAATATCCGTAGTGCTTAATGCGGAAGTAATCTAAATGTCCAAATATTTAGCGCGGAAGCATGTCAGCTAAATTGCCAAAGAACTTAGTGCGAAAGCAAGCTAAGCAAATAGTCCCAATCCAATTGCTGAATTATTTAGTACGGAAGAAAGCTAACTGCCGAAGAACTTAGTGCGGAAGCAATCCAATTGCCGCAGCAAAAACCAAGCATGCAGAGCCACTGCGATGTAGCTTGCACAAGCGCAAGCACGTAGTGCCAAAGCACTTAGAATTAATCAAGTTAAATGCAGAATCACTTAGTGCGGATAGACAATTACCGAAGTACTCATTCCAATAGATTAATTGCAGAAGTGCTTAGTGCGGAAGGAAACCAATTATCGAAGCACTTAGTGCGGAAGCAATCAAAATGTCAAAATATTGCGTGCGGAAGGAAGGCAAGTGCCGAACTACTTGGTGCGGTAGCCAGGCAATTGCCGTAGTACTTAGTGCAATAGAACAATTGCAGAAGTACTTAGTGCGGAAGAAAGCAAATTATCGAAGCACTTTGTGCGGAAGCAATCAAAATTTCAAAATATTTCGTGCGGAAGCAACGCAATTGCCGAAGTACTTAGTGCAATAAGTACACAATTGCAGAAGTGGTTAGTGCGGAAGAAAACAAATGATCGAAAATGTCAAAATATTTCGTGCGGAAGCAAGTCAATTGCTAAATCAAGTAGTGCGGGAGAAAGCCAATGCAGTGCTTAGTGCACAGCAATCAAAATGTCAAAATATTTCGTGCGGAAGTAAGCGAATTGCTGAAGCACTTAGTGCGGAAAGACAATTACCGAAGTACTCTGTCCAATAGTTCAATTGCAGAAGTGCTTAGTGCGGAAGGAAACCAATTATCGAAGCACTTAGTGCGGAAGCAATCAAAATGTCAAAATATTGCGTGCGGAAGCAAGGCAATTGCCGAAGCACTTAGTGCGGAAGGAAGGCAAGTGCCGAACTACTTGGTGCGGTAGCCAGGCAATTGCCGAAGTACTTAGTGCAATAGAACAATTGCAGAAGTACTTAGTGCGGAAGAAAGCAAATTATCGAAGCACTTTGTGCGGAAGCAATCAAAATGTCAAAATATTTCGTGCGGAAGCAACGCAATTGCCGAAGTACTTAGTGCAATAAGTACACAATTGCAGAAGTGGTTAGTGCGGAAGAAAACAAATGATCGAAAATGTCAAAATATTTCGTGCGGAAGCAAGTCAATTGCTAAATCAAGTAGTGCGGGAGAAATCCAATGCAGTGCTTAGTGTACAGCAATCAAAATGTCAAAATATTTCATGCGGAAGTAAGCGAATTGCTGAAGCACTTAGTGCGGAAAGACAATTACCGAAGTACTCTGTCCAATAGTTCAATTGCAGAGGTGCCTAGTGCGGAAGAAAACCAATTATCGAAGCACTTAATGCGGAAGCAATCAAAATGTCAAAATCTTTCGTGCGGAAGCAAGGCAATTGCCGAAGTACTCTTTCCAATAGTTCAATTGCAGAAGTACTTAGTGCGGAAGAAAGCAAATTATCGAATCACTTTTTGCGGAAGCAATCAAAATGTCAAAATATTTCGTGCGGAAGCAAGGCAATTGCCGATACACTTAGTGCGGAAGGAAGGCAAGTGACGAACTACTTAGTGCGGTAGCCAGGCAATTGCCGAAGTACTTAGTGCAATAGAACAATTGCAGAAGTGCTTAGTGCTTAAGAAAGCAAATTATTGAAGCACTTTGTGCGGAAGCAATCAAAATGTCAAAATATTTCGTGCGGAAGCAAGGCAATTGCCAAAGTCATTTCGGAAGTAAGGCAATTGCCGAAACAATTAGTGCGGAAGCCAAGCAATTGCCGAAGTTTAATTTAAATTAAAATGCCCAAATATATCCGCCCATGTTGTAAAAATACCCATCAAGAAATCGGGATACTAAGCACGAATAGTCCAAAAGAAAATACATATAATTAAAATGAATAAAAAGAAATACATGGACTAAAACATAAAAAAATAAAAAAACAAACCAGTTCTGGAACACTACAATTTGCTCCATTTAATATATTTGAGGTGGCGAAAAAGGACGATGAACTCGACCCAAAAATACCCGCAAAAGTGATAAACATTGTGTAGGGATTGCATGTCCGAAGGCGATCTAGACAATTTGGTATTGTTTGCGGAGTCGTTGGTCAGAACTGCACACAAAGAAGGCTATGTACACAACACCAAACATGTTCCATGAGCATAATGGTACTTTTTCATGGGAAATATGTTCAGTGAAACCTTTCAAAATGGGACACTCTGAAAAGGGGAGACCTTTTAAAAGTGGACAACTTTTGTGAGATGTTGGCCATATTACCACATTAAAAGTAACCTTTCATAACTAAGTGAATGCCTCCCAAATATGGGTAATGCGTAGTCGACTATTGGTGTCTATTTCTGAATGATTTCACTGTACCATGTTTGTCGTAATCATTTGTAATCCCCTTCAGAATGCCCGATCTTGAAACCATTAGAGCATTTGTACAAGTTAAGGCAAGGCAGACATAAAAATATATTTCAAGTGGCAACTATTTTATGCATTTCATGCAGGACCACAAGAACAAAAGTTTTACAACACAAAGGATATCCAACAAAATTGTTTTTCCAATTTTGTTATTATTTTCCTGGAGTACCAAGACTTGGGATGTATCAATAAATGGATTTCCAACATCTTATAACTCTTTAATGCGTTTTGGGTATCATGCCTTTTGGTGATCACTCTATGTAGCAAACGATTTGACCAAACCACAAGAACCTACATTTTACAGCGGTACAGAGCATAGAAAAACAAAACCTAAAACTAGAACAGCTGCAGAAAACTCTTATCCAAAGCAACATGGCGGCAATCAAAGAAAAGCGGAAGCCAGATTGTAGAGTTCTTTGCTAAACTGTCATTTGGCTATCACAAACACCAGCAGACCGCCAAAACTGTCAGATCACCAATTGTAGTTTGTTTTACCTTTTCCAAAAACAAAAAAACTGTCCTTTTTTTGACTTCTCCATCTCAAAAATGCCAGAACACAATGATGGCCCAAATATGCAGACTGAATGAAATACGTTTGGAGATTTCTTAGTAAATTTGCATTGGCTTGGGCAAATGAACAATGCCCAAGTGGCACTTGAAAAGGCAATTCGTCGAGGACTCACTTTGCTTGAATGCATGATTTTCATTTGTGATTGCAAAAAAAAAAAACATAATAAGTAATAAAAATGTAAAAGAAAAATGGAAAAAATCCTGCACTAGAATTTATGGGAAATAGTTGTAGAATTTACTTACGTTGCCAATTCTGCCCCAGAGTGATTTACTTAAAAAAAAACCAAATTCTTTAACATATACATTTTCTACAATATTCCAACATAATTCAAAAAAAGCTTTTAGCAAAGATGTTTCCTTTTTATTGACAAACAAATAAGCTTTCGATTGCATATTCTCATTTACAATCCTTTTTTCCTTCCTTTCCATAACATTCATGTCATTGATATCATTGAGTTGAGCTGAGCTGCAATGATCTTTTTGTTCAATTATTTATTTGAATGCTCTACCTACGATTTTATAGACTACAGTAATTTTGATTGGCGTTAAATTGTCATAGATTTTTCTCCCTCCTTCTGTTTTTCGGAGATATCTTATCCATTTTCAGTTCACAAGGCACATTGATCAATTTTTTGAAACTTGACATAGACATTATTATTATAATTTTTTTTTTTTTTGTACCATCTAGGGAATCACAAAAATGTATTGTAAACACGGTGCACACGGGCCAAAAATAATGTATTAAAATTTTGAAACTACCAAACAACAAAAAATCTTATTTTGCAAAATTTTTATTTCTATAGAAAATTTTGTCAAAATTGTATTTCTATATAAAATTTTGTCAAAATTTTATTTCTGTAGAAAATTTTATCACAATTTTATTTCTATGGAAAATTTTGTGAAAATTTTATTTCTGTAGAGAATTTTGTCAAAATTTCATTTCTGTAGAGAAATTTGCCAAAATTTCATTTCTGTAGAGTATTTCATCAACATTTTATTTCTGTAGAAAATTTTTTCAAAATTTTATTTCTGTAGAAAATTTTGCCAAAATTTTATTTCTTTAGAAAATGTTATCTAAATTTTATTTCTAGAGAAAATTTTGTCAAAATTGTATTTCTATAGAAAATTTTTTCCAAAATTTATTTCTGTAGAAGATTTTGTCCAAATTTTGTTCCTATAGAAAATTTTGTCAAAATTTTATTTTTATGGAAAATTTGGTAAAATTTTATTTCTAAAAAAATTTTGTCAAAATTTTATTTCTATAGAAAATTTTGTCAAAATGTTATTTATATACAAAATTTTGCCAAAAGTTTATTTCTATAGAAAAACTTTGTCAAATATTTTATTTCTATACCAAAAAAAAAATACTTCTATAGAAAATTTTATAAAAAACAAAATTACTTCTATAGAAACATTTGGCAAAATTTTATTTCTATTAAAAAATTTTTAAAATTTTATTTCTATTAAAAATTTTGTAAAATTTTATTTCTATTAAAAATTTTGTAAAATTTTATTTCTATCGACAATTTTGTCTAAATTTTATTTCTATACTAAATTTTAATTCTATAGAAAATTTTGTCAAAATTTTATTTCTATAGACAATTCTGTTACAATTTTATTTCTATAGAAAATTTCATTTCTTTAGAAAATTGTGACAAAATTTTATTTCTATAGAAAATTTTGTCAAAATTTTATTTCTATAGAAAATTTTGTCAAAATTTTATTTCTATAGAAAATTTTGTCAAAATTTTATTTCTATAGAAAATTTTATCAAAAAAAAAAATTACTTGTATAGAAAATTTTATCACAAAAAAAAAAACAATACTTCTAAAGAATTTTTTTTTCAAAATATTATTTCTATCAAAAATTTTGTCAAAATTTTATTTCTATCGAAAATTGGGTAAAAATTTTATTTCTATAGATAATTTTGTCAAAATTTTATTTCTATAGAAAATTTTGTCAAAATTTTATTTCTGTAGAAGATTTTGTCAAAATTTTATTTCCTTATTAAATTTTGACAAACTTTTCCAAAGAAATAAAATTTTCTATTCTATGGAAAATTTTGTCAAAATTTTATTTCTATAGAAAATTTTGTAAAAATTGTATTTCTATGAAAAATGTTGTCAAAATTTTATTTGTATAGAAAACATTGTTAACATTTTATTTCTGTAGAAAATTTTGTCAACATTTTATTTCTATAGAAAATTTTGTCCAAATTTTATTTCTATGGAAAATTTTGTCTAAATTTTATTTCTATACAAAATTCTTTAAAAAATTTTGTCAAAATTTTATTTCTATAGAACATTTTGTCAAAATTTTATTTCTATAGAAAATTTTGTCAAAAATTTATTTCTATAGAAAATTTTGTCAAAATTTTATTTCTATAGGAAATTTTGTCAAAATTTTATTTCTATGGAAAATTTTTCCAAAATTTTATTTCTATAGAAAATTTTGTCAAAAATTTATTTCTGTAGGGAATTTTGTCAAAATTTTATTTCTATAGAAAATTTTGTCAAAATTTTATTTTTATAGAAAATCAAAACTTTATTTCTATGGAAATTTTTTTCAAAATTTTATTTCTATGGAAAGTTGTGTCAAAAATTTATTTCTGTAGAGAAATTTGCCAAAATTTCATTTCTGTAGAGTATTTCATCAACATTTTATTTCTGTAGAAAATTTTGTCAAAATTTTATTTCTGTAGAAAATTTTGCCAAAATTTTATTTCTTTAGAAAATGTTATCTAAATTTTATTTCTAGAGAAAATTTTGTCAAAATTGTATTTCTATAGAAAATTTTTTCCAAATTTTATTTCTGTAGAAGATTTTGTCCAAATTTTGTTCCTATAGAAAATTTTGTCAACATTTTATTTCTATCGACATTTTTGTCAAAATTTTATTTTTATGGAAAATTTGGTAAAATGTTATTTCTAAAAAAAATTTTGTCAAAATTTTATTTCTATAGAAAATTTTGTCAAAATGTTATTTATATACAAAATTTTGCCAAAAGTTTATTTCCATAGAAAAACTTTGTCAAATATTTTATTTCTATACCAAAAATAAAATTACTTCTATAGAAAATTTTATAAAAAACAAAATTACTTCTATAGAAACATTTGGCAAAATTTTATTTCTATTAAATATTTTGTAAAATTTTATTTCTATTAAAAATTTTGTAAAATTTTATTTCTATCGACAATTTTGTCTAAGTTTTATTTTTATACTAAATTTTAATTCTATAGACAATTTTGTTACAATTTTATTGCTATAGAAAATTTCATTTCTTTAGAAAATTGTGACAAAATTTTATTTCTATAGAAAATTTTGTCAAAATTTTATTTCTATAGAAAATTTTGTCAAAATTTTATTTCTATAAAAAATTTTATCAAAAAAAAAAAATACTTGTATAGAAAATTTTATCACAAAAAAAAAACAATACTTCTAAAAAATTTTTTTCAAAATTTTATTTCTATCAAAATTTTTGTCAAAATTTTATTTCTATCGAAAATTGGGTGAACATTTTATTTCTATAGAAAATTTTGTCAAAATTTTATTTCTATAGAAAATTTTGTCAAAATTTTATTTCTGTAGAAGATTTTGTCAAAATTTTATTTCCTTATTAAATTTTGACAAAATTTTCAAAGAAATAAAATTTTCTATTCTATGGAAAATTTTGTCAAAATTTTATTTCTATAGAAAATTTTGTAAAAATTGTATTTCTATGAAAAATGTTGTCAAAATTTTATTTGTATAGAAAACATTGTTAACATTTTATTTCTGTAGAAAATTTTGTCAACATTTTATTTCTATGGAAAATTTTGTCCAAATTTTATTTCTATGGAAAATTTTGTCTAAATTTTATTTCTATACAAAATTCTTTAAAAAATTTTGTCAAAATTTTATTTCTATAGAAAATTTTGTCAAAATTTTATTTCTATAGAAAATTTTGTCAAAATTTTATTTCTATAGAAAATTTTGTCAAAATTTTATTTCTATAGGAAATTTTGTCAAAATTTTATTTCTATGGAAAGTTTTGTCAAAAATTTATTTCTGTAGGGAATTTTGTCAAAATTTTATTTCTGTAGAAAATTTTGTCAAAATTTTATTTTTATAGAAAATCAAAATTTTATTTCTATGGAAAATTTTTTCAAAATTTTATTTCTATGGAAAGTTGTGTCAAAAATTTATTTCTGTAGAGAATTTTGTCAAAATTTTATTTCTGTAGATAATTTTGTCAAAATTTTCTTTCTGTAGAGAATTCCGTCAACATTTTATTTCTGTAGAAAAATGTGTCAACATTTTATTTCTATAGAAATGTTTGTCAAAATTTTTTTTCTATGGAAAATTTTGTCTAAATTTTATTTCTATAGAAAATTTTGTCAAAATTTTATTTCTATACAAAATTTTGTCAAAATTTTATGTCTATACAAAATTTTGTCAAAATTTTAATTCTATAGAAAAATTTTGGTAAAATTTTTTTCTATAGAAAATTTTGTCAAAATCAAGCTTAATAAAACTATATACATTTATTGAAAGAAAAAGATCGAATAAAACACCAACAAAATTTATCAACATTTTATTTCTATTGAAAATTTTGTCAAAATTTTATTTCTATAGTAAATTTTGTCAATATATTATTTCTATAGAAAATTTTGACAACATCTTTCATTGAAATAAAATTTTCTATTTCAATGGAAAATTTTATAAAAGTTTTATTTCTATAGAAAATTTTGTCAACATTTTATATCAAAATTTTATTCTATAGAAGATTTTATTTCTGTAGTAAATTTTGTCAAAATATTATTTGTTTAGAAAATTTTGACAAAATTTTCCATTGAAATAAAATTTTCTATTTCTATGGAAAATTTTTTCAAATTTTTATTTCTATAGAAAATTTTGTCAAAATGTTATTTTGATAGAAATTCAAAATTTTATTTCTTTGGAAAATTTTGTCAAAATTTTAATTCTATGGAAGGTATTGTCAAACATTTATTTCTGTAGATAATTTTGTCACATTTTAATTTCGTCAACATTTATTTCTGTAGAAAATTTTGTCAACATTTTATTTCTATAGAAAATTTTGTCAACATTTTATTTCTATGGAAAATTTTGTAAAAAATTTATTTCTGTAGAGAATTTCGTCAAAATTTTATTTTTATAGAAAATTTTGTCAACAATTTATTTCTATAGAAAATTTTGTCAACATTTTATTTCTATAGAAAATTTGGTCAAAATTTTATTTCTATGGAAAATTTTGTCAAAGTTTTATTTCTAAGTAAATTTTGTTAAAATTGTATTTCTTAGTAAATTTTGTCAAAATTTTATTTCTATAGTAAATTTTGTCAAAATTTTATTTATATTTATGAATTGCAAAATCTACCAAAACATTAAAAATTCTAACAAGCAGTAAAAAATCTACCATTTTTGGTAGAATTCTACCAACTGTGACAACCGTGACTGCGGGTTGTCGACAACAAACTAACATTTGCAAAACGCATCGAAGACATTCGAAATAAATCCTTGAAAACGCTGAGGGCTCTATGGCCGCCACTTTGTAGAAAATCTTCTCTTGATTACAGAAACAAGAGTCTACTATTCAAAGGCATTATTAGACCTATTTTATCGTAAGCTTGCCCGGTTTGGTTTTAATCCGCTAAATCCCACTTGAAAAAGCTGCAAATTATTCAGAACAAATGTCTAAAAATAAGTAATAAAAAGCATTTGGAGGTATCCTACTTCATCGCTTCACAATGAAACTTGCTACGAAGAAATTTGAGAGTCTCAACGCAGATTATTTATGCAAGATGGAAACTTCCCCCTACGACCTAATAAGATCCTTATGTGGAACGACCACACTAACTTACTTTATGTATACAGCACAATTATCAAATAGAAAATATATGTTTGTATTAGGTTATTAAGCTTAATAATCTTCTACATTCATATAACTTTTCAATAATATTTGAACATTTTTTTAAATTCATATAAAGGTTTTTACCTATTTTTGCCTTTAAAACTAGTATATAACTAATATAATGTATATGTTCAATAAGAGTCTCATTTGTTGTAATATCTCCTGTGATAAATCTCATTAAATGGATTGTTATTATTAATTAAAATAAATAAAGAGGAATATGAAAACTGACCTGAACTGAACTGATTGCGGATTGTGCTGAAATTCTTAGAAGCTATACCCAACCGTCAGTCCGTCTGTTGATTTATCACGCTATATGGGGGCTAAATATAATTATGGACCGATGTGGACCAATTTTTGCATGGTTGTTAGAGACCATATACTAACACCATGTACCAAATTTCAGCCGGATCGGATGAAATTTGCTTCTCTAAGAGGCCTCGCAAGCCAAATCGGGGGATCGGTTTATATGGGGGCTAAATATAATTATGGACCGATGTGGACCAATTGTTGCATGGTTGTTAGATACCATATACTAACACCATGTACCAAATTTTAGCCGGATCGGATGAAATTTTCTTCTCTTAGAGGCTCCGCAAGCCAAATCTGGGGATCGGTTTATTTGGGGGCTATATATAATTATTGACTGATTTCGACCAATTTTTGCAAGGGTGTTTGAGGCCATATATTAGCACCACGTACCAAATTTCAACTGAATCAGATGAATTTTGGTCTTCTAAGAGGCTCCGGAGGTCAAATCTGGGGATTGGTTTATATGGGGGCTATATATAATTATGGACCGATGTGGACCAATTTTTGCATGGTTGTTAGAGACCATATACTAACACCATGTACCAAATTTCAGCCGGATCGGATGAAATTTGCTTCTCTAAGAGGCCTCGCAAGCCAAATCGGGGGATCGGTTTATATGGGGGCTATATACAATTATGGACCGATGTGGACCAATTTTTGCATGGTTGTTAGAGACTATATACTAACACCATGTACCAATTTTTAGCCGAACTTCCAAACGAATGTAGCTATCGGCTTGACAATTTGCACAAGTAGTTGTTATAGATATAGGACGAATGATATTGCAAATGCGTTAAATCGTTTCACTTTTAGATATAGCCTCCATACGAACCGATCGCCAGATTTAAATTCTGTAGCCTCCTGGAGGAAAAAATTTCATCCAGTCCAATTTTACATATAGATTCCTCTTTATAATTCGATCATGAACGAAAGTACCTTTTATAGACAATTAATCTGTCTTACCACCAAAAAAAAAAATTTAAGTTGTTCTAAAGGCACAGCTTTAAAAGCTCTTCCATAAATGTCCTCCCAAAAATTTTCTGTATTTTAACTACACAGGAAATTCGTTGAATTCGATTTTTTTTATAACATGCCTTTTCTCATATTTTTAATGGGTAGTTTTAAATGTTTTTTTTTAATAGGTTACAAACAGAACAATTACACCCTTGTTCCGATATCCACTTCAATTCCACTTCCACTATTCACGTCAAATCCACGAACGTGAAAATTTGGTGTTCTTAATTCCACGTTCTTTTATGAACTTTTCTGTAACCAGCTGGGTTGCACAAGTCACCAAAAAAGTCACTAAGGCGGAAATAAAAATAAGTGGAAGCAATAGACTTATTATAATTTATTAATTTTTTATACCCTCCACCATAGGATAGGGGGTATATTAACTTTGTCATTCCGTTTGTAACACATCGAAATATTGCTCTAAGACCCCATAAAGTATATAAAGGGTGATTTGTTAAGAGCTTGATAACTTTTTAAAAAAAAAAAAACGCATAAAATTTGCAAAATCTCATCGGTTCTTTATTTGAAACGTTAGATTGGTCCATGACATTTACTTTTTGAAGATAATTTCATTTAAATGTTGACCGCGGCTGCGTCTTAGGTGGTCCATTCGGAAAGTCCAATTTTGGGCAACTTTTTCGAGCATTTCGGCCGGAATAGCCCGAATTTCTTCGGAAATGTTGTCTTCCAAAGCTGGAATAGTTGCTGGCTTATTTCTGTAGACTTTAGACTTGACGTAGCCCCACAAAAAATAGTCTAAAGGCGTCAAATCGCATGATCTTGGTGGCCAACTTACCGGTCCATTTCTTGAGATGAATTGTTCTCCGAAGTTTTCCCTCAAAATGGCCATAGAATCGCGAGCTGTGTGGCATGTAGCGCCATCTTGTTGAAACCACATGTCAACCAAGTTCAGTTCTTCCATTTTTGGCAACAAAAAGTTTGTTAGCATCGAACGATAGCGATCGCCATTCACCGTAACGTTGCGTCCAACAGCATCTTTGAAAAAATACGGTCCAATGATTCCACCAGCGTACAAACCACACCAAACAGTGCATTTTTCGGGATGCATGGGCAGTTCTTGAACGGCTTCTGGTTGCTCTTCACTCCAAATGCGGCAATTTTGCTTATTTACGTAGCCATTCAACCAGAAATGAGCCTCATCGCTGAACAAAATTTGTCGATAAAAAAGCGGATTTTCTGCCACTGATTTTGGTAATAAAATTCAATGATTTGCAAGCGTTGCTCGTTAGTAAGTCTATTCATGATGAAATGTCAAAGCATACTGAGCATCTTTCTCTTTGACACCATGTCTGAAATCCCACGTGATCTGTCAAATACTAATGCATGAAAATCCTAACCTCAAAAGAATCACCCTTTATATTCTGGGTGGTGGTGAAATTCTGAGTCGATCTGAGCATGTCCGTCCGTCCGTCCGTCCGTCCGTCCGTCCGTCCGTCTGTTGAAATCACGCTAACTTCCGAACGAAACATGCTATCGACTTTAAACTTGGCACAAGTAGTTGTTATTGATGTAGGTCGGATGGTATTGCAAATGGGCCATATCGGTCCACTTTTACGTATAGCCCCCATATAAATGGACTCCCCAAATTTGGCTTGCGAGGCCTCTAAGAGAAGCAAATTTCATCCGATCTGGCTGAAATTTGGTACATGGTGTAAGTATATGGTCTCTAACAATCATGCAAAAATTGGTCCACATCGGTCCATAATTATATATAGCCCCCATATAAACCGATCCCCCGATTTGGCTTGCAAGGCCTCTAAGAGAAGCAAATTTCATCCGATCCGGCTGAAATTTGGTACATGGTGTTAGTATATGGTCTCTACCAACCGTGCAAAAATTGGTCCACATCGGTCCATAACTATATATAGCCCCCATATAAACCGATCACCAGATTTGACCTCCGGAGCCTCTTGGTAGACCAAAATTCATCTGATTCTGTTGATATTTGGTACGTGGTGTTAATATATGGCCTCAAACATCCATGCAAAAATTGGTCGAAATCGGTCCATAATTATATATAGCCCCATATAAATCGATCCCCAGATTTGACCTCCGGAGCCCCTTGGAAGAGCAAAATTCATCCGATTCGGTTGAAATTTGGTACGTGATGTTAGTATATGGTATCCGACAACCATGCAGGAATTGGTTCATATCAGTCCATAGTTATATATAACCCCCATATAAACCGATCCCCAGGTTTGACCTCCGGTGCCTTTTGGAGAAGCAAAATTCATCCGATCTGGTTGAAATTTGGTACATGGTGGTAGTATATGATATTTTACAACCATGCCAAAAGTGGTCCATATCAGTCCATAATCATATATAGCTCCCATCAAGGCCGTATCCAGGGGGGGGGGATGAGGGGGATCAAACCCCCCCGAAATGAATGAATATTTTTATATAAATAAATATATATTTTTAGCTGTATAGAAAAATCTTATCGAAGATGTTGAAGAAAAGCTGGAGGTTTTATTTTGAAAAACGCTTACCTATAAAACTTGCACAAATCATAGAATACTAGTTGAAAAGTCCGTCAAACGACGGTCGAAAAAACAAATTGTTTTTGTTCTCGCACCACAAATTTCATTTTTGGAAAATGTCTTTCTGCTTTTTATTTGTGTTTGTTGTTCTTTTTGTGAACATGACTCGCTTTGTTTAGCCATAGCAAAAACGACGAAACAGCCAAACACACATGTGTAAATGAAATGGCGCAAAACCTGCGAAAAGAACCTGCCTAATTCAGCGATGGAAGCACTTGGAGAGTGCAATAAAGAGATATTTCCAAACGTGCATATTCTTTTAAAAATTTTGGTCACTTTGCCAGTTACTCAGGGATGGAAAATACAATTTTGAAGAAAGTACAAAAAAGGTATTTTTTGAGCGGAAAGGTACTTTTTACTAAATTTCAACAAAAATTTCACTGGAAAATTATTGTCAAGAGACTAAATTTTAAAGAAAATAAAATTTTGACAAAATTTTCTATATAAATAAAATTTTGCTAACATTTTCTATAGAAATAAAATTTTGCAAAAAAAATTCTGTAGAAAAAAATTTTGCAAAATTTTTTCTACAGAAATAAAATTTTGCAAAAATTTCCTATAGAAATAAAATTTTTACAAAATTTTCAATTGAAATAAAATTTTGACAACATTTTCTACCGAAATAAAAAATCGATAATATTGAATGAAGATCAATAAAATCCTGTTTTTGATTATGTCTTTTACAAAATCGAGATTTTCTTCCCACATGAACATGTCTGTTTTGCCATATTTGTAAAAGACTATTAGCAAATAAGGGTGATAAAGACTTTCTCAAAATATTAAAATATTTTGTCAAAGATATTGTACCATAAATCTGATATCGACTCAAAAATGACTACACAAAAGGTACTAAATCATTCGCGGGGGTACTACGGTACTGACCGGGGTGAAAAAGTATTGAAAAAAGTACTATAGTACTACATTTTCCATCCCTGCAGTTACTACGTACTCATCCGAACTTTTATTTTCAACAATGAAGAGATTAAAGACGTATATTAGAAATTCGACTAGCGAGAGTAGACTCAATGGATTGGCATTAAAGTCGGTTCATCGCCGAATAAATGTGCCGACTGAAGAAGTCATTGATTTATTTGCTGCCCAAAAAGCCCGTCGGCTCAATTTAATATTATAAAAATATTGTATACATACCTATGCATAAATAAAATTTTCTACACATGAGATTATATGAATATTTTTTTTTAAGTTGAACCCCCCCCGAATTAAAATCCTGGCTACGGCCTTGACTCCCATATAAACCGATCCCGAGATTTCGTTTTGGAGCCTCTTGGTACGTTTAGAAGAAGTTTCTACGCAATCCATGGTGGAGGGTACATAAGCTTCGGCCTGGCCGAACTTACGGCCGTATATACTTGTTTTAAATTAAAAATGATGCAGTTTTAATAAAACTCATATATTAAATATAAAACATTTCAAAATTTTTACGCGAGTACTTTTTTTTTAACCGGAAATACACCCATCTTGAACATAATTCAACTTTCACCAAGACTTTTGCAAGTGAATTGATTTCACGAAAATTCCGGTGAAAGTGGATTGTAGGACACGAAAATCGTGGAATTGATTCACATTCACCTGGAAGTGGATTTGCGAACATGGATATTAATGAAATGGTATTTTTTATTAAAGTTTGGTCGGAAAAATTGCCAAATCCTTTCTAGAAAAAGTTTTGAAAATATTTGAAGTCAGCCAAGTGTAAGAATGCATTAAAAATCATTAAAAAATCAAAATTTATTTATTTGGCAAAATATATTTTTTTTTTAATCACATCCAAAACACTGAATTCGGACCACACCTTAAGAAGTGATTCAGATTCAGTAAAATTGCTGTTGAAATGGTTGATGTCCATCTTATGCTCAAAAAAAGTGAACCCTCTATTTCACTAAAGCCAATTTAACTTTATTTTAGTTCATGGAATTATTATAATTGGAGAAAATTTCCTTTACTCTAATAATTTTTTGAGTACTTCAGTTAAATGAACTAAAAAAAGGAAAAACAAGTATATACGGCCGTAAGTTCGGCCAGGCCGAATCTTATGTACCCTCCACCATGGATTGCGTAGAAACTTCTACGAAAGACTGTCATCCACAATCGAAATACTTGGGTTGTGGTATCTTAAAACTTCTTAACATCGTTTTCTAAATTGTGAGTTAGTCCATACGTGGTATATATTAGACAAAAAAGGTATGTATAGTTAAGTCTACAAATAATTACGAATCGATTTGGACTTTTGCACGGTACGTAGAGAGCCAGAATTGAAATATGGGGGTCGCTTATATAGGGGCTATATACAATTATGAACTTGATATGGACCAATTTTTGTGTGATTGGAAATAGATTTATCTGAGGGATATATATAACTATAGACCGATATGGACCTAGTTAGGCATGGTTGTTAACGACCATATACTAGCACAATGTACCACATTTCAACTCACTCGGATGAAATTTGCTCCTCCAAGGGGCTTCAAAACCAAATCTCGGGATCGGTTTATATGGGAGTTATATATGATTATGGACTGATATGGACCACTTTTGGCATGGTTGTTAAATATCATATACGATCACCACGTACCAAATTTCAACCAGATCGGATGAATTTTGCTTCTCCAAAAGGCACCAGAGTTCAAATTTGGGGATCGGTTTATATGGGGCCTATATATAATTATAGACCGATTTCGACCAATTTTTGCATGGGAGTTTGAGGCCATATATTAATACCACGTACAAAATTTCAACTGAATCAGATGAATTTTGGTCTTCCAAGAGGCACCGGAGGTCAAATCTGGTGATCGGTTTATATGGGGGCTAAATATAATTATGGACCGATGTGGACCAATTTTTGCATGGTTGTTAGAGACCATATACTAACACCATGTACCAAATTTCAGCCGGATCGGATGAAATTTGCTTCTCTTAGAGGCCTCGCAAGCCAAATCTGGGGATTGGTTTATATGGGGGCTATATATAATTATGGACCGATGTGGACCAATTTTTGCATGGTTGTTAGAGACCATATACTAACACCATGTACCATTTTTCAGCCGGATCGGATGAAATTTGCTTCTCTTAGAGCTATCGCAAGCCAAATTTGGGGGTCCGTTTATATGTGGGCTATACGTAAAAGTGGACCGATATGGACCAATTTTTGCATGGTTGTTAGAGACCATATACTAACACCATGTACCAAATTTCAGCCGGATCGGATGAAATTTGCTTCTCTTAGAGGGCCTGCAAGCCAAATTTTGGGGTCTGTTTATATGGGGGCTATACGTAAAAGTGGACCGATATGGCCCATTTGCAATACCATCCGACCTACATCAATAACAACTACTTGTGCCAAGTTTCAAGTCGATAGCTTGTTTCGGAAGTTAGCGTGATTTCAACAGACGGACGGACGGACGGACGGACATGCTCAGATCGACTCAGAATTTCACCACGACCCAGAATATATATACTTTATGGGGTCTTAGAGCAATATTTCGATGTGTTGCAAACGGAATGACAAAGTTAATATACCCCCATCCTATGGTGGAGGGTATAAAAAGGAAAAAAAAATTATACACAAATGAAGCAAAAAGATTTATTAAATTCATATTTCTCACAAAATAGTTTCAAATTTGTAAATTTTACTATAAATGCGCCCATCTTGAACTTCGTATGTCACTAAAGACATTCTTGCAATTTTGAACACAAATTTTTTCCATCAAATTACAAAATTTTCTTTAACAAGTGAATAAATTTAATTATGTCTAATAAATTTTCTTGAATTTGTCAAAATAAATAAAATAAGTAAATGTTTGTGATATCGATGTGATGTCAGCATTTGTAATACTGTTTAGTTAAAATTTTCTAGAAATAATCTAAATTTTCTAAAACTAACCAATTATTTTTTCTTCATGGTGGGTTTACAGTTTTTGTCAGTGTTATATTAAATTTAAAAAAAAAGATCCTATTTTAATATGAATCATTCAACATAGTATACTGCGAATGTGGCATTAACCTAAATTGGCTTTCTGCAGCCACTTGCAACCATAACTCAAACATTAACGTTCACTTTTACATTTTGCATGAATGTCAACATCAATTCTGAATAAGGCAAAAATCATGGGCATGAGGACGGGTAAAGGAGCCATGAAGATGTTATGACATAGCTCAACATATCATAAGTTAAAACCCAAATGATTACTTGATGCCAAGAGCTCCATTTCTCCTCCTTGTCATTTTTCTTTATTTCCAAGCAATGAATTCCCATAACCGAATATATCGCTAGTGTGTATGTGTGAGTGAGTCTTCCTTGCAAGAGGAAAATTCCTTTTGTACTATGCGATGAAAAATGACATTATCTATTGCAAAAAAAAAGAGGCTATAGCAACCCATGACAATACATTGTCATACACACATTCCTTCATCATCTCACAAAAGAGAAAAAGGGTGAAATAAGCATAGAACATCCATCGACATATGAAATGTACCTGAAACATAGTTCTTTTCATTTCCTTTCCCACGGGCGTATTGCCAGATGTGTGTGGTGTGCACAAATATCATTCGTTCATTCATTCATTGCGATTTCATTTTTCTCCAACTTCGTATTGTCCTCCATCCTCCCCCCCAAGGGTAATGCTTTGGGGTAGCCAATATACAATTCTTCATATGAGTTTGTTTTAGTTGCCACAATTTCTTATTGATTTCCTTATGGCGGGAATGGGAAATACGATGCAAAGTTAGTTGAAAAAGTTTTGGTACAATAAATAAATATTTTGAAGAAGTTTATGGGGCATCTGGTATTGTATTGTAATCGATTAGATTAGGTTATAGAGGATGACACCAATCGGTAAAAAACAGATTGTTTGTTCACTTAGACCATACCCACCGCAAAAAAGTGAATGCACACACTGTGTTTTCCAAACGACAACTGCTGCAATTCGTGAGCCTTCAAGGGCACCGGTAACCTTTGCCTTGACTTGTGTATCGAACGTGGTCAAAGTCATATGGTAACCCATTTCGCGCTGTCTTGCTTCAACCAGCACTCCGAACGCGATGACGGTCACATTTTCTCACCAATCCCATTGCAAACGGTCAAGGTTATCTGTCGACATCACGTGTGTTGTTTATACTTTTATCACCGTCCACAGCTTCAGTGCTTTGTGGTTCGAACGCGGTCACAGTTAAATTTCCCTGTCAATCATGTTGTGACAGATCTCTGACCGTAATCGGAACACATCGCGGTCACAGTGGCGATAATTTCTCTTTCTCTCAGTCACCTTATCTTGTGTTCCGAACGCGGTCACAGTCGCGTTACTTCCACGGTTGCCACAGTTGGTAGAATTCTACCAAAAATGGTAGATTTTTTACTATTTCTAGATTGGTAGAATTCTTGGTGTTTTGGTAATTTTTTTTCAAAACATTCCTCTTCACCTAAGAGGTACTTCACAACTTTTCTATAAAAATAAATTGTTGACAAAATTTTCTATTGAAATAAAATTTTTATTTTTAAATTTTGATAAAAATTTTCTGCAGATATGAAATTTTGACAAAATTATCTATAGAAATAAAATTTTGACAAAATTTTCTAAAGAAATAAAATTGTACCAAAATCTTCTATAGAAATAAAATTTTGACATTTTTTATAAAAAAAAAATGACAAATTTTCTATTGCAATAAAATGTTGACAAATTTTTCTATATAAATAAGATTTTACCAAAATTTTCTATAGAAATAACATTTTTACAAAATTTTTATAGAAATACAATTTTAAAAAAATTTTCTATAGCAATAAAATTTAGACAAAATTTTGACAAAATTTTCTATAGAAGTAAAATTTTTACAAAATTTTTTACAGAAATAAAATTTTGACAAAATTTTCTGTAGAAATACAAATTTTACAAAATTGTATACAATTTTGACTACATTTTCTAAAGAAATAAAATTTTAATAAAATGTTCTATAAAATAAAATGTTGACAAAATTTTCTATAGAAATAAAATTTTGACAAAAATTTTTTATAGGAATAAAAAAATGTTCCATAGAAATAAACTGTTGACAAAATTTTTGTACAAAGATAAAATTTTCTATAGAAATAAAATTTTGACAAATTTTTCACAGGAATAAAATTTTGACTACATTTTTTATGGAAACAAAATTTTAAAAAAAAATCTATAGAAATAAAATGGTGGCAAAATTTTCTATAGCAATAACATTTTGACAAAATTTTCTATAGCAATAACATTTTGACAAAATTTTCTATAGAAATAAAATTTATACTAAATTTTCTTTAGAAATAAAATTAGGACAAAATTTTCTATATAAATACAATTTTGACAAAATTTTCTATATAAATACAATTTTGACAAAATTTTCTATAGAAATTAAATTTTGAAAAAAAAAATTTTCATTAGAAATAAAATTTATACTAAATTTTCTTTAGAACTAAATCTTTACAAAATTTTGTATAGAAATAGAATTTTGACAAAATTTTCTATAGGAATAAAATTTTGAAAAAATTTTCTATAGAAATAAAATGTTGACTACGTTTTCTATAGAAATATAATTTTGACAACATTTTCTAGAGAAATAAAATTTTGACAAAATTTTCTATAGAAATAAAATTTTGACAAAATTTTCTACAGAAATAAAATTTTGCCAAAATTTTCTATAGAAATAAAATTTTGACAAAATTTTTTTAGCAATAAAATTTTGACAACGTTTTCCATAGAAATCAAATTTTGACAAAAATTTCTATAGAAATAAAATTTTCTATAGAAATAAAATTATGACTACATTTTCTATAGATATAAAATTTTGAGAAAATTTTCGAAAGAAATAAAATTTTGACAAAATTTTCTATAGAAATAAAATTCTACCAAAATTTTCTATAGCAATAAAATTTTGACAAAATTTTTTATAGCAATAAAATTTGACAAAATTTTCTATAGAAGTAAAATTTTGACAAAATTTTCTATAGAAATAATATTTTGCAAAATTTTCTACAGAAATAACATTTTGACAAAATTTGTAGAATAAAAATTTGGACAAAATTTTCTATGAAAAAATTTTTGAAAAAATTTTCTGTAGAATAAAAGTTTTACCAAAATTTTTTTATAGAAATAAAATTTTGAAAAAATTTTGTATAGAAATAAAATCTTGACAAAATTTTCTATAGAAATAAAATGTGGACTTCATTTTCTATAGAAATAGAATTTTGCCAAAACTTTCTACAGAAATAAAATTTTGACAAAATTTTTTATAGCAATAAAATTTTAACAAAATTTTTTATAGCAATAAAATTTTGACAAAGTTTTCCATAGGAATAAAATTTTGAATAAATTTTCTATAAAAATATAATTTTGACTACATTCTCTATAGAAATAAAATTTTGTGAAAATTTTCTATAGAAATAAAATATTGAGAAAATTTTCTAAAGAAATAAAATTTTGACAAAATTTTCTATAGAAATAAAATTTTACCAAAATTTTCTATAGCAATAAAATTTTGACAAAATTTGTTATACCAATAAAATTTTGACAAAATTTTCTATAGAAGTAAAACTTTGACAAAATTTTCTATAGAAATAACATTTTGACAAAATTTTCTATAGAAATAAAATTTTGACAAAATTTTTTATGGAAATAAAATTTTGACAAAATTTTTTATGGAAATAAAATTTTGACAAAATTTTCTAGAGAAATTAAATTTGACAAAATTTTCTATAGCAATAAAATTTTACTAAAATTTTTTATAGAAATAAAATTTTGACAAAATTTAGACAAAATTTTCTATGGAAATAAAATTTTGACAATATTTTCTATAGCAATAAAATTTTGACAAAACTTTCTAAAGAAATAAATTTTTTACAAAATGTTACATAAAATACAATTTTGACAAAATTTTCTAAAGAAATAAATTTTTTACAAAATTTTATATAAAATACAATTTTGACAAAATTTTCTAAAGGAATAATTTTTTTACAAAATTTTATATAGAATAACATTTTGACAAAATTTTCTATAGCAATAAAATTTTGACAAAATTTTCTATAGAAATAAAATTTATACTAAATTTTCTTTAGAAATAAAATAAGGACAAAATTTTCTATAGAAATTAAATTTTGAAAAAAAAAATTTTTAGAAATAAAATTTATATTAAATTTTCTTTAGAACTAAATCTTTACAAAATTTTCTATAGAAATAGAATTTTGACAAAATTTTCTAGAGAAATAATATTTTGACAAAATTTTCTATAGAAATAAAATGTTGACAAAATTGTTTACAGAAATAAAATTTTGACTTAGTTTTCTACAGAAATAAAATTTTGAAAAATTTTCTATCAAAATAAAATTTTGACAAGATTTTGTATAGAATTTAAATTTTGAGAAAATTTTCTATAGATATAAAATTTTGACAAAATTTTCTATAGAAATAAAATTTTGACAAAATTTTCTGTAGAAATAAAATGTTGACTACATTTGCTATAGAAATACAATTTTGCCAATATTTTCTATAGAAATAAAATTTTGACAAAATTTTTTATAGCAATAAAATTTTGACAAAGTTTTCCATAGAAATAAAATTTTGCCAAAATTTTATGTAGAAATAAAATTTTGACAAAATTTTATATAGAAATAAAATTTTGACAAAATTTTCTGTAGAAATAAAATTTGGAATAAATTTTCTATAAAAATAAAATTTTGGCTACATTCTCTATAGAAATAAAATTTTGTGATAATTTTCTATAGAAATAAAATTTTGACAAAATTTTCTGTAGAAATAAAATGTTGACAATTTTGCCAATATTTTGTATAGAAATAAAGTTTTGACAAAATTTTTTATAGCAATAAAATTTTGACAAAGTTTTCCATAGAAATAAAATTTTATATAGAAATAAAATTTGAGAAAATTTTCTGTAGAAATAAAATTTTGAATAAATTTTCTATAAAAATAAAATTTTGACTACATTCTCTATAGAAATAAAATTTTGTGATAATTTTCTATAGAAATAAAATTTTGACAATATTTTCTAAAGAAATAAAATTTTGACAAAATTTTTTATAGAAATAAAATTTTACCAAAATTTTCTATAGCAATAAAATTTTGACAGAATTTTGTATACCAATAAAATTTTGACAAAATTTTCTATAGAAGTAAAATTTGGACAACATTTTTTATAGAAATAACATTTTGACAAAATTTTCTACAAAAATAACGTTTTGACAAAATTTGAGTAAAATTTTCTGTAGAAATAAAAGTTTGACAAAACTTTTTATAGAAATAAAATTTTGACAAAATTTTCTATGAAAATAAAATTTTGACAATGTTTTCTATAGCAATAAAATTTTGACAAAATTTTCTAAAGAACTACATTTTTTTACAAAATTTTACATAAAATACCCTAAGTAGCTAATGCTAGATTTTTCTCTATTATTCTTATATTTACTATAAGTTTAATAAATAAATAAATAATTTTGACAAAATTTTCTAAAGAAATACATTTTTTATAAAATTTTCTATAGAAATAAAATTTTGACAAAATTTTTTAAAGAAATAATTTTTTTACAAAATTTTATATAGAATAAAATTTTGACAAAATTTTCTATAAATATGAAATTTTGAGAAAATATTATATAGAAGTAAAATTTTGAGGAAATTTTATATGAAGAATTAATATGTTGAGATATTTTGTCTATAGAATATAACAAATAACATTTTTGTTTTGTAGTTTTTTGGAAAAATTTTCTCTAATGTTTGGTAGATTATTTTTAGCTAGAATGACATCCGTCGTTACTTCTCCTTTCTCTCCGTGACGTTTCCTCGACTTGTGTTCCGATCCCGACCAGAGTCACGTAGTTATCATTGCTTGCTATCGTATTTGACTTCGACTTGTGTTCCGAACGCGGTCACAGTCACGATATCGCCATAGCTAGTTGCCGGTCAAAGTCATCGCCAAGATCTTCCACCGACATCACGTGTTGTTACGCACGGGTACACCACGATACGGTTTTTCCCATACAGCGTTTCCTAGCCTTAGCATTATCCTTGACTTCAGTGTCCTGTATTCCGAACACGGCCACAGTCACGTGGCCACCTTCTACCCATTTAGGTCAAATTGTGTTGTGACCCCGGCCATTGAAAAGACACCATCGTCACAGTGTTCACGCCCATCATGTGTTCCGAACTCGATAACGGCCACCTCCCTTTTTTCTTTCCATTTCAAATTGTATTCTGACCCTGGTCGCAATCACGACCTCCCGCTCTTTTCCTCGTCCTAACCCAAGGTCAATTCCGTCCGTCGGGTTCTTTCTCACCGTCGCATCGTCCGTGCTCCGATCACGGTCGCGTCGGCTTCTTTCTCACCGTCACCTCGTCCGAGCTCTGACCACGGTCGCGGACAGGATAACCACTATCACTGTTCTTAAATTCCATCAGCATTCCGATCAAGGTCAACGCCTTGTCAACCTCTACACGAACAATTCCAGCCACCCCACTCTTGCCGCCCCCAATCACCATCATATTGTTAGCCGAAACTTTGCCCTATTCCCGAATCCAGAACCGCATCAGCCAGGACAAGCTCTCAGCCTAGTTAGATTTCTTCCCGTGTTATCCAAATAAAGACAAACTAATAAAGAACAAATTAAACAAAACATCGCCGTTTTCTTTCAATGTCACTTCCCCAATAAATTTCTGTGACGGACCCTTATTCGCTTCTTTGGCTCGGAATCTATGCCAAAGTTATTTTTGTAAAGACAAAATTTTTGGCACCACGTATGCTTTTTTCAGTGAACATAGGTGTACCAAATTTTGTCCACATTGGGTCATATTTTAAGAAATGGGAATAAATCTACATATAGATCCTAAAAAGTCCTTAAAGATGAAATGTTGGTCTACAAAATGATGTCTGCCCGACTTTAGACTTTCCTTAATTGTTTTGGCATAAAATAGGGTTTTCCACTTGAAAATGCTCGTATGCAAAGAATATTTCTAAAATGCCACGACCAAAAAATTTACTACCACCAAATTGCAATAGTTTTTTTTTTGTGTGGAAATTTTAACAAATTCTCAATAGTAACCACCAAATACAGATTTACAATATCACCTACAACTCCATTTTAGATTTCTGTATGCAAACTTTTACCGTTAACTGTATGTGTATGGCCAATTATCCTTAAGACTAAGAACACCCAGACATGTTTCATTCTTATGCGGAGTTTCTTTTTTGTTAACTTAGTTTTTCCTTTATTTCTCCACCTCTTTCCAGATATTATATGGAACGAAAAATCTTTCAACACCTGCTCGAATTGAAATCATTACAAATACGTTCGAATAAACTGAATGAAGCTGTGTTGGTGAAACGCGCCGTTGATGATTACCACAAGTCAGGTGCTGCCCTAGGCGGAGAGACAGGATCTCGATTGCGGCGTTATAATTTCAGTGAATACACGTTCAAGAATTTTGAGTTATTCCTTTATGAAACACTAAAGGCTCTACAGAAACCGGGAACATATAATTTTCAGAATATCAATGAAGTATACGATGAGGTAAGTTTGATGAGTTGGTGGTGGTGGTACTGAATGAAGTGGAGAAGGGAAGAAGATTTCCAGATGACAAAAGGTGATAATCGATTTCCTTTAATCCTTTAGGCAGAACGTCGATTGAGTCCTGATTACAATTCATATGAGAAAGCCCTGCAGTGTACAACAAGAACTCATCGATGTCTTCATGCTGCCCATGCATATACCGGAATACCTTGTGCCGCATACAGTAAGTGTTTATGTTTTTTTTTTTTATTGAAGGATGGGAGGAAATGAAAGTGTATAGGGATAATGGAGTAATACCAGCTAGAGGTGTAGTTCTTAATAATAAGAATTTTAGATATAAATGGCTAATAAGTCAATGTAAAGGAATTCTTGATCAAAGGCAGCTTTTTTTGGATATTCATACAGAAAAATATTTACATAATATGAATATTTTGTGCTACATGTAGTAAGTGTTCATTTTTGAAAAGATGAGAGGAAAATAAAGTGCAAATGGATGAGGGAGTAACTCCACATACACTCCACAATGTTGACCTAATATGAACGATTATACAAACTAAATTTTAGAATTCGCCAGATACACAACACTAAGCACAAATTTAATTCAAATAAACAAAATTTAATTAAAAGAGTTCGTAGTCGTTGCTCTAAAATATTTTTTCATTAAATTAGGCACATGAATCTTTGAAATTTGCTTCCTTCTATTAAAGTTGTAGGTCTTTGAAAATTAAGAAATCAAGTTTTTGATAAAATTTTTGTCAAAATTGACTTTCTATTAAAGTTTTTTCAAAATTTTATTTCTATAGAAAATTTTGTCAACATTTAGTTCTATCGAAATTTTTATCAAAATTTTATTTCACTAAACAATTTTGTCAAAATTTTATTTCTATAAAAAATTTTGTCAAAATTTTATTTCAATAAAAAATTTTGTCAAAAATTTATTTCTATAGAAAATTTTATTTCTTCACCACTACTGTGGTACAGGGTATAATAAGTTTGTGCATTTGTATGTAACACCATGAAGGAAAAGTCTGAGACTCATCGTTTAGTATACCGATCGTCTTAGAATTAAATTCTGAGTCGATTTAGCGATGTCCGTCTGTCTGTCTGTCTGTCTGTCTGTCTGTCTGTCTGTCTGTCTGTCCGTCTGTATATGTAATTTTGTGCACAAAGTACAGCTCGCAATTTAAGTCCGATCGTCCTCAATTTTGGCATGGGGTCTTTCTTCTGGTCAAAGACAATCGCTATTGATTTTGGAAAAAATCGGTTCAGATTTAGATATAGCTGCCATATATATATTTATCACCGATTTGATCATAATTCACGTATTTATGGAGCGATCTTCTTCAAATTTCGTACATCTGAATGTTTTGTCGGTCACGTAAAACCTGCAAATCATCAGCTAAATTGACAGATTTAGATATAGCTCCCATATATATCGTTCGCCCGATTTACACTCATATGACCACAGTGGCCAATCTTTTACTCCGATTTAATTGAAATTTTGCACAGGGAGTAGAATTAGCATTGTAGCTACGCGTGCCAAATTTTGTTGAAATCGGTTCAGATTTAGATATATCTCACATATATAGCTTTCGCCCGATTTACACTCATATGACCACAGAGGCTAATTTTTAACTCCGATTTAGTTGAAATTTTGCACAGCGAGTAGAATTAGCATTGTAGCTATGCGTGCCAAATTTGGTTGAAATCTGTTCAGATTTAGATATATCTCCCATATATAGCTTTCGCCCGATTTACACTCATATAACCACAGAGGCTAATTTTTAACTCCGATTTAGTTGAAATTTTGTACAGGGTGTAGAATTAGCATTGTTGCTATGCGTGCCAAATTTGGTTGAAATCGGTTCAGATTTAGATATAGCTCCCATATATATGTTTTTCTGATTTCGGCAAAAATGGTCAAAATACCAACATTTTCCTTGTAAAATCGTCACAGCTTAGTCGAAAAGTTGTAAAAATGACTCTAATTTTCCTAAACTTCTATCACATACACATATATCGAGCGATAAATCATAAATAAACTTTTGCGAAGTTTCCTTAAAATTGCTTCAGATTTTAATGTTTCCCATATTTTTTATTTTTTACTAACATTGTGTTCCACCCTAGTGCATTAGCCGACTTAAATTTTGAGTCTATAGATTTTGTAGAAGTCTATCAAATTCTGTCCAGATCGAGTGATATTTAAACGTACGTATTTGGGACAAACCTTTGTATACAGCACTCAACACATTTGACGGATGTGATATGGTATCGAAAATTTAGATTTACAAAGTGGTGCAGGGTATAATATAGTCGGCCCCGTCCGACTTTAGGCTTTCCTTACTTGTTTTTTATACCCTCCATCATAGGATGGGGGTATATTAACTTTGTCATTCCGTTTGTAACACATCGAAATATTGCCCTAAGACCCCATAAAGTATATATATTCTGGGTCGTGGTGAAATTCTGAGTCGATCTAAGCATGTCCGTCCGTCCGTCCGTCCGTCCGTCTGTTGAAATCACGCTAACTTCCGAACGAAACAAGCTATCGACTTGAAACTTGGCACAAGTAGTTGTTATCGATGTAGGTCGGATGGTATTGAAAATGGGCCATATCGGTCCACTTTTACGTATAGCCCCCATATAAAGGGACCCTCAGATTTGGCTTGTGGAGCCTCTAACAGAAGCATATTTCATCCGATCCGGCTGAAATTTGGTACATGGTGTTGGTATATGGTCTCTAACAACCATGCTAAAATTGGTCCACATCGGTCCATAATTATATATAGCCCCCATATAAACCGATCCCCAGATTTGGCTTGCGGAGCCTAAAAGAGAAGCACATTTCATCCGATCCGGCTGAAATTTGGTACATGGTGTTAGTATATGGTCTCTAACAACCATGCAAAAATTGGTCCAAATCGGTCCATAATTATATATAGCCCCCATATAAACCGATCCCCAGATTTGGCTTGCGAAGCCTCAAAGAGAAGCAAATTTCATCCAATCCGGTTGTAATTTGGAACATGGTGTTAGTATATGATCTTTAAAAAGCAAGCCAGAATTGGTCCATATCGGTCCATAATTATATATAGCCCCCATATAAAACGTTCTCCAGATTTGACCTCCGGAGCCTCTTGGAGGAGCAAAATTCATCCGATCCGGTTCAAATTGGGAACGTGGTGTTAGTATATGGTCGCTAACAACCATACCAAAATTGGTCCAATCACACAAAAATTGGTCCATATCGGTTCATAATCATGGTTGCCACTAAAGCCAAAAATAGTCTATCAAAATTTTATTTCTATAGAAAATTTTGTCAAAATTTTATTTCTATAGAAAATTTTGTCAAAATTTTATTTCTAGAGAAAATTTTGTTAAAATTTTATTCGGTTCATAATAAAATTTTCATCATTGTCAAAATTTTATTTCATAGAAAATTTTGTTCAAATTTTATTCGGTTCATAATCATGGTTGCCACTCGAGCCACAAATAATCTACCAAGATTTTATTTCTATAGAAAATTTTGTCAAAAGTTTATTTCTATAGAAAATTTTGTGAAAATTTTATTTCTATAGAAAATTTTGTTAAAATTTTATCTCTTTACTTTGTCAAACTGAATTATATACGTATTGGATCGATCTTTTTGATTTAATATATACCACGTATGGACTTACATACAATTTAGAAGATGGTGTTAGGAGGTTTTAAGATACCTTGCCATCGGCAAGCGTTACCGCAACTTAAGTAATTCGATTGTGGATGGCAGTGTTTAGAAGAAGTTTCTACGCAATCCATGATGGAGGGTACATAAGCTTCGGCCTGGCCGAACTTACGGCCGTTTATACTTGTTTTTTTTTCATATTTGTTGTTTTGATCTCAGCTTTAAAACCATTGCGTTGACTAAACTACTAGAGTAGCTTAACCAACAGAGGAAAAGAATGTTTGTGAAATTTATTTGGGCAAAGCCCTATAGACTGCAAGATGGTTGGATGGACGCACGTTTCGGAATTACCACATTCCTTATCAGCATCCTCTACTTGCAGCAAAACTATCAACCAATTATCAGAATAAATTCAGGCAGATCACTAAACCCAAAGTGAACCACACTCGAACCTTCCGAAAAAAGGTTTATGATAGTTGGTCTCTGCCCATATAAGTCTTTGTGCAAACATCTCTCTTTTCCTTTGCAACTGTCAAATTATAGATTTGAGTGCAGTTGGCTGGGTTTATTTTGAGCGTGCTTTCTCTTACTTCATTCGTCCTTGTTTTTTTTATTGTTGGTTTGTACTTTAAAACCATTGCGTTGACTAAACTAAAAGAGTAGCTTAACTAACAGAGGAAAAGAAAACAATTTTATTTCTAGAGAAAATTTTTTCAAAATTTAATTTTTATTGTTGTTTCTGATCTCAGCTTAAAACAAATCTTGCAGTCTATAGGGCTTTGCCCAAATAAATTTGACAAGCATACTTTTCCTCTGTTGGTTAATCTACACTTGTAGTTTAGTCAATGCATGGTTTTAAGCTGAGATCAAAAACAACAATAATGACTGAACAGAAACCAACAATAACAAACAAAACGAATAAATTTAATTTCTATAGAAAATTTTATCAAAACTTTAAGTTCTATAGAAAATGTTGTCAAAACTTTAAGTTCTATAAAAAAGTTTGTCAAAATGTTGTTTTTGTAGAAAATTTTGTCAAAGTTTTATTTTTATGGAAAATTTTGTCAAAATTTTATTTCTATTGAAAATTTTGTCAAAATCCTATTTCTATAGATAATGTTGTCAAAATTTTATTTCTATGAACAATTTTGTCAAAATTTTATTTCTATAGAAAATGTTTTCACTCTTTTATTCCTACAGAAAATTTTATCAACATTTTATTTCTATAGAAAAGTTTATCACAATTTTATTTCTATAGAAAATTTTGTCATAATTTATATATATAGAAAATTTTATTCCTGTACAAAATGTTGTCAACATTATAGTTCTATAGAAAATGTTGTCAACATTTTATTTCTATAAAAAATTTTGTCAAAATTTTATTCCTAAAGAAATTTTTTGACAAAATTTGAAGTTCTATAGAAAATTTTGTCAAAATTTTATTTCTAGAGAAAATTTTAGCAAAATTTTAGTTCTATAGAAAACTTTGTCACAATTTTATTTCTACACAAAATTTTGTCAACATTTCATTTATATCAAAAAATTTATCACAATTTTATTTCTATAAAAAATTTTGTGAAAATTTTATTTCCATAGAAAACTTTGTCAAAACGTCGTTTTGCAGAAATTTTTGTCAAAATTTTATTTTTATATAAAATGTTGTCAAAATGTTAATTCTATAGAAAATGTTGTCAAAATTTTATTGCTATAGAAAATTTTATCAAGATCTTACTTCTATAGAAAACTTTCTCTAAACTTTATTTCAATAGAAAAGTTAGTCACAATTTTATTCCTACAGAAAAATTTTGTCCACATTTTATTTCTGTAAAGATTTTGTCAAAATTTTATTTCCATAGAAAATTTCGTAAAAATTTTATTTCTATAGAAAATTTTGCAAAATTTTATTTCTATAGAAAATGTTGTCAAAATTTTATTTCTTTAGCAAATTATGTCAAAATTTTATTTCTATAGAAAATTTTGTCAAAATTTTATTTCTATAGAAGATTTTGTCAAAATTTTATTTCCATAGAAAATTTTGTCCAAATTTTATTTCTATAGAAAATTTTGTCAAATTTTTATTTCTGTAGAAAATGTTGTCAAAATTTTATTTCTGTAGAAAATTTTGTCAAAATTTTATTTCTATATAAAATGTTGTCAAAATTTTATTTCTATAGGAAATTTTGTCAAAATTTTATTTCTGTAGAAAATTTTGTCAAAATTTTATTTATATAGAAAATTTTGTCAAAATTTTATATCTGTAGAAAATTTTGTCAAAATTTTATTTCTGTAGAAAATTTTGTCAAAATTTTATTTCTATATAAAATGTTGTCAAAATTTTATTTCTATAGAAAACGTTGTCAAAATTTTATTTCTATAGAAAATTTTGTCAAGATCTTACTTCTATAGAAAACTTTGTCTAAATTGTATTTCAATAGAAAAGTTTGCCCCAATTTTATTCCTACAGAAAATTTTTGTCCACATTTTATTTCTATAAAGATCTTGTCAACATTTTATTGCCACAGAAAATTTTGTCAAAATTTTATTTCCATAGAAAATTTTGTCAAAATTTTATTTCTAAAGAAAATTTTTTCAAAATTTTATCTCTATAGAAAATTTTGTCAACATTTTATTTGTATAGAAAATTTTGTCAAAATTTTAAATTTTGTTAAAATAAAATAAATAAAAATTTGACGGTGGCGTAGGAAAAGAGATATGTTTGTACGAATTTATTTCGCCATAAGCCAGCTATCATGCAAAACCATTTTTCGGAAGGTTCAAGTGTGGTGCATTGTTAGGTTTAATGAACTGCCTGAATTTATTCTGATAATTGGTTGATAGTTTTGCTGCAAGTAGAGGATGCTGATGAGGAATGTGCGTCCATCCAACCATCTTGCAGTATATAGGGCTTTGCCCAAATAAATTTGACAAACATTCTTTTCCTATGTTGGTTAAGCTACACTTGTAGTTTAGTCAATGTATGGTTTTAAGCTGAAATCAAAAAAATCACAACAACAATGGTTAAAGAAAAAAAAAAGCAATAACAAAACAAAACGAATGAAAATTTTATTTATATAGAAAATTTTATTTCTTTCGAAAATTATGTCAAAATTTTATTTCTTTCGAAAATTATGTCAAAATTTTATTTCTATAGAAAATTTTGTCAAAATTTTATTTCTATAGAAGATTTTGTCAAAATTTTATTTCTTGAGAAAGTTTTGGCAAAAAAAACTTTGTCACAATTTTATTCCTACACAAAATTTTGTCAACATTTCATTTATATCAAAAAATGTATCACAATATTATTTCTATAAAAAATTTTGTGAAAATTTTATTTCCTTAGAAAACTTTGTCAAAACGTCGTTTTGCAGAAATTTTTGCCAAAATTTTAATTTCATAGGAAATTTTGTAAAAATTTTATTTATAGAAAAGTTTGTCAAAATTTTATTTCTATATAAAATGTTTTCAAAATTTTATTTCTATATAAAATGTTGTCAAAATTTAATACATATATATCGAGCGATAAATCATAAATAAACTTTTGATAAGTTTCCTTAAAATTGCTTCAGATTTAAATGTTTCTCATATTTTTTTACTAAAATTGTGTTCCACCCTAGTGCATTAGCCAACTTAAATTTTGAGTCTATAGATTTTGTAGAAGTCTATCAAATTCTGTCCAAATCGAGTGATATTTACATGTATGTATGT